>NC_133334.1:97872961-98176961 GCF_042186555.1 Aquarana catesbeiana | reverse complement strand
GAAGTGGTGATATTTTACAAAATCACAGTTGTTCACAATCTCTTACTATCTCCTGTACCATGTCCGCATCCGCAGCCTCTGACACCTCCTAACCACCTCCTGTATCATGTCTGCAGCCTCTGACCACCTCCTGTACCATGTCCGCAATCTCTGACCATCTCTTGTCTTTTATCATGTCTGCAGTCTCTGAGGGGGAGTCTGGAGAGGAGTCAACGGAATGGGGGTCATAAGAGGAGTCAGATGTGTTTGGCTGTGGAGAGGAGACTATAGGGTAAAACCAGAGCCACCAAGCTGGAGCCATCTGACTGAGCCCTGCACGGTGCACCTGGGAGGAGGTCAGTGACAGCGCCGCCATGCCAGTCTGAGGTGGGTCATTAATGTAAGGAGAGAAAGGGGAGTGATGAGAACTCTGTGGATCCTGATGTAAAGGGGAACTCTGATGTAAAGGGCAATGCTGCAGACTTTGATGTAAGTGGGAACTCTGATGTAAAGGGGAACACAGTGGACTCTCATATAAGGTGGTCTCTGGTCACCAGAGCCCCCCTTACATCAGAGTTCCCCCTTAGATTATGATCTGCAGCATTCCCCTTTACGTCAAACTTTCCTTGCACTGCAAAGGGGAATCCTGCAGGCTCTGATATAGGGGGGAACTCTGTGCTGGCTGGGTTATATTAACCTGGCCTTCATGTAAATGGAGAGATATGTTTTTTGACTTTTGTTTAACATAAACACATTGCTAATAGCACCAGCTACATGTTTACAGTTGAAATATTAATATTTGCACTGTTTAGCACTGAAAATGGCCATTTTAGGTACTTGTTTGCAGTGCCAGTAAAAAATGGGGCTCTGTCAGTAAATGTAATGATTTTGGCAGCAGAAATTTGGTGCCGTTTGTAAAATTTGGCATCCTATCAGTAAATTTCACCTGGGGGGGGGGGGGGGGGTCAGTAACACTGGGTGGGGGTTGGGAGGCCACATGAGTCTGTGGGGGGGTCTTGTGGGTATAGACTCAGCAGGCTGAGCTGCACAAATGCTTGGGGGGAGTGACTCAGCACTCAGGGCTGCAGGAGTAGAATGGACTCAGCAGCCAAAAGTCACACAAGTGTGCAAAGGGGGAGTTGGAAAGGGACTCGACAGGCCAGACTGCACAAGTGTGCAAGGGAGGCGGAGTTCATTTCTTACTATTATTCAATTAGTTTATACACCATAAGCCTTCAATTGACAGATTCAACATTAATTAACTCGGATTTTGTACAAATGCATGTTTTAACGAAACAAAATAAATAAAAACGATCGGGAGTAACTAAATACATTTTTTTTCGGACGAAACCAAAATTCCAAAATAAAATATTTCAGTGTGCACATGTCTATGTTTTAGTAGATTGGGGAGGAGTTAGATCATCTGTTTCATTGTTACTGTCGTTGGTGTCTTCCTGATATGGTGATGCCTGTTCCCCAATTTTTTTTTGTCCTGGTATCACGGGAACAGGAAGTGAAAGGAACTTTTTTAATGAAGCCACAGACAAAAAATAAACACTTCATTACGTTCTTACTCTTGTCTACTCCACACAAAAAAAAAAAAAAATTTTGTCTGGAGCAGGGATTTAACATTATGAGTTTCCTGATATCTTTTTGAGGTGCAAAATATCAAACTAGCCTGGAGTGGAAGAATGTGATATTTTACTAATCAGTTTTACTCCCATTGGCCCACAAAGTGGCTAAGAGATGTAAGTTTGGTACAAATAAATACAGTCTTATTTGGATCTTCCACAACTGACAACTGCCATTGTTTATTCTTGAATATTATCCTTTGTTTGAGTTTGCACAAATAGAATAACATATTTTTGTTAATTTTACAATTATTACCTCTGTATAAGGAAGTAAAATCTCCAAAGCGTTTTACATTTTAAATAGCTGATTATGAAAGTATGAAACATGTCATAGAAATGCTAAAGCTTTATATTTGTATATACGGTAGTTAATACAATCCATACAGTTACTACATCCCTGACCTTTTTTGTAAATAATTCATATTTGAGTTTTTGAGCCCAATACTATTTAACCGTCTACATTGCAACACACTAGCAAGAAAAGCAATTACGTTAAGGTTCAGGAAAGTAACAATTCAATGTTAAGATGAAGTTAAACATTTTCCGGAAGCATAGTGGTTGGTGTAAGATATTCACATTCAGGTATTTGGCAGCTACACTCCTCCACATAGATGTATGAATAAGATATTGTAGTGTTATCTAAACACATCAGTTCAACAGTTCTATTTGTGGTCTGAAAAGGCATGCAACATGTACAGTCCCCTTCCATCATGTCACTGTAAAAGGAGAACCTGCAAATGCATAAAAAAAAAAAAAAATTGTAGTTACGTTTCAGGTTATCGGAGAAACTAGCAAAAGAAGATCAATAAAGTTTATATTTTTACCAGTGCACACAATGGAGATTCACCCATGCCTACCTCCCACAAATCCCCCATTTCTCCAGAATCAGGAGCCATGAGATTTCACTTGCATCGGTGTGGATGTAGTACACACTACTATGTTATGTAATAAACATATATGAATGATTTAACCACTTGCCGACTGCCCTATAGCAGCTTTACTGCTATAGGGCAGCCGCTCTGTGCAGAATCACATATATATATATGTGAATCTGCACTCTCGGGTAGGGGAAGCGTGCTCCAACAGCGCACCACTTTTGCTGTGATTAGTCAGTGCTGGCCAATGTGATGTCCACCATCACCTGCTGATCAGCGAGGAGACACATTGGAAGGAGCTCTGCATATGTAAACCATGCAGCGCTCCATCCTGTCAGCGAGGATATGCGGGGAATAAAATCTAGCACATCTCTTAGTAAAAGCACCTGAAATTAAAAACAAAACCACTGGTTAATAAATTCCATCTTCCCCTAGTAAATGAACCACAAAATGTACAATTAAAAACACTGGTTAGGCACACAGTTAACCCTTTGATTGCCCTAGATGTTTAACCCCTTCCCAGCCAGTGTCATTAGTACAGTGACAGTATATAGTTTTAGCACTGATCACTGTATTAGTGTCACTGGTTTCCACAAAGTGTCAGTTACTGTCAGATTGTCCACCACAATATCGTAGTCCTGCTATAAGTCACTATACTATTACTAGTATAAAAAAAAAATCCAGTATATATATATACCATAGTTTGCAGACGTTATAACTTTTGTGCAAACCAGACAATATATGCTTATTGGGATTTTTTTACCATAAATACTGTATGTAGCAGGATACATATTGGCCTTTAAATAGTTTTTTTTTTAATAGTGAAAAAAATAAAAAACTCAGTGGTGATCAAATGCCACCAAAAGAAAGCTCTATTTGTGGGGAAAAACATGACATAAATTTTATTTATGTACAGTGTTGCATGATTGCACAATTGTCAGTTGAAGTGACATAGTGCAGTATAGCAAAAAAATGACCTGGTCATGAAGGGGGGTAAATCTTCCAGAGGGCATGTGGTTATTAAAGAGACCAACCTGTTTTTAATCCTACCATATGGATAGCTAGGTTACTTTGTTAAAAGGTCCCTTTTCCTACACCATACTCTGTTCTGGGAAAGTAATATTGTGGATATGTGATATGTGATGCCATAAAGCAAGCAATCTGCGAAACATCAGAATTTCATAACATTTGCAGTATTGGAGAAGTACCATTATAGTCTGTGTATGCTTACCATATTTTCTCTAGGCCAAAATGAAGGCCTCTTGAGCCCTTTAGGGAAAGAGAGCCCTGACTGATGGGGGCATGGCCAGGGCGGATTAAGGTGACTAAGGGGTCACTGGGGATTGGTGCTAGGGTGGGACGGGGTTGGGCCTGAGCTCAGTAGTGTGGTGCCCCAGGGGATTCTGGGTCTTTTCGGGAAGCAGAATTGGAAGAGCTGGAACTGACCCTGTCCCTCCAGCCATGGACACAGATCTCCTTCTGGCCAAGGTCCGCGAACTGGCTCTCCAGGGTCAGGCTGACTGGCTCTTTGCCCTCCTGTCCCCTGAGGCACCTTCCCCTGTCCCTCCTTCCGATGTCCCCCAGGATGTCCCTCGGCACAGGGCCCAAAGACGTGCCCGCCCGCCTTCCCGCCTGAGCCCTAGTCCCTCCAGGGCCTCCTACAGCAACCCCTCCCCTCCCTGCTCCTCCGCATGCTCTGTGGCTGTAGGTGTCAGCGCTTCCTCGGAGGAAAAGCGTAGTGCCTCTGCCCGTGCTCATCGGGTTCCCTCCCGGCGGTCCCCCTCCCCGATCACCCAGGCCGCGTCTCGGGCCTCCACTCGCTGCCCCCGCTCACGTAGCCCCTGGCCATCACTCGTGCGCCCCCTTCCCCTGCCTGTAGTGACGCTCCGGGCCGGGCCGGGCCGGAGCCGCAGCGCTCCCCGGCTCCGTTCCGCCTGCCAGTCCGATGGCCGTACCTGAGCCTGCCCCCACGGCCGGCGGGGGGGTATCGACCAGCAGGTCTCTTTGCTCCTCCGCTCGGAAGTCCTCCGGGAGGACGGGGCGTAGGGGACGGCTCCGCTCGAATACGCCTTTGGTATCCTCCACTGCCGCCAGTCCTGGCCTCCACGATGGTGGTTCCGCTGGGGACTCGGAGCCTACTCGGCTCCCCCTAGTGGACCTTTCTCTCCCTGCGCCAGGCTGGGCGGGAGATTCAAATCCTGCCTCATACCTGGACCAACCTTGCGCTTGTGGGCAGCATCTCCCAGTGCCCTGCAGGGCGGAGGGGGGTTTTAGTGCACCTTGCAGCGCAGCCATTGCCAACATACCCTCACAGACTCTCCCTGCGCCCACCCGGGCAGGAACTCAGCCTACCCCAATGACATCCGTCAGCAAAGTTTACCGATAGGGACTCTCCCTGCGCCCGGACGGGTGGGGGATCGGTTTCCATCCCAAACGTTTCGGTATGGAGTTTCATCCCGGGCGGGGTATGGTCCCTCTGTGCCCGGCAGGGCGGGCGATTTTCCATCTGCGGTCGCAACCCCTCCTCCTCCACCGACATCATCCAGCACCCAGCAGGGCGGATGATGGTCGTGCTTCTCTGACCTCCATCTCATCGCTGGGGCACACGCTCCCCTACGCGTCTGGCTAGGCTGGAGGTCCAAGCGTGATGCCTGCCACCGTTACCCAGCCTCGTCTACCTGCGCCCTGCAGGGCAGGAGATTTCGGCTCCAGGCCCGGGCTGGCGGCTGCACCCGCCCCGGGTCAGCCATCTGGAGCCGGCAGGTGCTCATGTTGTTGCTCAGCCGCTGTCCTTGGCCAGTTGGACTCTTCAGGGTCGATGGTTGGACCCCCGCCCCTGGATCTCTCCGTTGGTTGTAACAGTCCTGTGGAACACGGCCCCGCCGGTCTTCAAGACGATGGCCGCCTCAGTCTCCAGCCTTCCAGAGCCGTTCCTGAATCGGATTCTCCGCCGGGTCTAGCGGCTGGTCGCCCATCATCGGCTATGCCTCCGCGCATAAGTGAGTATGACTGCGAGTTAATTTGGGGTAGGTCAGCTGACGCTTCCGTATCGGGCCCAGAGGACCGCATAGCGTCGGTCATCAAATCAGTTCTTATTAGTATGGGAGTTTCGGGCTCGGTGCCCAACCCCACCTCCACCTCTAGTGGTGCTTTGTGGGCGGTTGCGCCTACTGGTACGCACCTAACGGAGGAAGTGAAAGAAAAGATATGGTGACGCAAATTCATCGACTTCCTCGCCCTCGTGCCACCGGACAGGGAGACGATCGACAAATCTCGGCGGGTTGATGTATCGGCGCAGGGTGACAAACCAAAACAGCTTCCTAGGACTTTTGGGAACTGGCTGCAAGGGTTCTGCGCCTACGCGGGAGTGCTCTGCAAGCGGTTCACAGAGTTGGCAACTTCGCTGTTTTGTTATTTAGATCTTATTTGGGGTGCATACAAGGTTTACGGGGGTCAATGTTGGTTCCATTATGACACCCAGTATCGCCAAAAACGGCGGCACGTAAGGAACTTCGCTTTGATTGTCAGGATGGTAGCCTGTGGTTGCTGCTTATGTGCCCCCACAGGCCTTCGTCCTTTCAGTCCGTGGTTGGCGCTCCTCCCGGAGCTTCGGCCGCTTCAAAAAGGGTTTCTGCTGGCTTTTCAATGAAAGCCACTGTAAATGGTACTCCGCCTGCCGCTTTAAGTCCGCTTTCCGCCTCCTCCAGGTCCACCCGGATTGTTTCCATCTCCTGGGCTGCTACTTTCAGGGAAGCTATTTTTTCGACATGTGCCTTCCTATGGGTTGCGCCATTTTGTGTTATTTCTTTGAGCTATTTAGCAGCTTCCTTGAATGGGTGGTCGCCCAGGAGGCTAGTCTTCAGTCCCTTTTGCACTACCTAGATGACTTTCTCTTCATAGGCCCAGCGGGCAGTGGTCAGGGTCAACGCCTCCTCTCTGTTTTTCAGGATACTTGCTGGCGTTTCGCCGTTCCACTGTTCGCTGACAAGACCGAAGGTCTGTGACGGTTTTGGCATTTCTAGGAATAGAAATAGACACGGTGGCGATGGTTTTTCGGCTGCCTAGTGACAAGCTAACCAGGCTCCTCTCATTGGTTCGCTTGGCAAAGGGGGCAAAGAAACTGCAGTTAAAACAGCTACAATCGTTGCTGGGTCATTTGGTCTTCGCCTGTAGGGTCATACACATGGGGAGAGCCTTTTGCAGGTGCCTATCGTGGGCCACGAAAGGCGTAACGGCCCCTCACTACTATGTCCGGATCACCAAGCCCATGCGTGACGACTTGGGGATTTGGTTATCCTTCCTGCAGTCTTACAATGGACAGTCTTGTTGGTTGTGGGAGGAAGTGCCAAACCCACAGCTGGAGTTATATACCGATGCAGCAGGCTCCTGTGGTTTCGGTGCTTTCTTCAAGGGGAGTGGTCTGCTGAGTGTTAGCCGGCCTCATGGGCCCGCATGGAATTGTTGCGCAACCTCACCCTCCTGGAGCTTTTTCCGATCATTGTTGTCGTCGAGCTTTGGGGTGAACGGTTGCGCAATCATCAGGTAGTCTTCTGGTCGGACAATATGAGTGTGGTTCAGGTAGTGAACAAGCAATCGGCCAGTTCCCCTCCAGTCGTTTCGCTGCTGCGATTTTTAGTCTTAAAATGTTTACATTTCAACATTTGTGTTAGGGCCGGACATGTTCCGGGAGCCTCTAATGATATTGCTGATGCTCTTTCCCGTCAACAGTTCATTCGTTTTCGCTCCCTGGCTCCGTCGGCTTCTCTGGAGGGCCTCCCCTGTCCGGCCCACTTATGGAACCTCGTTTCCGGTGCTTGCTAGAGCTCCTCCGGTCGTCGCTTTCCCCGCGGACGTGGGCGTCGTACTGCCGGGTGTGGCACGAGTGGATCCAAGCGTCGGGCGGTGAGTTTACTACTTCTTCTTCAGATGACAGACGTTTGGCTTTATTTGCCTATCTAGTTCAGTTGCTGGAAAAAGGTGTTTCGGGCTCTACTGTTTCCTCCGCCTTGTCGGCATCGTCCTTCTGGTTCCAACTCCTTGGGTGGGAGGATGTCACCAAAGCTTTTCCGGTTCGGTGGGTGTTGCAGGGTTGGAAACGGGTTACCCATTCACCTGACTCTAGGCGCCCTATTTCTATCCAGATCCTCTCTGGCATCCTGTCTCTTTTGCCGTCTGTGTGCTCATCGGGGTTTGAGACCCTTCTTTTCCGGGTGGCCTTTTCGTGGGCGTTCTTTGGTGCCTTTCGCATTGGCAAATTGGTTTCCAAATCCAAGTTGTCCCCGGGGGTATCCAGTGGGAGGACGTTTCTTTATCGGAACGTAGCGTGACGGTTTTGTTGCGGACATCCAAGACCGATAGTTTTGACAGGGGCCGCCAAGTAGTCCTGCATCATTGCGGTGGCCCATTTTGTCCGGTGACTCTGGCCCTCCCGTTTGTGTCTGCGCGCCCCCCCATCACCCACGTTTTTCGTTCATGCCGATTCTTCCTCGCTGAGTCGGTTTCAATTTTTACGGGTTTTCCGCCGTTGTCTTGAGGCTTTAGGCCTTCCTGCGCGAGATTTCTCGACCACTCATTTCGCATCGGTGCTGCAACCGCCGCTTCTGGTTTGGGTTTTTCCGATACGGAACTTCAGTGACTAGGTAGATGGGAATCATCTCACTTTTCATTGTATGTCTGCCCACATCTTCTGTGTTAATTTACAGGTTGCCTCCCGGCTCAGATATGGATACTGGGTGATTCCTTCATCTACTGGGCCACTCGCCATGCAGAGATCCGAACCTACGGTAGAAACCTGGGCTTCTCCTACAATTTTGAAAGAGTCCGCTGGCTAGGGTTACGCGGGTTGCGTTGGCCTCAGGTCCTTCCGGAATGTCAGCAACTTCGCGCCCACGTTTCTGGTTCCATCATCCTGGTTATCCACGCTGGTGGGAATGATGTTGGTTATACGTGCTCTGTGGACCTCATTTCCGCTATTAAAAGCGACATTGCCCAGTGTTATGCTGCCTTTACCAACCTGATCATCGTTTGGTCCGAAATTGTGCCTCGCTCAATATGGGCGCGAGACGTCCCTGGCCTGGAACACTTTAGTCGGAAAGTCAATGCTCAAGTGGCAAAGTTTGTTTGTCAGATCGGGGGGGTTGTGGTCCGCCACAAAGATCTAGAAGGTGACAATACTGATTTGCTGAGAAGGGATGGAGTCCATCTCAATGATATTGGTTTGGACATCTTTAATCTGGGCCTTCAGCGGGGCGTGGAACAAGCGCTGGCTGCGGTGGGGCGCCCGTCAGTAGCTTACTGACAGGCGGGTGGCTGTTTTTGGTGACCTTGCCAGCAAACATGGCTGTAATAGGTATGCCCTTGATGGTAATTGGGAGATAGACGGCTGGTCCGGCACTTATGGTAAGGACAGGCCCCTCCTTCATATCCCTTTTCCCCTTTGGAATTGTGTACTCACAGTGCTGTGACTGGCACTGTTGAAATGTTTGATGTTATGTGTTTGAGTTAATAAAAGTTGTGACCTTGCCCTTTCCAACATTAATGGTAGTAAGTGTTTTTTATTGGATGGGAAGAAGGGGTAAGGTATAAAAGTTGTCTATAGAAATGTTATGGTATGGGCCCTGGGCTCATGCACCTCAGCAGTCATGAAGGCCTCTTGAACCCTTTGGGAAAGAGAGCCCTGACTGATGGGGGCATGGCCAGGGCGGATTAAGGTGACTAAGGGGTCACTGGGGATTGGTGCTAAGGCGGGACGGGATTGGGCCTGAGCTCACTAGTGTGGCGCCCCAGGGGATTCAGGTCTTTTCGGGAAACAGAATTGGAAGAGCTGCCCACCCTCTCGCCCTAATTCTGGTTGGTATGTCACAGCTTGCTGCGGTTTTTGGTGACCTTGCCAGCAAACATGGCTGTAATAGGTATGCCCTTGATGGTAATTGGGAGATAGACGGCCGGTCCGACACTTATGGTAAGGACAGGCCCCTCCTTCATCTCCCTTTTCCTCTTTGGAATTGTCTGTTCACAGTGCAACTGTGACTGGCACTGTTGAAATGTTTGATGTTATGTGTTTGAGTTAATAAAAGCTGTGGCCTTGCCCTTTCCAATATTAATGGTTGTAAGTGGTTTTTATTGGATGGGAAGAAGGAGTAAGGTATAAAAGTTGTCTATAGAAATGTTATGGTATGGGACCTGGGCTCATTGCACCTCAGCAGTCATGCATACATGTTACATTTTAATGCAAAGCATGACAACGCAACGTTGTATTGTAAACAGCATACATAAAAAACAATCTTTTTTTTTTTTTGTGTCCATGCTTTGGCCTGTGAACCTGAAAAAAAGCTCCGCTCAGACTTTCACAGGCCTGTTCAGTGGATCCTGTGGTCTGAGATAATTCCAATTCTCTCACATTATGCATTGACCTGCATTTTACAAGTGCACTAAAAAGCAGATCAATGCAAGTCAATGCACATTAAGGGCCAATTCACACAATGTGCAGTGACAGACATTTTAGCACGCAGTAAAACATCTTTTACCACAGTAGGGTTACCACCTCATTCCTTTAAAACCGAACACATATTAATTACACAGGTTCTGTGGCTGATTAAGGTGGTAATTAAACTCACTTGATGCCTTATCTACATAATATTTCCTCAGAACCTGTGTAATTCATATGTGTTTGGGTTCAAAGGGATGAGGTGGCAACACTACACCACAGGGACACACAGGAAATAGTTGTTTCCTAAGTGCCCCATTCACACTGTAACGCATCCTTGCACTGTGCTGAAGTGTGCTGCGGTAAAATGCAGATATGTTGCATTTTATTGCAGTGCACTGGACTGAATTGCACTGCAGTGAGCGAAATGTACATTTTGTACACTTCCAATAAAGCTTCTACAAGATGGTAAAAAAGGGAGCCGTGTTATGTGCTGAATCGCGCACCACACTGCCCCCTAGTGCAGCCGGAAAAGCAGAGTGGCTGTAGCAGTAAATCACTCCTGCCGCTCTGCGTCGCAGTGTGAATTTGCCCTAAAACGTACATAAAGTTGATAAATTTTCCCTGAATTTTATCACAGGTCATAATTTAGCCTTATATAGGGCAAATTCACACTGCAATGCAGAGCAGTCAGAGTGATTCACATCTCTGGCTGCTTTGTGTTACCAGCTGTGGTAGGGGGCAGTGTGATGAGCGATTCAGTGCATCACATGGCTCCCTTTTTTACTATTTTGTAGAAGCTTTATTTGAAGTGTACAAAATGTACACTTCATTCACTGCAGTGCAATTTGGGCCAGTGTGCTGCAATAAAATGCAACATATCGGCATTTTACTGCAGCACACTACAGTGCAAGGATGGGTTACGTTGTGAATGGGATCTTTAGGAAACAATTGTTTCCTGTGTGTCCCTGTGGTGTAGGGTTGCCACCTCATCCCTTTGAACCTGAACACATATGAATTGCACAGGTTCTGTGGCTAATTGCAGATAAGGCACCAAGTTAGTTTAATTTTTTTTTAATAACCCCCCCCATTTTTTTTTTTAATAAATGTTATGCTAAGTGCACAAAGCGTACACTTCATTCACTGCAATGTTGGGCAGTGTGATGCGCTGCCTTTCAGTGCAGTACGATTCGGCATTAGGCTACGTTGCAGTGTGAATAGGACACAATTGTTTACTGTGTGTCCCTGTGGTGAATACGGTAAAATGTCTGTCCCTGCATATAGTGTGAATTAGCCCATTGATGTATTTGATAATAGAAACAATTTTTGGGGGATTTCAATATACTTTGCTGAAGCCTGCAGGATGTGCTTAGCCTATCTTTTCTGTGAATGCACCAAGTCAAAAAAATGTGCAGAAAATACATTTTTTGTTGTTTTGTTTTAAAATAACAGAAGCGTCAGGACTCTGATGCACCTTGGCTTAGCTCTTCTTACTGTGTCACCTGAAATGCTGGACAGCTCCTTGCATGATCCCTTGGACCGGCGGTTTCCAACCTTTTTGGCACCGGGGACAACCTTTTTGGCAGGTACTCTCTATGGAGAGATCTTGTCTCCTTTGCCCTTACAAGCATCTGATCACACCAAGATCGGTGTGATCAAATGCTTTACCTATTAAAAAATGATGCTGTTTACATCCGGGAAACCCAAAGTGACAAAAATGCTCAGCGCTTCCAGTTTCCTATACCATAGAGTTCATCCGGGACCTTCCGTTCTTCAATGATCTCTGTGGTAAGCTGGCTGAAGCGTCAGCATTTACTCCGGGCTTGTCAGTTGGAAAGTAGAGCCCGGAGAAGCACTGGCAGGCGGCTGGAGGGGTAGGCATCCTCTCCCGCCGACTGTAAAAGCCATCCAGCTAGGATAAATCTTACATAAAAGCCAGCCACCGGCTTAAAAAAACAATACCTGTAGCTGCAGGCATCATTCTGGTATAACCACTTAAGTTCAAATGATGTAAATGTATGTGATTTGGTGTTTAGTGGTTAATGTGAGGCAACACATGCCACTTGCATTGGAGTGATGCAGTGGCATTCATTCTGGATGGCACCCCAACCTACCCTGCCAATGGACATAAAGTACATTGCAGCACAGTGCTACGGTGTGTTGCCAGCATGTTCCATTTCTGTGGTGTTGAGGTGCATTGCCAACACATTCATTTTGAAAGGGTTGCCTAACCCAGCATATGTTAATGCTTAAAAATATTCTTGTTAATACAATGCACCCCACGACAAAGTGTGAACTTAGCTTTATAAGGGTTTTTGCCTTTCTTTGGATGAGCTACAGGTTTAGGGTTCTAAGGATGCACATTTACACATTGGTAATTAAAAGAGATGTATGGTGTTATAAAAAAAACAAAAAAACAAACAAAACATTTGTACTCACCTCTATGCTGCAGCTGTCCCTGTCAACACTAAGCCTGACTCTGAGAACTGACCGATTACATTACCACTGATCGCTCAGTTCTTGGCCCGCTCTGAGCAGAACAGAGTGCTCAATGGAGCTCAAGACAGGAGAGAGGACCAGAGTGGCTGGCTCAGGTCCTCATTGGCATGCTGAGAGGCTGAACCAGCTGCCAATCAGGCATCTGGGTGGATCCCAAAACTATTGTTGGGATTCTTCCAGAGCCCGTAGCATCCCTGTGACATCAGCCAACAGCAGACTTTAGCCCACTGTTGGCGATCCTGGGTCACAGGAGAGCATAAGTAAGTGCACTCCTGTGACCCACAAGAGAAGTATAGCCACAAACTTTGGCCATATTTCTTTTAATTTTTTTATTTTTTTTATCTTTTGACTGCACTTGATGGACATGTGTCTTTGTTCAACCTGATTACATAACTGTGTAACCTCTAGTTACTGTATGTATTTTTTTTATCATATACTCAGTTTGAATTACCCAGGTTTGAGACAAGTTCGCGTTAAGTAACTTCCAGAATACTTTTGATATCTGATTGCAAATGTTATATCATTACTAGTTCTATGAAACATGCCAGAATTATTGTGGAAAAAATTATGAATTGCAGCAGTTCTCACCTTGATGAAGACAAGCAACCTCCTTCACAATATGTTAGTTCCACAGGTCCAAAGGATGTGCAGTTTTGTTGCTCAATAATGCTGGACATAATGTGTTTGACACATGGTTTTATAACTGTAAGGTAAAAGAAAATATGTTCAAGACCCGAAAATAACCTGTCTGGTTACATACCATAAATTGTATGCAGATTTAGAATACAAATCACATTAAATGTCAAAAAAAGCACCTTAACCACCTCAACAGGGCACTTACACCCCCTTCCTGCCCAGGCCATTTTTCAGCTTTCAGCGCTGTCTCACTTTGAATGATAATTGCACAGTCATGCTACACTATAACCATGTGAAATTATTATCATTTTATTCACACAAATAGAGCTTTCTTTTGGTAGTATTTAATCACTTCTGGGTTTTTTATTTTTTCCAAAAAAAAAACCCAAAAATTTTGAAAAAAAAAGTTTTTTTTAGTTTCTGTCAGTATATTTTGTAAATAAGTAATTTTTCTCCTTCACTGATGGGCGCTGATGAGGCAGCACTGATGGGCACTGATGAGGCAGCACTGATGGGCACTGATTGGGTGGAACTGATGAGGAGGCACGAATATGCCGCAATTATGGGCACTGATAGGTGGCACTGATATGTGGCACTGATGAGCACTGAAAGGCGGCACTGATGGGTGGCACAGATAGGCGGCACTGGTGGGCAGAGATAGGCGGCACTGATGAGCACAGATAGGCGGCACTGGTGGACACAGTTAGGAGGCACGGATAGGCGGCACTGATGGTCATTGATGGGTGGCATTGATGGGCACCGGTGATGGCCAGCACTGATAGCCAGCACTGACTGGCATCACTGATGGTCACTGATTGCTGGCACTTGTGGGCACTGATTGCTGGCATTTGTGGGCACAGATTGGTGCCAATTGTGGGCACTGGTTGGCACTGATTGCTAGCAGTGGCATTGCTGGCACTTAATTGTAATCAGGGCACTGATGATCAGTGCCCTGATTACATCCCTAGATGTCCTTTGTGAGGAGATGCCGCTGATTGGCTCTCCTCTCCTCACACTCTGTCAGTATGAGGCGAGGAGCGCCGATTACCGGCATCTCCGTGTTTACATGTGACCAGCTGTGATTGGACACAGCTGATCACATGTTAAAGAGCCGCACCAAGTATACTTCCATACTGAATACCAAATTCCAGACAGCTAATGGAGGAGTTTTCAACAGGACACTGAGGCAAAGGTACAGCCTGGTCTAGGACAAATAGATAGCTTTTTCTGCAAAAGAGAACCGGTGGGGATTTCAGGATATGCTGACACCTTCCATGACACCGAGGATAGCCGTGGTTAACATATCAATGCCCGATGTGTACATCTCTGGTGAGTGTGAACCACGAAGGGGAGTGTGACACGCGGACTCTGGCACACATCTCTCTATCATAGCAGGACTACCATCTGTGTTTTCTGGGATTTCTCTCACCATCTGTCAACCTTACATTCCTTGTGTGTCACTAACACATGAAAACTGATCATAATTTTATGACAGTAGCGCTGCTGTAATGATTACTGGCACCTGAGTTGGACTTGTGTTCCTTTTAATTACAATTTTACTGATGTTTTTGTATGCATTTGCACTTTAAGCGGCAGGTGATATACAGTATCTCACAAAAGTGAATACACCCCTCACATTTTTGTAAATATTTTATTCTATCTTTTCATGTGACAACACTGAAGAAATGACACAACACACTGCCATTAATGTCTAAAACGCTGGCAACAAAAGGTAGTACACCCCTAAGTGAAAATGTTCAAATTGGGCCCAATTAGCCATTTTCTCTCCCATTTATCATGTGACTCATTAGTGTTACAAGGTCTCAGGTGTGAATGGGGAGCAGGTGTGTTAAATTTGGTGTTATCGCTCTCACTCTCTCATACTGGTCACTGGAAGTTCAATATGGCACCTCATGGCAAAGAACTTTTTGAGGATCTGAAAAAAAGAATTGTTGCTCTACATAAAGATGGCCTAGGCTATAAGAAGATTGCCAAGACCCTGAAACTGAGCTGCAGCACGATGGCCAAGACCATACAGCGGTTTAACAGGACAGGTTCCACTCAGAACAGGCCTCGCCATGGTCGACCAAAGAAGTTGAGTGCACGTGCTCAGCGTCATATCCAGAGGTTGTCTTTGGGAAAAAGACGTATGAGTGCTGCCAGCATTGCTGCAGAGGTTGAAGGGGTGGGGGGTCAGCCTGTCAATGCTTAGACCATACACCACACACTGCATCAAATTGGTCTGCATGGCTGTCATCCCAGAAGGAAGCCTCTTCTAAAGATGATTCACAAGAAAGTCTGCAAACAGTTTGCTGAAGACAAGCAGACTAAGGACATGGATTACTAAAACCATGTCCTGTGGTCTGATGAGACCAAGATAAACTTATTTGATTCAGATGGTGTCAAGCGTGTGTGGCGGCAACCAGGTGAAAAGTACAAAGACAAGTGAGTCTTGTCTACAGTCAAGCATGGTGGTGGGAGTGTCATGGTCTGGGGCTGCATGAGTGCTGCCGTGACTGGGGAGCTACAGTTCATTGAGGGAACCACGAATGCCAATATGTACTGTGACATACTGAAGCAGAGCATGATCCCCCCCCTTTGGAGACTGGGCCGCAAGGCAGTATTCCAACATGATAATGACCTCAAACTCACCTCTAAGACTGCCTTGTTAAAGAAGCTGAGGGTAAAGGTGATGGACTGGCCAAGCATGTCTCCAGACCTAAACCCTATTGAGCATCTGTGGGGCATCCTCACATGGAAGGTGGAGAAGCGCAAAGTCTCTAACATCCACCAGCTCCATGATGTCGTCATGGAGGAGTGGAAAAGGACTCCGGTGGCAACCTGTGAAGCTCTGGTGAACTCTATGCCCAAGGGGGTTAGGGCAGTCCTGGAAAATAATGGTGGCCACACCAAATATTGACACTTTGGGCCCAAATTGTACATTTTCACTTAGAGGTGCACTCACTTTTGTTGCCAGCAGTTTAGACATTAATGGCTGTGTGTTGAGTTATTTTGAGGAAACAGCAAATTTACACTGTTATACAAGCTGTACACTCACTACTTTACATTGTAGTAAAGTGTCATTTCTTCAGAGTTGTCACATGAAAAGATATAATAAAATATTTACAAAAATGTGAGGGGTGTACTCACTTGTGTGAGATACTGAATATTTTTGTATGTAGTGTTAATACGCAACTGTTGCAACTTTGGTAGTTCTATATTTAAATTTTTTTAAACCTGATATTTTCATAGCGCTGAGATAGTGGAAGGAGGCCTAGGGTTTCGCTGTATTTTGACATAATACAGGAGATGGTCAGAGACTGCAGACATATTACAGGAGATGGTCAGAGACTGCAGACATACTACAGGAGACGGTCAGAGACTGAGGATATTATACAGGAGACAATCAGAAACTGCGGATATTATACAGGAGATGGTCACTGCAGATTTTATACAGGAGATGGTTAAGAGACTGCGGATATTACACAGGAGACGGTCACTGCGGATATTATACAGGAGACGGTCAGAGACTGCGAATATTACACAGGAGACAATCAGAGACTGCGGATGTTATACAGGAGTTGGTCACAGTGGATATTAAACAGGAAATGGTCACTGCGGATATTATACAGGAGACGGTCAGAGACTGCGGATATTATACAGGAGATGGTCACTGCGAATATTATACAGGAGATGGTCACTGTGGATATTATACAGGAGATGGTCGGAGACTGCAGATATTATACAGGAGACGGTCAGAAAATACTCCACTGAAAAGCAAGCCATGCTTAGGCCACTTTTCGGAGGCATTTGACATGCAGTGAGGAGGGGATATTTCCTGTCTGTTTAACTCCCTAAATACCCCTAGAAAGAATAGAGGACAAAGTACTGTTATAGGCTGAAAAAACAAAGCTCTTTAGCTGCAGTTAAGGAAAGGGAGGGGGGAGAGGGAAGGAGAAGGGGGAGAATCCAGTCACAGCTCACTCACTTCAGTCACAGCGGCTTCAGGTGTACAATGTGGCTGCTCCATAAACTTCACATTCTATTCACACACAGCACACGGGCTGCCAAAATGTGGTCAGACACAGGGGGGAAGGGCCGAAAAGAAGCAGAGCCGATCCAGCCTCTACCATTCATGTGGAGGGGGAGGGCTCTGCTGTTTGTGCTCCGTGAGAACAGAACACAGAAACTGAGCTCTGTGTTGGATGCAGCCATCTCTGTATTCACAGAAGGTTGGCAACACTGATGGGGCATCCTACGTGGCGGCACTGTTCTGATACCCCCCAATGCGTGGCACCTGGGGAAAACCTCCCCCAGCCCCCCTGTTGATATGCCACTGGCACTGCCCCTGAATCCGGGGACAAAAGCAGGGACACATTTGGAGTGGGGACAGTCTGCTCAGTATGGGGAATGTCCCCAGAAACCGGGGACCTCTGGTCAGCCTACTTTAAAGGGAACCTGCCATTATGGTAAAAAAAAAACAATATTGCATTCACAGATCCTAGAAGTTTTGTCTTTGTGAACTCCCACCTTGAAATGATATGGCTCTAGCCTGCAGAGACAGGTTCTTCCTTGAGCTGGAAGATACTGCCCCACCAATGCTCAATGCATCACTATGCTGAAACATCTCCAACCTTAGTTAGGCCTCATGGTACAACATTCTGCAAAAGGTGAATTTGCCTCTGTGATGTAACAATGAGCAGCAAGAATAGCGGTACCAATCATGGAAGAATTGCAAACTTGGATTTCCAACCTTTTCTGGGTGTGCTGAATACCTGCTCCCTCTGCCTCATACCATAACTGCTCCTACCAGCTTTTACAAAGTGGCAGAGTTTTAAGGTATTGGCTGTAAAAATGAATATACAGCATCTTGTTTAACAGCCTGCCTTAGTTTAGTTTCAACAGTAATAAGGTTACATTTGTTTTTGTAGCCTCCCCGACAGTATTCCTGAGTGTGGCTCAGGATTAAATTTTAGCACCATTAGCGGTAACCTCGAGCCACACTCGGGATTGCATTGCAGGATCCTGGTGCGGTATACTTACCTTGTCCCCAGGATCCTGCGATGTCCCCCGTGGTGTCTGCGGGCTGTGTCCTCCCCCCAAAGCCTCTCTGTTCCAGGCTCCGTTCCCTGCGAGCGTTGCGATGCAGGGAGGCGGAGCCTGGCGGCAAATTAAAAAAACTGTAAAAATCATAACACATACAGTATTGTAATCTTACAGATTACAGTACTGTATGAATTAATTTCACATCCCTTTTGTCCCCAATGCTTTGTCGAATGCCCTGCATGCAGTTTTATATTATATATACTGTTCTTTCTGCCTGGAAACTTGAGATTGTCCATAGCAACCAAAAAGTGTCCCTTTACGTCAAAAGTGGCTTTAGACCAGCTAGAAAACAGCTATAGTAAATTAGAATTGAATTGCAGAATTGAGCGAGAGTGAATCGTGGGGACATTTTATTTTTATTATATTATTATTATTTTTAATTATTTATATTTATTTATTATATTATAATTTTGTGTTTCAAACTTCATCATACCCCGGATAACTACTAGACTCTTGGTGGACAGATTTAAATGTGTTATTGCTAAGAATTACAGGCCTACAATATAAAACGCCAAATTTTTATGCAAAATAATTGTACCGCTTTGAGACGCAAAAATCTGAAATAATCATACTGCCAGGGAGGTTAAAACAAAAATAAATGTAACACTATATAACCATCTGGCTGCCTCTCTTTTCCTATAGCCCTGGCCAAAAGTTTTGAGAATGACACAAATAATAATTTTCACAAAGTCTGCAGCTTCAGTGTTTTTAGATCTTTTTATCAGATGTTATTATGGTATACTGAAGTATAATTACAAGCATTTCATAAGTGTCAAAGGACTTCATTGACAATGCAAAGAGTCGATATTTAAATTTTCGACCCTTCTTTTTCATGACCTCTGCAATTCGCCCTGACATGCTGTCAATCAACTTCTGGGCCAAATCCTGACTGATGGCAGCCCTTTCTTGCATAATCAATGCTTGGAATTTGTCAGGATTTGTGGTTTTTTTTTTCTGGGGTTTTTCTGGGGTGTTTTCGTGGGTGTGTTTTTGTTCACCCGTCTCTTGAGGATTGACCACAAGTTTTCAATGAGATTAAGATCTGGGGAGTTTCCTGGCAATGAACCCAAAATGTTGATTTTTTTTTCCCTAAGTCACTTAGTTATCACTTTTGCCTTATAGCAAGGTGCTCCATCATGTGGAAAAAGCATGGTTTGTCACCAAACTGTTCTTGGATGGTTGGAAGAAGTTGCTTAGGCAAGATTGTGAGTGAGCCCACTCCCTTGGCTGAGAAGCAAACCCACACATGAATGGTCTCAGGATGTTTTACGGTTGGCATGACAGAGGACTGATGGTAGCGCTCACCTTTTCTTCTCCAGACAAGCTTTTTTCCAGATGCCCCAAACAGTCGGAAAGGACATTTATCGGAGAAAATGACTTTACCCCAGTCCTCAGCAGTCCAATCCCTGTACCTTTTATAGAATATTAGTCTGTCCCTGATATTTTTCCTGGAGAAAAGTGACTTCTTTGCTGCCCTTCTTGACACCAAGCCATCCTCCAAACTATTCACCTCACTGTGCATGTGCAGATGTACTCTCACCTGCCTGCTGCCATTCCTGAGCAAGGTTTGCACTGGTGGTGCCCCGATCCAATAGCTGAATCAACTGTAGGAAACGGTCCAGGCACTTGCTGGACTTACTAGGGCGCTCTGAAGCCTTCTTCACAAATGCAGTGGAAATATTTTTATGGGATTAAGTTCATTTTCATGGCAAAGAGGGACCTTGCAATTAATTGCAGTTCATCTGATCACTCTTAATAACATTCTAGAGTGTATGCTAATTGCCATCATAAAAACTGAGGCAGTAGATTTTGTAAAAATTTATATTTGTGTCATTCCCAAAAGTTTTGCCCATGGCTGTACAGTACTAGAGTACTAGGTTCTTAAGCTCAGTTTCTGCTGCCATTGATTTACCAAAAAATTGGAGTGAAGAAAATGTTCACTTTCAAACTAAAAGGCAACATTTTTTTTCCCGTTGGATAGAGGAAAGAAATATTAGATCACCTGTCAGTTTTTATTACTGCCTGTTCACCCTCTCTATTTTTCCTGTTTACGCTTATCAGTAAAAATGAAATTAAAAGAAAATCACAAATTTTAGGTTGTCCACAGAAAAGTAAAATCTTCCAAGCTCTGGTGACCTGGGAGGTCCCAAGAGATTCCTTTAATGTACAGGGATTTCCTCTCACTTCCTGTTTTGGCTGTAGGACAGGAAATGAATGTACATTTTTCCAATGGGACACAGATGGCAAAAATAAACCTTATAGGTGTTATAATCCTCCCTTACTCTATCCACAAAAAAGTTTTGCCTAGAATTCTATTTTAATGTTCACTTACTGTGTACACGCCTTCCAATCTAGAAGCACACCGGTGCTTTAAATGGCTTCCACTATATGGTCAAAGATTTGAAATTATTGAGTTCATGTGTTTCCAGGGAAGGGTACTTTTCATGTTACAGAACACAGTGCAAATTATTTTACACAAATGCACACTTCCAATCTTATGGCAGCAGTTTGAGAAAGGCTATTTTTGGTTTCAGCATAACTATGCTCCTGTGCACAAAACTCAGGCCCGTCTTTAACATTGATTTGACCCGGGACAAGAATTTTAATGGTTGCCAAAGGATTTGGCATATCATTACCACTCACTGACTGGTTGCCAGAAGTTACAGCACACATTATGACTCACTAATTATTTGCTAGAGGTTACAGCACATCATTACTACTTAGCCATTGGTTGCTAGAGATTACTGCACATCATTACCGCTCACTGATTGCTTGCTAGAGGTTATTGCACATCCCTGCCACTCACTGATTGATTGCTAGAGCTTACTGCATATCATTACCACTAACTGATTGGTTGCTAGAGCTTACTGCATATCATTACCACTTACCCATTGGTTGCTAGAAGTTACTGCACATCATTACCGCTCACCCATTGGTTGTTATATGTTACTGCACATCCCTACTGCTCACGGATTGGTTGCTAGAGGTTGCTGAAAATTATTACTGCTCACTGATTGGTTGTTAGAGGTTACTGCATATCATTACTGCAAACCGATTGGTTGCTAGAGATTACTGCACATTATTACCACTCACTGATTGGTTGCTAGAGGTTACTGTACATCATTACTGCTCACCTATTGGATGCTAGAGGTTACTGCACATCATTACTGCCCACTGATTGGTTGCTAGTGGTTACTGTACATCATTACTGCTCACTGATTGGCTGCTAGATATTTTACTGCATGTTATTACCAGTCACCAATTGGTTGCTAGAGGTAACTGCACATCATTACTGCAAACTGATTGGCTGCTAGAGATTACTGCATATTATTACCACTCACTGATTGATAGCTAGAAGTTACTGCACATCATTACTGCTCACTGATTGGCTGCTAGAGATTTTACTGCATGTTATTACCAGTCACCAATTGGTTGCTAGAGGTAACTGCACATCATTACTGCAAACTGATTGGCTGCTAGAGATTACTGCATATTATTACCACTCACTGATTAGTTGCTAGAGATTACTGCACATCATTATTGCAAACTGATTGGCTGTTACTTCATTTGCACCATGGCTTCAGTCTGACCTTCTGTTGTATCATGTCTGAAGTCTCTGGCAATTTCTTGTATCATGTCTGCAGTCTCTGATCATCTCTTGTATAATGCCTGCAGTCCCTGAACATCTCTTGTACCATGTCTGCAGTCCCTGAACATCTCTTGTACCATGTCTGCAGTCTCTGGCCATCTCCTGTATCATGTCTGCAGTCCCTGAAATCTCTTGCACCATGTCTGAAGTCTTTGACCATCTCTTGTACCATGTCTGTAGTCTCTGACCATCTCCTGTATCATGCCTGAAGTCTCTAATCACCACTTGTATAATGCCTGCAGTCCCTGAACATCTCTTGTACCATGTCTGCAGTCTATCACCATCTCCTGTATCATGTCTGCAGTTTCTGACCATCTCCTGTATCATGTCTGCAGTCTCTCCACTCAGCTAGCTGTCAGGCATGGACGTTGCTGCTTACCGATTCTCTTTCCCTGCAGCTGCACTATGACAGGGATAGATTGTTAGGATGTTGGGCCCCATAACATTGACAGGGGCCTGGACAGGTGCCCTTTTTAAAGAATGGAAAAATACCCGCGCAATGGAAAACTTACTAGAGACAGAAAATTATTTGTTGGAACTGCTGCCGCTACCAATTCTTTCCACTAGGTGGAGTGTAATGTTGAAAAAGGAAAAAAAGGAGTAGATATGGCGCCGTTCCAGACCTGATGGATTCAGGTGTGTGCTGCTCCCTTGATTGGGAGGAAGATATTAGGTGGGGAAAAGGAATGATAGGTAGTTCCTATTGAACAAGTGTCTTCTAATCAAAAACCAATGCACAGTAAAAGTGCATGTTGATGTGAAGCCTTGTTCTAGACTCCTAAATGTGCATGAGTGTCAAGCTGTATACCTGACACTATAAAGTGCAATGTGTATGACACCAACTTACTCCATAAATAAATAAATAAATGAATAAAAATGTGACATAAAGTGCAATATTCCTAATTGTTACTATGCATTAGGGATGAGCTTCGAGTCGAACTCATGTTCGTCTCGAACATCGGCTGTTCGCAAGTTCGCCGAACAGCGAACAATTTGGGGTGTTCGCGGCAAATTCGAATGCCACGGAACACCCTTTAAAAGTCTATGGGAGAAATCAAAAGTGCTAATTTTAAAGGCTTATATGCAAGTTATTGTCATAAAAAGTGTTTGGGGACCCGGGTCCTGCCCCAAGGGACATCGATCAATGCAAAAAAAAGGTTTAAAAACGGCCGTTTTTTCAGGAGCAGTGATTTTAATAATGCTTAAAGTCAAACAATAAAAGTGTAATATCCCTTTAAGATTCGTAGCTGGGGGGTGTCTATAGTATGCCTGTAAAGGGGCGCATGTTTCCTGTGTTTAGAACAGTCTGACAGCAAAATGACATTTCAAAGGAAAAAAGTCATTTAAAACTACTCGCGGCTATTGATTGCCAGTCCGACAATACACATAAAAGTTCATTGATAAAAACGGCATGGGAATTCCCCACAGGGGAACCCCGAACCAAAATAAAAAAAAAAAAATGAAGTGGGAGTCCCCCTAAATTCAATACCAGGCCCTTTGGGTCTGGTATGGATATTAAGGGGAACCCCGGCCAAAATTAAAAAAAAAAAATGATATGGGGTCCCCCTAAATTCCATACCAGACCCTTCAGGTCTGGTATGGATTTTAAGGGGAACCCCGCGCCAAAATTAAAAAAAAATGGCGTGGGGTCCCCCCAAAAATCTATACCAGACCCTTATCGCAGCACGCAACCTGGCAGGCCGCAGGAAAAGAGGGGGGGGACGAGAGAGCACCCCCCCTCCTGAACCGTACCAGGCCACATGCCCTCAACATTTGGAGGGTGCTTTGGGGTAGCCCCCCAAAACACCTTGTCCCCATGTTGATGAGGACAAGGGCCTCATCGCCACAACCCTGGCCAGTGGTTGTGGAGGTCTGCGGGTGGAGGGCTTATCGGAATCTGGAAGCCCCCTTTAACAAGGGGACCCCCAGATCCCGGTCCCCCCCTGTGTGAAATGGTAAGGGGGTACCCCTACCATTTCACTAAAAAACTGTCAAAAATGTTAAAAATGACAAGAGACAGTTTTTGACAATTCCTTTATTTAAATGCTTCTTCTTTCTTCTTTCTTCTATCTTCCTTCTTCTTTTTCTTCTTCTTCTTCTTCTGATTCTTCTGGCTCTTCTGGTTCTTCCTCTGGTGTTCTCGTCCAGCATCTCCTCCGGCGTCTTCTATCTTCTTCTCCTCGGGCCGCTCCGCACCCATGGCATGGGGGGAGGCTCCCGCTCTTCTCTTCATCTTCTTCTCTTCTTCATCTTCTTCTCTTCTTCATCTTCTTCTCCGGGCCGCTCCGCATCCATGCTGGCATGGAGGGAGGCTCCCGCTGTGTGACGCGTCTCCTCTTCTGATGGTTCTTAAATAACGGGGGGCAGGGCCACCCAGTGACCCCGCCCCCCTCTGACGCACGGAACATGACGGGACTTCCCTGTGGCATTCCCCGTGACGTCACAGGGAAGTCCCGTCAAGTCACCGTGCGTCAAAGGGGGGTGGGGTCACCGGGTGGCACCGCCCCCCGTTATTTAAGAGCCGTCAGAAGAGGAGACGCGAAGAAGATGAAGAAGAGAATAAGATGAAGAAGAGAAGTAGATGAAGAGAAGAGCGGGAGCCTCCCTCCCTGCCATGGGTGCCAAGTGGCCCAAGGAGAAGAAGATAGAAGATGCCGCGGAGGAGATGCTGGATGAGAACACCGGAGGAAGAACCAGAAGAGCCAGAAGAAGAAGATGAAGGAAGATAGAAGAAAGAAGTAAGAAGAAGCATTTAAATAAAGGAATTGTCAAAAACTGTCTCTTGTCATTTTTAACATTTTTGACAGTTTTTTAGTGAAATGGTAGGGCCCCCCGCCCGCAGACCCCCACAACCACCGACCAGGGTTGTGGGGATGACGCCCTTGTCCTCATCAACATGGGGACAAGGTGTTTTGGGGGCTACCCCAAAGCACCCTCCCAATGTTGAGGGCATGTGGCCTGGTACAGTTCAGGAGGGGGGGCGCTCTCTCATCCCCCCTCTTTTCCTGCGGCCTGCCAGGTTGCGTGCTTGGATAAGGGTCTGGTATGGATTTTTGGGGGGACCCCACACTGTTTTTTTTTTTTTTTTTTTGGCGCGGGGTTCCCCTTAATATCCATACCAGACCTGAAGGGCCTGGTATGGAATTTAGGGGGACCCCCACGTCATTTTTTTTTAAATTTTGGTTTGGGGTTCCCCTGTGGGGAATTCCCATGCCGTTTTTATCGATCAACTTTTATGTGTATTGTCGGACGGCAATGCAATAGCCGCGAGTAGTTTTAAATGACTTTTTTCTTTGAAATGTCATTTTGCTGTCAGACTGTTCTAAACATGGGAAACATGCGCCCCTTTACAGGCATACTATAGACACCCCCCAGCTATGAAATTTAAAGGGATATTACACTTTTATTGTTTGACTTTAAGCATTATTAAAATCACTGCTCCTGAAAAAATGGCCGTTTTTAAAACTTTTTTTTGCATTGATCCATGTCCCCTGGGGCAGGACCCAGGTCCCCAAACACTTTTTATGACAATAACTTGCATATAAGCCTTTAAAATTAGCACTTTTGATTATTCATGTTCGTGTCCCATAGACTTTAACGGTGTTCGCGTGTTCGAACAAACTTTTTTCCTGTTCGCATGTTCTGGAGCGAACCGAACAGGGGGGTGTTCGGCTCATCCCTACTATGCATATGCATGAACCATATAAACAATATAAACAAGGTGAATCAATAGTGCAAATTAACGTGCTGGTGTGGATAAACAGGTGAACATCTGATTAATATATGTATAGAGTTATAAGGTGCTATGGTGCCGGTGAAGGGGTCCGTTTAGATTCTGGTGGACTTTTCAATGAATAAACCCTCGGTGCATGCCTTATTCGTGCTCTTATAATGACTGCACTCACCAGATCCTTCACCCCCTCTTGGGGTCTCACACATCCACAGTATATGCCACTGTGTAGCAACGCAGGATAACTCCATCCTTAATGTAGACTATGAGAGGATTCCTGGTCTGTGTATCAGCCTTGAAGGCTCAAGGCTGATACACAGACCAGGAATCCTCTCATAGTCTCATAGTCTCATAGTCTACATTAAGGACGGAGTTATCCTGCATTGCTACACAGTGGCATATACTGTGGATGTGTGAGACCCCAAGAGGGGGTGAAGGATCTGGTGAGTGCAGTCATTATAAGAGCACGAATAAGGCACGCACCGGGGGTTTATCCATTGAAAAGTTCACCAGAATCTAAACGGATCCCTTCACCGGCACCATAGCACCTTCAAAAAGTGTTTCCCAGTGCTAAACCTTCCATCTGAATTATAAATTGCTGCATTTGTAAATTTTAAGAGACAATATAAAGGAATAGTAGTGATAGAAAAAGCCCTTGTGGATTTAAATAACCTTTTTTTTGGGGGGGGGGTAATTCTCCTTTAAGGGGGTGTGGCAGGGGCGTGGCCTATGCCTACATATGTTTGCTAGTAGGTGTCCCTCATTCCCATCTCAAAATGTTGCGAGGTATGGGGATGATTTACTAAAGGCAAATAGACTGTGCAGTTGCACTCTGTAAGAGCAGTTGCTCCAGAACTTAGTAAATGAGCAAAAGCTTTGCTGACTTACATCATTCAATAATGTGCAAGCAAAAATGATGTTTTTTTTTTAATTTTCCTTGCATGTGATTGGGTATTCTTTGCAAAGTGAAGCTTTACCTCATTTACCAAGCTCTGGAGCAACTGAACTTTGCAGAGTGCACAGTCTATTTTCCTTTAGTAGTTCAACCCTTTTGTGTTTCTATTACACCTACCATGGTAGCATTGATGTTTAAATGTATACTGGCGTCATCCACAACAGCCTTACCCAGTGTAAAGCACACACCCCCCTTTCCCCTCATGAACACTATAACTGCCCTCCCTTCTTTACCACTATGCCTGAAACCTACCCACCACTGTGTCATCACAATACCCCCTCCCTGCACTCTCTCCACAGCAGTTGGTCATCCTCCTCTCCACTCACCATACCTGAACACCAATCCCTACTCTAACCACTGCGCTTGCCCCCGGTCCCCTCCCACAGCTCTCACCACCTCTCCCACATGCACCCACTTCACTCTCAATTTCAGTCCACCTCTGCGCTCGCTACCACTACACCTACGCATACCTATTCTAAGTGTAGCGCTACTGCCATATGAGTCGCTGGTTAGGATGGGTCCTCTGTTCTTTGCCTTAACTTTCTCAAAAGCCTCAGCCCCTCTGACACATCAGGAGTGTGCAAACATAAAATATCACAGGAATTCACTGAAAGTAATACTTAGTACCAAAGTGTGCTTAGTACCAAATAGTGGTATATCAAAGAAAATAGGCACCAAACCAAGCAGTAAGGGCAATCTTAATATATTGTCACCCAATGTGGTTGGTAACTAGGCAAGCATAAAATGGATGGTAATAACACAATTTAGCACACAAAGTGATTAATAGTAGGGAATAGGCATAAGATGACATTTTGTATCCAAATCAGCATAAAGAGTAGCAAGGCCACCTCAAGTGTAGCAGTGAGCAGTAGTAAAGTTTAATCTACCAAGTGCTAAAACTATACTGCCAGAGAGCATTTGAGGCAGCAATGCCAGTCATAGACTGACTGGCTATGCACTGCCCAAAAGAAAAGAAGGATGGTAGTGGAGAGGGCAGGGGAACAAAGGGGGTTTACAGAATAATTATTATGGGAGGGGCAGTCCTTTTAGATGTTACTATACCGACTATTGTTGGGGCTCATTGAGAGCGTCAGTGCACTGAACAGCAGTCCCAGTTAACCTGCATGCAGTATAGGTACAGTATAATGTAGGCAAGATATAGTCTCGGCACAGGTGCAAGGTATATGTGGTTCAGATGTGGTAAAGGTTTGGTATAATGCAGTGAGCATGGTGCAGCATAACATTTCTATCCAAGTACAGGGGTAGAAGAAAAAAGGCAATGTCTCCTTCTCCATATTGCTATAGCCCAGCACCTGCAGCCATGGCCCGTTCATAAGGGGCGCAGGGGCACCACCCCCCCATCCATGCGTCTGGCCCCCCAATCTACATGCAGGGTGCTGGACACATGGATTCCAATGTTTGTTTTTTTAAGCACGTCATTAGAGCCAGAGGCTCTAATAGGTTTCAAAAAAGGGTGAGCTCGGGGCGCAGAGCACTGCGCTCCGAGCACACCCACTTGTGTGACATTAGTGAACAAATATTCACTATGTCACACTGATTCTCCTCCTGGCCAATCAGGAAGCTGGTCCTGAGACCCATCACCCAATTGGCTGAAAGGACAGGCGATCCTATTTGATGCCTAGGAGGAGGAGGAAGGAGACGCATGGCGTAAGCTGCCATGATACAGAGGAGGGGGAGACGCGATGAAAGCAGCCGCCCGTAGGAGTGCTGCCAGCCCGTGACCTAGATGGGGTAACTGTGAGGCTGGATGACCTACCAATCGACCCTGTCGGAGGGGGGTGCGTGTGACCCGATTGACCCGGGGGGTGGACTTTTGCCACCCCCCAAAGAAAAAAAACACCAGCCGCCACTGCTAAGTGTATTTTCTAAAGCTGTATTTATTTAAAAACTGTTGTGTTGGAATGGCCATGCCTCTTTCACTATTATTTATAGTTAGTACAGATTTAGAAGATATATCTATTTATTCAAAAGCAACTTTAAAGTTTATGTAAGTACATTTTAAGTCAAAGAAAGTGAATAGAAAAACATTAATTTACTGACAGCAAACATAAGTCTAACTTACAACACTCTTTCTTCATACAGCAAGGATTACTTGGATCAGGTACATCCACTAAAACAAAGCCTTCCTTCATGCAAGGTGGGACTTCAGGGCGTGGACATGTGACTGGTACGCAGATTGCTCTCATTGACATAAAATCACAGGTACAGTTTTTGCAGCCTTGAATCCAGTACTCTCCTGGCTGTAAAGAGTAAGCACAAATATATAAGTACAACACTGTATAAAAATTTGAGCTATATTTTATAATACCCTCCACAACCAGAATCAAGACTTTATCCTGTCCAAATGCAATTAAGGATATGTAGATTCTTGATTGCCTGTTGGACCAGACTATATTAAATGATCAGCACCCCATCAGTATCAAAGTAAATAAATATTTGGTTAAAGTGATCTAATATTGCTGGCAATTTGCTAAGGTCGATATAAAGGCTGGATGTAGGTGCATAACACTCATTTAAATGGCTTGCCTGACACACCAAAACACACCAGAAAAGGTAAATGCACTATTTTTGTAGCACTGTGGGGCTTTGGGGTGGCATTAAGAATGTATGGCAACCCAGTGCACTGACGCGCATAACACATTTTCAAGCATTGCAGTTGTCACAGCACAACAGTATGAACTCAGCCTTCTGGCATTTTTGGAAAAGCTACCTGTCAAAGTTGCCATTGTTTCATTATCCTAATACATTATAATTAATATTTTTAATATGTAACATTTGAATGCAGGGCTGATCCTAGGGTCACAGGTGCCTGGCGCCCTCCCACATGGGCATGGTCATCTTACTAATGCCTCCCCGCTTCGGCGGAGCTGCCCACCGATTTCAATGGCAGAGGTGCTTTAGGAGCAGTGTATACACCACTCCTCAGTGGCGGTGCATTCATTAAGGGCGCACGGGTGCCACCCCCTCTCTCCAGCCACCCCCCTCTGTGTATAATAGATAGATTCATGCATTGCATGAATCTATTCATGGCCATTGTAGCCAACCCCTATTCAGGCATCCAGCCCGTTTTTGGACGCCGGGCGCCTGAATTCCAGCGGTGGGGGTGTTTTTGAAGCACCTGATTAGAGCCATAGGAGCACAAAGCATTGCACTCACAGTTCACTCAGGTGTGTTGGAAAAGAGAATGAATATTCTAACACTGAACCACATATCACCCAATCAGGTGCGTGGGTCTGTTACCCATCACCTGATTGGCTTAAATGACAGGCACTACGATTGGACGCCTTTTGGGAGGAGGAGAGGAGAGGCACGGAGGACACAGGAGCTGCTTTCTGACCCGTTGCAAGGTCCCACTGCTCGCCGCTGTCACCCGCCACCACCGAGACAGGGCAAGTGCCGGGCAGATGGCAAGCGGGCACGGGGGGTCACAATGGCACTATTTGATGGGCACAGTGACAGCACTTGATGTGGCACTATTTGATGGGGACAGTGGCAGCGTTTGATGGGGCACAGTGGCAGCGTTTGATGGGCACATTGGCAGTGTTTGATGGGCACTGGCAGCATTTGATGGGGCACAGTCCAGCATTTGATGGGCACAGTGGCTGAGTTTGATGGAACAGTGACTGCGTTTGATGGCCACAGTGGCTGCATTTGATGGCACAGTGGCTGCGTTTGATGGGCACAGTGGCTGCGTTTGATGGCACAGTGGCTGCGTTTGATGGGCACAGTGGCTGCGTTTGATGGGCACAGTGGCTGCGTTTGATGGGCACAGTGATTGCGTTTGGTGGCACTGTGGCTGCGTTTGATGGCACAATTTACTTACAGGGTGAGGCTGAGGGTCAATTTCGAGCCTCCAGAACAGACACAGTGTCAGGCAGCGGCAGGTGCTATGCTGGTGCAGTACAGTGCAGATGGGCAACTGTTCGGCTCAGTCACTCACAGGCAGGCTCAGGCAGCTCTCTTCAGATGTGCTTCGCTCCCTTCCCTCTGGCTCTGAGCCACGCTGTCTGAACAACATGGAAGAGGTGGGGGGAGCTAGTTTACTAGGAGCGGAGGCGACGCGCTCTGAATGCTGGGGCGGCTGCAGCCCCTGATGTCATTGGTTGCTAGACGCCGGGCGGCAGGCTGTTCTAGCAACCAGTGCAGCATGCAGCAGAGGCGGCCAGCCAGGGCAGGCATTGGAGTGTCAGTAAGGACAGGACGACCTGGTCCCGGGGCGGTGATGGCGGCGCCTCCGTCGCCGCTGCTAAGTCAAGTGATTGCCACAGTTTCAGCGCCCTACCTCTGCAGCAGCTTGCAGCTTGAAACTGCTGAAATCCAGTTTTACAAAACTACATACTACAGGACATTTAACCCCTCTATTTGTCCAGGTGACCATTTTTCATGGGCAGAAAGTAACAGGTTATCTATAATTTTGTCACAAGAACTGGAGTAGAGGGTAAGTCTTCCAGTGGGGACATCTCTTTCAGTGACAGCTGTGTCTGGATTAAACTTCACTTTGGCATTTCCTTGTACCAAAGCAAAAAAACAAAAAGGTTTACATTCAGTTTGGCAGGGACCATTAATAATATTTAAAGTAATGCAGAGTTTCGGAAGACCGGACTTGCCCACACACAAACGGACTAAAGTCCGTTGGTTTGACCGTGATGACGTACGAAGGGACTAGAATAAGGAAGTTCATAGCCAGTAGCCCATAGCTGCCCTTGCGTCTTTTTTTGTCCGTTGGACTAGCATACAGACGAATGGATTTTTCGACCAGGCTCGAGTCTGTCGGAAAGATTTTAAACATGTTCCAAATCTAAAGTCCGTCTGATTTTCGACAGAAAAAGTCAGCTGAAGGTCCAATGAAGCCCACACACGGTTGGATTGTCCGACGGATTCGTTCCGTCGGACCAGTCTGGTCGAAAAGTCCGGTCATGTGTACACAGCATTAAACATTAAAAATGGCAAATTCCTTTTAATAAAATACATGGGGATTTCCCCTAATCTGCATGTGAAGTGGTGTATCTGTATACAAACTACAATAGAAAAACTGACATTTACAAATGTAGCGCACCCCCTAGAGAGCCACAGATGAACTGGATCCGTTACTCCTGCACAGCCAGGCACACCAAATTTTCACAGGCACAGTCAGAAAACAGTCCATGGCTTTGTTTTTGGTATTTATTGAGGGTTAATAACTTGGATAGGGATAGGAAGTTATGGAATGCCCACTTCAACTTCAGTAAAACTTCAGGGATATTCTTCCTATATACAATACCGTCTCTATATACAGCTCCAATTTTATCCTCCAGCACACACTTGCTTGGTTCGGCTATGTCACTCTGTGATGATTTGACAGTCTCTAGCAATGGCCCATTACAGGCATGGACTCACAGCCCCCATGAGTGTAGAACAGTAGAGTGACACAGCTTGTACTTTCACATCACTTCCTCCCTGTGATCACTGATCCCAGAACCACCTTTTCAGGTACTGCCTACCCACCTGGCTGTAGCTTCCCCTTTCACTAGCCCTTCAGGCTAACTCTTCACCAGCCCACCCGGCTGAATCTCAGGAGATCTCCTGGGGAAGGACAAAAACTTAAGCACACCGCTGTCATCAGGGAGAACTGGTTACATGTGGCAGTCTCCCCCTTGTGAGTCCCCAGTAGTGCTGACCTATCTTGCTGCTTGCCTTCAGGAAGGGCTTCCTCCGTGTATTGTGGCAGGATCCTTCCAGCACCCAAGCCCCGTCCCAAAGTCACTCCTCCCAGACAAGGGGGCACCCTTGAGGGCCACAGACAGCCTCCTCAGCACAATATCTCCATCTTACAACCGACTGCCCTGCTGGTATGGCTCATATCTATTTATAAGGTAAGCTCTGCCCCGTGCCAGCCCACTCCTGGGGATTGGCCGAGGCCTCGTAAATATTCCAGGCAGCTCCTGACCCAGATTCACAGCTCAGGCTTAGCCCTGAGCTAAATACATTTACCTATACCTACACTACATCTAGCACACACACTAGAGGGTGCTACACAAAGAAAAAAATGCTGTTTAGAATGGTTGCAAATGACAGCTCTCAGCTGCTTTTTTATAAAGTGGCTGGGGATTTTAAACTAGACTCCTATCATAGATGAAGGTCTGGCAGAGATATTGATAGGAATCCCCATGCAAAAAAAAAAAAAAAAAAGACGAGGGGTTCTGCCTATTAAGACATATACATGTGGCCTGGTATGGTTAACAGGCCACACACTCATTCACTCTCTTTCCTGTCTAGCCAGGCTTCATGCTCGAATAAGGGTATGTTATGTGTGTTGGTGGGACCCCACTTTTTTTTTGAATGGGGCTCCCCCTTGAAATAAATATAAACGTGAAATTTGAGGGGACCCGCACTGTTCTTTTTTTTGTGTTTTTACACCATCCCTGACCATATTTTGGGGATTTTAAACCAGAATGGTATAGTAGATGAAGGTCTAGCATAGATGTTGATGTAAAACAGAAGCAAAAAAAAAAAAAAAACTTGGGTTTTAACCTAGGAAAACGTATACATGTGTCCTGGTATGGTTCCTGACACGCGCATACTTTGTTGTTCTTGCATGGGGTTCTTCCTTGAAATCAAAATAAAAAAATTAAGGCTGAGGCTGACCCCACACTGGTCTTTTTTGTGTTTTTAATCATCCCCAATCCTTTTTTTATATTCAGCTGTCAACCAGTACACCCCAGCTGCAAGATGAATGAGCCAGTTTGGCTCACTGATTGTTAGAACACAAGCAGCAGCCAGCTCTGTAGCAACCAATCCTGAGCGGGAATTTGTCACATTTGGCAATAGAATTAATAATGACAGTGAAAGATATCAGCGCTTAGAAAAAAAAAATAGTAGTAATATCACTGCTAAATGTATTACTTTCCACTAAAGCGGGAGGTTCAAATTGGCTGAATACCCTTTTATGCGAACAGTTCACTGAACCTCCAAACAAGCAAAATTTGATCTGAACATGGGTTTAGAGCAAATTCATTGCTTATCCCCACTGGACAAGGAAGCAGCTTGGTTGGGCTGCAATATAAGTAGGCGAGATGAGACATATTTTATCTTAAAATAGAAATTAGAGTGTCATTTGAGAGATAGTTGCCAAAAATATTGTACAGTGGCTGTTGAGTGGAGCTCACAATGGAAGCAGACACCTGCTACCATCTGAATCTGTAAAAAAAATACACACTATACCAGTGGCGGCTGGTGTTTTTTTCTTTTGGGGGGGCGGCAACCAGCTGCCCCCCAGTTGGTCAGCTGCAACCCCCCCCCAGGACATCAGAGCCCCAGACTTACCCCAACTAGAAAGTGGGTGGGCAGCATGTCTGGTGAGCGGCAGCTTACTTTCTTCCCCCTCCTGTGGATCACGGCAGCTTCCACTGTGCATCTCCCTCCTCCTTCTGGGCATCCAATAGGATCGCCTATCCTTTCAGCCAATCTGGAAACGGTTATCAGACCAACGCTTCCTGATTCGCAGAGAGGTGATTCAGTGTTAGAAAAGCGAATATTCATTTGCTTTTCTAACACACCTGGATGGGCTCCGAGTGCAATGCTCTGCGCCACGAGTCCGCCCTTATTTGAAGCCTATTAGAGCCTCTGGCTCTAATCAGGTGCTTCAAAAAGACACCCCCGCTGCTGCATTTAATGTGCCCGGTGCCCTGAAATGGGCCGGACGCTTGAATAGGGGGTGGCAGTGGCGATGGAAAGGGGAGGCGGCGCACGTGCGCCCTTAATGGACAGACCGCCGCTGCACTATACCCTCCCCCCCACCAAAGTATGGCGGTCTGAACTCCACTTTTTCCATGCTATTTGCACTGCAACTCCTTCGCTATATAATCTAGAGGAAATTTTCTGACCTGGGTTGCCCCAGAGTCAGATTCCAATCTTCAATTGATTTTTATCTGGATTTCCAGGGGGAAATCTTTTTTGCTTGGGGTACTCTTTTAAAATCCATACCAGAGGTGACTCTGAATTTTTTTCCCAATTCTTGCAGTAGAAAGTGTTACAACAAAAGTGACATTAAAGCGGAGTTCCACCCAAAAATGGAACTTCTGCTTTAAGTGTTGTTGACCCCCTGACATATCACATTTGGCATGTCATTTTTTTGGGGGGAGCAGGTACCCTGTTTTAAGAGGCACCCAGTTTCCACTTCCTCCCGTGGCTCCTCGGCGCCGGAAGGAAGATCACCTCTCCCCCCTCCCTCCCTGCAATCTTCTGGGACACGTCACAAATCCCAGAATATTGCCCGGCCATTCACAGCGCGTGGCGTGGCTCATGCATGGGCAGTGCGTGCCCGGCTGTGAAGCCATAGTTAGAATGCCGGCACTGCGGAGAATGGGGAGAGGAGTGGAGCTTCATTCCCCCATATCGCTAGACCCTGGGACAGGTGAGTGTCTGATTATTAAAAGTGAGCAGCTACACTTTTTAGAGCTGCTGACTTTTAAATGGGTGGAACTCCGCTTTAACACACACACAAAAAATATACAGTTTAAATTGTTGGAAGATGACAACAGCACACAGACTTATCCAAAGGTCCCCCAAAATACATAGTAGACCCTCAGTAGTGAAATGTCATTAGCCAGCCATTTAAAACACAATTTCTTTTTTAAATGTCAGTGCAGTTGAGCATTTTCTGTCCATCACAGCGATGCACCTCATTCACTGGCAGGATTAGCGCACCTCCCAGGCATCTTATTTAAAGTGGATGTAAACCCTCACATATACCCAGTGAAGTGAACAGCCTTAGATGATACACAGAGATGAAACAAATCTCCCTACATACGTTTTACATGTATATCTGCTGTCTTCAGCTTTATATATTCTTTAGAAAGTTCACATTGTGTTAGAGATTTTCTCTTCCTGTTCAGCACTGAGTGTGAAGTTTGGGAATACAGCCAAGACAGCTAATAGGAGGAATGGCAAACCCCCCCACTTCACAGTGTTCTGTGAATAGTTTAGCTTTCTGCTAATCTATTTATAGCAACCTCCCTGACACAAAATTCAGCCTGGTTTTATCTCAGTTGACTGAGAACTTGTCTGAAGTTATCATGCTGATAACAGAAGAATGGAGCAGGAGAAAGCCACAGCACTTAGTGCTTTGAAGAGAGATAGGAAAACACTGCAGATATATGTGCCCAGCTCAAATTTCATGAATCAGGTTTACATCCACTTTAGAGTATAACTAGAGGCAAAATTTGTTTTTAGTTTTGGATACAGTTGAGAGGGATTAGAACACCTGTCAGGTTTTTATTGCTGCCTGTGCTCCTGTTAGGGAGATTCACCCTCACTATTAGTCCTGTTTATCATTATCATCGAAAGTGAAAGGTAAAGAAAATCACAAATTTTGGGTTGTCCCCACAAAAGTACTGGAGAAACATTCCAATGGGGACACCAAGGGATTACTTTAATTTGCAGGGATTTCCTCTTACTTCTTGTTTTGGTTATTGGACAGGAAGTAAAGGTAGATCTTCCCAATGTGACACTGCTGGCAAAAAAAAAAAATGACAGGTTATAACCCTCTCTTGTAACTAAAAAAAACAACAACCCCTACTCCGCACTAAGGTTACCCCAAAAATGTGTTTAAAATAAAATAAAATATTAAATGTGTTAAGAGTAAGATTATTTATAATACCACTTCCGCTGCTATAAATCCCTAATACAAAAAACAAAAATTAACCAATGAAGATAAGTTACTAGCAGCGCTGTATTTACACTTTAGAAATATATATACATTCAAAGAAAATAAATTCATATAAATCAATCCATATATGTGAACATATTTGTGTTATACCCTGTACACACGATTGGACATTGATCGGACATTCCGACAACAAAATTTATCGTTTTTTTCCGACGGATGTTGGCTCAAACTTGTTTTGCATACACACGGTTGCACAAAGTTGTCGGAAAATGACCAATAGCTTTCGTCTTTTAATTTATTCTGAGCATGCGTGGCACTTTGTCCGTCGGATTTGTCTACACACGATTGGAATTTAAAGGATCGGATTTTGTTGTCGGAAAATTTTATAGTCTGCTCTCAAACTTTGTGTGTCGGAAATTCCGATGGAAAAAGTCCGATGGAGCCCACACACGGTCGGAATTTCCGACAACAAGCTCCGATCGCACATATTCCATCGGAAAGTCTGACCGTGTGTACAGGGCATTAGTCAAACAATATTAGAGTTGTTCAGCACCAAAACCATACATAAATAAAGAAGGGGAGATCTAAGTGCCCCGCTGAGGAAGTTCTGAGGAACGTAACGTGTACGGGGAGGAATCACATTTGAATGACGTCACCCGCTGCCATCCTAGGTTTACACAGCACGCTGTTTGTGCTACGTACTCGTTGATCATTTTTAACATGTGAGTAAGGTATCTTAGTTTTAATAAACTTTAGATTTTGTACAGTGAGCACGTAGATCTCCCCTTCTTTATTTATGTATGGTTTTGGTGCTCCCATTGGTGGTATCGCATTGGAGGAAAGGATTCACTGGACATTGTTGCTGCCTACCAATTGTGTGGGACCTGCTAGTATGACTGCCTGTTGGTTCAGAGGCCCATGCTTTGAGGTTAGCGTAGCGATAGGCTTGGAGGTGGAGGGTCTGTCATCACCAATTTGTGTCCGCTGATTTTCACTTGTGGAATTAACCTGCTCATCTTTCTGGGACTTGTGGTTCACCAATTTTTATTAGACTTTATTTATTATTATTTTTTATCACCTTTTGCGCTGCACTTTTTAGTTTATAATATTGCACAATTTTAAAGCATGACATGTTAGGTATCTATTTACTCCAGGTAACATTATCTTTCACTTTATACAAAAAATTGTGCTAACTTTAATGTTTTGTTTTTACTTCGTTAAAGTGTATTTTTTTCCCCAAAAATTGCCCTTGAAAGACTGCTGCACAAATACAGTGTGGCATAAAATAATGCAACGTTCGTCAATTTATTCTCTAGGGTCTCTGCTAAAAAATATATATATAATGTTTGGGGGTTCTCAGTAATTTTCTAGCAAAAAATATTGATTTTTATCTGTAAACAACAAATGTTAGAAAAAGGCCCGGTCTTAAAGTGGTTTTACTCTAATTTTATTGCACTATGTGGAGCGCTTTTTTCTTTGCACGTGATCCCTACTTAACAACACCTGCTTTTGAATTGTGGAGCAGAGTAAAGATCGAACGAGGTTCGTTAAGGCCCCTTTCACATGGGGCGGATCTGTCCGAGCGGAATCCGCCTGCTCAGTGGGGGATCTCTCTGCTGATCCCCGCTGAGCAGGCGGATGACAGGTCTGTGTCTGCTCAGCTATGCAGAGCAGACAATAACAGAGCACACTCTCCTTTATGGGGTGGTGGGATGGAAATGGACTGCGTGTCCATTTCCATCCGATTGTCATTCGATCCGACAATAATAATGGATAATGAATGTATCGCCATACGTCTGTATTCAGCTGATTTTGTTGGATCGGATGCCCGGTGGGTCTGCTGACATCCGACGCCCCATAGAGGAAATTGGGTGATCCGATCGGGCCCACCTGACAGGCTGAAATAAATGGCTTAATATTGTATAAAAAGCCTTCAATAATGATGATTTCTCGTGAGACGAATTTTGGAATTATAGCTGCTTGAGTCAGCTTAAATCAAAACCGTGTGTTTTATTGTACACACATAAACTTGGAAAATACTCACAAAAATAGTACATTCATATTCAGAATTAATGTTGTTTCATATATGCAAAAAATGTCCAAATATAGTTCATTTGTTTCAAAGATCTGAAAAGAGTTCTTAAAGTCATTAGACATGTGCTTCCTTTGTGTTACTCTTCTAAGATGGCCGATTAACTTCTTGTGTCCTGGAAGGAATTCTGTGTGCATAGGAGAGCTGTGTCTTGAATAGGTATATGTAGCTTGGAACAGGAAATGTGTGTAAAAGAGCCAGAAGACTGGATTCCTTGTGTCTATATGAACTCAGTCTTTCAAATTCGCGCCCAAACACAAATCCCTCCCATACACTCCCCTTTCTCCTCCTTCCGAAAAGTGGGGGCTAACAGAGAGCAACATCTGTTTTTTTAACTTCACCAAAGCTTTTAAACATGAAACCAGATATATGTGAGAGACTATCAGACTAAACATCAGACCATTTAAAACATAAATGCATATATCAAACAAAGTATCGGTTACATAGGAAGATTTTCAACCCATACATATATTATTTACAAAATCCATCAAATTCTGACAGGGTCTTGACCTGCATTTTCAGTCAATGAGTCGTCATCTGGATATCACTAGCTCAAAGTCCTATCATTCACACAAATATGGAAAATGCATATTCTTTTTAATAAAGCCAATTAAAATTTAGATATTAAGAATATAACATTCCCCTCTGAAATATGAATAACAATCATATTTTTCAAGGTTTAAATTCATACATAGCATACATGTCCCATTAATACTGACTTTGATCCAATAACTCCAAATGTATTTCCATCATCAACCAAGTTTGCAATACCAAAACCCATCTTTCTCTTAAGCTTATTTTGCAATAAATCATCTCCTTTCTTGATTTCATTTCTAATTCGATAATATAATTTTTTCATTCTAAACATCAAACATAACTGGAATATAATGAATAGCATAATAATAATAAAAAGAATAACTATAGGATGTGATAAAATATTTCCTGCTGCTGAGGTTATTGAAGTTTTTCCCCAAATTGATACACTATTACTGAATTTTTTTCCACCAATTACTTTCTGAAAATTCTGACCATTGATGAGATATCTCCTGCAAATTACCTTGTTCATGTTTAAACAATATTTCTGCATTCTGAAGTTCCTTAGCCAAAGCTATCAATAAACCTTTATCCTTATGAATTACATTTGCCCATTCTTCCCAAGGAAATTCATCTATCTGAGATATATTATATTGTGTGGGAAGATTTTTCATAAGCATATTTGTTAAATTTGTTCTAAACCCATTAATACTTATTGCTACAATGTCTCCTTCTATACAATACAAGCCTTGATTTAGGTTTTCTGTATTTGTACAAGAAGAGAAAAAAGTTTTAACCCTTTCTGTATCTGACATGATCTGGAAACAAACCTTCTTTTTATCTACACAAGTAATTAATTCAGAAATTGTTTCAACTTTTTCTATTCTTGCTGAACATAATGTATGATTATGATAACAAGAATGAAAAATACTTTTATCTTGATTGGGTAAACAGATAACTTTAGACTGAAATTGTAAACATGATGACAGATCTAATTGTTCTAATTCAGAATTTTCATTGTTAAATGCAAAATCTGTATACTGTAATTTATAATACAATAATTGTGTATTGCTGACGGGTAATCCCAAGACAGTGATTGGCACCAAAATTTGTTCTTGTCCTGCTATTGGAATCATAGAAGAACTAACAAACATCCTGTTTACATCCTATCCATTTATTTACCCATAAATCTGTATGATTTATAGCATATACGTATTCTCTGGGTAAATTCTGTAAAATGCCAAGAGGGGTTATTCCACTCTGAAATGCTTGTGCAATTATTTTAAAATTAGTGGAATATTCAGTCTGGATCTCTAAACATGCTCTGGCAATATGAGAATGTTGTTCACTTAACATTAAATCAAGAGTGATATTTTGAAGATGTAAAATAGATGGACCCATTATATTAGCTGTTTTAATAACCATATTTTCTAAAATTTCATTTAAATTCCTCTGTATTTTAATCCCGTTACTACCCACTAAACCAGCTGTCTCAAGATCAGACTTTAAAGTATTAATATCCATACTATTTGTTATACTCCCAATTGTGCCAATCCCTCCTAAAATACCTTCAACAATACCACTCTTATTTCTGTTATGATTTCTATTATTAATTCCAAACCATCTTTCAATACCCAATTCCAAATTAACCAAATGTCCTTGACATTGTGGAAACCTTGTAGAAATTTTCCATTCTGAAACATTAAAGTTCCACAATATAATGACAAACTTTCCCTCTCTCAAAAGAGTTCTGGATTGGAAATGGTTAATCTGAAATGGATTTGCTGAGACACTTTTCTTACCAACACATGGAGTTTTCCTAGGAGACCTTACAACAACACTTGCCTTCGCACATTTCATTGGATAATTTACTATTGATATGCAACATTCATATATACCAGTATCATTCAAAGATACTCTCATTAGTTGATAAACAAATGTATTATTGATCCAATTCACACTACCATAAATTCCTTTATGAATTATCATAGTAGAACTGTGAAGAAAACTTCCCAAAAATTCATCGTTCCTTTTCCAAGTTACCAATGAATCTTGAGGTACATATATTTTTGTTTTACATATCAAATGCAAACTATCATTATCTTCAAAAATGTTCAAAGATTGTTACCTTTTTCAAATACTGACCAAAAACTCCTTCCCAAAATATTACATTCAAAAGTCCTGGGTTCTGTTGTTTAACCTATAAGATCCCAGCATTTTAACAAAATTTGTTTTGGATTCTATTTTAACGTTGACCTCAACATTATTACTATGAATTAAATATAATTCCATACAGCAATCATATCCCTGTCCTACAAATACATATCCATACAATTCTTCAGCTGTATTGTTATCAACGTATCTAGAATTATATTCTGTCATTTGTATTTAAGATCAATATCTTTATCACTCTTGTCCTCTGTATTAATATCAATGTCTTTATAACTTTTATCATCTATATTGATATCAGTGTCTAAATCTCTTTTGTTTCTGAATAATGTAATGTCTTTGTAGTGTAATTCTTCAATCCTGTTAACCTCTGCATAGCTGGAACAGTTTGTGATATATTTTACCACAGATAAAATTGTCACTAGGGAAAAGATGAATCCTGTGATGATGATAAATCTTCTCTCTTTAACACTTTCTTTTGTTGAACTGTCATCTTTCTTCTTTTTTGGAATCCATGATTCCTCCAGGTTAATGAAATATAATTAATTCCTAGGAAAAATAAAAGCAGCATCATTTATCTTAGAATATTACATTTGTTATACCCACATTTTTATTTATCCATGCTTTTTCACTAAATTGAGAAATCTTTGAACTAATACTATTGTCCCTTGAACATCCAAGATGTCAAATGGACCTTCCCAATTACTTTGCCATGGTCCACTTCTCCTGAACCTTTAATTCTGCCTGTGACATGTATCTCACCATCTCTGGGTGTGACCTTACACATGGCAACTCTTTAATCACCATTTTTCTTTCTGTATAAAATTGTGCTAACAGCATTTAATTTTTGATTTAAATAAATCTTTCCATTCTTAATCATCAATCTTGGTAAACCGTTTATCTTGAATAAAAGATAATTTTGGTTTTAATAATAAAATAACAAAATGTTACAAGAATCGGATATGTGTGTGTGTGGATATAACAGCAATTATCATGCTGTGTATGTGTCTTGTGTATACTGGAGTGAATGTCTGTTGCAACATCAGCTAGAGTGCATGTCTGTTACAGGCATTCTACTCCTAAAAAAACAAACCCCCTCCTTTTCTTATTCAGAAAGGTTCTTTTTTGTCTTGTAGTCCCACAGATGCAGACTCTCAATGAGTATTCCCCCCCTCCTTTTTAAAAAGGAGGGTGTCACTACACTCTCAAATTCCTAAGGGTGGGGCTATGAGCTCTGTGAGTAACCATTTAACTTATACAATACAAGTTTCTTTAAACTTCTAAAACAAATACTACATATCAGTGTATATATATACAAATTGTCTTTTAATAATTTCCTAAACAAGGAATATTGTAAAATAAGGAAATTATGATCTTTTAACTCAAACTTAAAAATGTGTGGAAGGACCGTTTTTCATACAAGTAACTGCATGTAACACAATTCTGTTCAAATTGTCCTGTATCATCTATAACCAAAACACTGTTATGCAAAAGGAGCACAAAATACCAAAAAGAAATATCTTTTTCTGAATGACATTCAATACCTTTAAATAACATCCTAATATCCCTTCTCAAATCCCAAGCATTGCAGTATAATACGTTCATTGTGAAACACAAGTGACAAAATAATTCTTCCTGTCATTAAATCAAAAATGAAGAATACTTTGTAACTGAAAAAACTGTACCTGCAAACTGTGAATGATATGATACATGAAATCTCTGTCCTATTCCCAAGATTTTACACATTACCTGCATGATTTTACCTATAAAATGGAATCCTCTGCCACTACTGGGATTTGCTAGTATACCTCAAACTAGAAAAACATGATTAATCCATATCCTGTCAGTAATTAAAATATCTTTGTACACAGATTAGACAATATTTAATTACTCTGTCTACTGTCTTTACCAATTTGTCCCAATAGAATTTCTCTTTAAGAATTTTAAGCAATTTTTGCTTACCAAAGTGATCTAAACTGTCATAGTTAAATTTAGTGAATTCCACCTGTAGGTGTTGTGGTACATTAAAATATAGAAAATCCATCTAAGTCATGATATTAGATCCAGTTATCATTAACCAAAATAGATCTTATAACAACCGATGAGGACTCAAAAAATTGATTCATCTTTTAATCCTCTGAAAACGAAGGAAAATCTTATATTTGTTTTTTTCCACAACATAATTTTGACCATATTTAGGTTAAAATCACTAATTCTCCATACAAATCTGCATCCTTTGCTAATTGAGTACAAAGCTGTTAATTACCCCCTTATCAGGTGAACTAAACCTCTCAATGTTCCATCTGAACAAAAAATGAAAAATGAAAATCATAATAATCATAACTGGGAAAAATTAATAAAAAATTAATAATCCAAAGGATTATCCTTGAAAATACTAAAAATAGATCAAATAAAAACCAAATCTCTGAACCTCAAATCATAACCTTATTATCCATAGCAAAGAATCAATAACCAGAAAATCCTTACCATCCATGCAGTTCATTTAAGGACTGCTAACATTGTTTTTCACAGTGTTATATGATACATAGTGATACCTTTCCTGTCTTAATGGACTATTTGCAGTTTGCAATCTTTGCATTTGGGTCTTAAAAGGGAAATTAGTTTGATTATTATGGCCTCTATACCTCAAATTACTACACCAGCGCACAGAATACACTTCATAGCGCCTTGGCATCGTTTTCGGATAATACAACCTCTTTTGTATATCATTATTATTAGCCATCACACAAAACCTAGCTATGTGACCCTCTCTTTTGCAAACTAAACATTTAAGAGTTGGTTTTTTTGCATATACCTTTCTTTGAGTAACTGGCGATGAAAATTTACATTTCTGTTGAATATTACTAATATTCAAATCAACAGACTTCACGCTTTCATTGTCTGAGGAAATATTAACCTCCTCAAATGACTCCACTGAGTCAACTCCAGAATCAGCATCATTATCCCTCGCCTCTGACTTTGTCACGTGTTCATAAGCTAAACACTGAGCATGTGCAGAAGACTGAGCTTGCAATAATTGCGTTTTAAGCAAACTTATAACATTCTCTTGTTCAATTTCTTTCTGAGTTAAAAAAGTAATACAACTTTCTTTTTCTTTAACCGATTCCAATAATGCATTCATTTTATGTTCTAATGCATCTTTTTCAATCATTAATTGTTCAATATGTAAATTCTCCTGTGTTTGTGCAATTTCTGTTACACTTTGACTTTGTTTTCCTGGCATATCAAAAACCATTGCATTGAAGACTGTAACTAATTTCATCACATTACTTAATTTCTTCTTAGATTTAGCTAATGAAAATCTATTCTTCTCAATTTCTTTATTTGCCTGTAGGCATTGATTATACATTGATTGCCATAACTTAGTGTCTGAAATATAAATGGCTAAACCTTCAAATTCTAAATTACTTTCGTCAGCTATAACATTTATAAATTCCATATTTTGGTACTCACCGAATATAAAACTTTTCCGTTTTCCGCTGGACTCTAATTAAACCGTCTGTCAAGACTTCTGATCCAAAATACTCTGGTCTTCACGCAATCAAACATCAAAAACATCAATCTGGCGTTTTTTCTAGATTCTTTCAATAATTGCAAAATTTTTTCCTGTTCATCACATTTCCCCTCTGATCAACGTAAGAAGAACATGGCAAAAACTTCTGACGATTGAAACTGGCTGGCGTCCGCCAATGAAATAAATGGCTTAATATTGTATAAAAAGCCTTCAATAATGATGATTTCTCGTGAGACGAATTTTGGAATTATATCTGCTTGAGTCAGCTTAAATCAAAACCGTGTGTTTTATTGTACACACATAAACTTGGAAAATACTCACAAAAATAGTACATTCATATTCAGAATTAATGTTGTTTCATATATGCAAAAAATGTCCAAATATAGTTCATTTGTTTCAAAGATCTGAAAAGAGTTCTTAAAGTCATTAGACATGTGCTTCCTTTGTGTTACTCTTCTAAGATGGCCGATTAACTTCTTGTGTCCTGGAAGGAATTCTGTGTGCATAGGAGAGCTGTGTCTTGAATAGGTATATGTAGCTTGGAACAAGAGATGTGTGTAAAAGAGCCAGAAGACTGGATTCCTTGTGTCTATATGAACTCAGTCTTTCAAATTCGCGCCCAAACACAAATCCCTCCCATACACTCCCCTTTCTCCTCCTTCCTAAAAGTGGGGCCTAACAGAGAGCAACATCTGTTTTTTTTAACTTCTCCAAAGCTTTTAAACATGAAACCAGTTATATGTGAGAGACTATCAGACTAAACATCAGACCATTTAAAACATAAACGCATATATCAAACAAAGTATCGGTTACATAGGAAGATTTTCAACCCATACATATATTATTTACAAAATCCATCAAATTCTGACAGGGTCTTGACCTGCATTTTCAGTCAATGAGTCGTCATCTGGATATCACTAGCTCAAAGTCCTATCATTCACACAAATATGGAAAATGCATATTCTTTTTAATAAAGCCAATTAAAATTTAGATATTAAGAATATAACACAGGCGGACCTGGTCGGTCCAATTGTGTGACAGGGGCCTAAGAAGAGGTGTATGTAGATTTATTGTATAAAGCACATAGTGCTTGTCTGTGAAATGACAAGCATTTCCATTTGGTGAGTGTTCTATCTTCATTGAGATAAGCAGTTTGCACAGAACTATCACTAATGGTGTGGTAGAAGAAGATATCTTGATTTACATTTGAACTTTTCATGTTTATTGGACTCAAAGATAGACAATGTTGTTTTGAGGACTCTAATATTGTTTGACACAAATATGTTCACATTTATGGATTGATTTGTATGAATTTATTTTCTTTGAATGTATATATACAGTATCTCACAAAAATGAGTACACCCCTCACATTTTTGTAAATATTTTATTATATCTTTTCATGTGAAAACACTGAAGAAATGCCACTTTGCTACAATGTAAAGTAGTGAGTGTACAGCTTGTATAACAGTGTAAATTTGCTGTCCCCTCAAAATAACTCAACACACAGCCATTAATGTCAAAACCGCTGGCAACAAAAGTGAGTACACCCCTAAGTGAAAATGTCCAAATTGGGCCCAAAGTGTCAAGATTTTGTGTGGCCACCATTATTTTCCAGCACTGCCTTAACCCTCTTGGGCATGGAGTTCACCAGAGCTTCACAGGTTGCCACTGGAGTCCTCCTCCATGAGGACATCATGGAGCTGGTGGATGTTAGAGACGTTGCGCTCCTCCACCTTCCATTTGAGGATGCCCCACAGATGCTCAATAGGGTTTAGGTCTGGAGACATGCTTGGCCAGTTCATCACCTTTACCCTCAGCTTCCTTAGCAAGGCAGTGATTGTTTTGGAGGTGTGTTTGGGGTTGTTATCATGTTGGAATACTGCCCTGCGGCCTAGGGAGGGGATCATGCTCTGCTTCAGTATGTCACAGTACATGTTGGCATTCATGGTTCCCTCAATGAACTGTAGCTCCCCAGTGCTGGCAGCACTCATGCAGCCCCAGACCATGACACTACCACCACCATGCTTGATTGTAAGCAAGACACACTTGTCTTTGTACTCCACACCTGGTTGCTGCCACAAATGCTTGACACCATCTGAACCAAATAACTTTATCTTGGTCTCATCAGACCACAAGACATGGTTCCAGTAATCCATGTCCTTAGTCTGCTTGTCTTCAGCAAACTGTTTGCAGGCTTTCTTGTGCATCATCTATAGAAGAGGCTTCCTTCTGGGACGACAGCCATGCAAACCAATTTGATGCAGTGTACGGCATATGGTCTGAGCACTAACAGGCTGACCCCCCACCCCTTCAACCTCTGCAGCAATGCTGGTAGCACTCCTACGTCTATTTCCCAATGACAACCTCTGAATATGACGCTGAGCACGTGCACTCAACTAGGCCTGTTCTGAGTGGAACCTGTTCTGGTAAACCGCTGTATGGTCTTGGCCACCATGCTGCAGCTCAGAATCTTGGCAATCTTCTTATAGCCTAGGCCACCTTTATGTAGAACAACAATTATTTTTTTCAGATCCTGAGAGAGTTCGTTGCCATGAGGTGCCATATTGAACTTCCAGTGACCAGTATGAGAGAGTGAGAGTGATAACACCAAATTTAACATACCTACTCCCCATTCACACCTGGGACCTTGTAAGGCTAACCAGTCACTTGACACAGAGGAAGGAAAATTGGGCGCAATTTGGACATTTTCACTTAGGGGTGTACCCACTTTTGTTGCCAGAGGTTTAGACATTAAAGGCTGTGTGTTGAGTTATTTTGAGGGGACAGCAAATTCACATTGTTATACAAGCTGTACACTCACTACTTTACATTGTAGCAAAGTGTAATTTCTTCAGTGTTGTCACATGAAAAGATAGAATAAAATATTTACAAAAATGTGAGGGGTGTACTCACTTTTATGAGATACTGTATTTCTAGAATGTAAACACAGCGCAGCAACTAACTTATTTTCATTGGTTACTTTTTGTTTTTTATAACCCTCTCTTACTCTATCCAAAATGAAAAAAAAGTTTTGCCTACAGTTTTACTGCAAGGGAATTTGGCATTTTTAATGTTTCACGTTATGTATTTAAAAAAAATCACTGCCCCTGGCTGAATGAAATTTTTGAAAAAATGTTTTTGCATTGATAACTGTACCCACCCTCCACTGCTATTGTTTGACAACACTTTGCCAGTAAATTGCCATTTTTATTTGAAAGATTACGCTTTAATGGAGTTTGGGTTTGGCATCTGAAGTTCACCAAACCCTGCTCTGATGTATTGATAAGGCTATTAAGGAAGGATAGTTAGTGCATTTTGGGGACTTTACCAAAAAACTTTAATCTGGACCAAAATTAAAATACATAGAGCCTTGTTTAGAGCTGAACCGAATAATACTGTAGGGGCGATAAATTATTTTATTTATCATGTGTTGTATTTTTAGTCTTGAAGAAGGGGAATCAGTGTGAAAAAACATGTTCTCACTAATGTGATCAATTAAATCAAATTGGAATGTTTACTATGGTTTGGAGCTCTTACTATTCTTTATTATACTGAGCTTAAAGTGTTACTAAACCCAGGAGCCTGCATTCACTCTATCTGGTCTCCCACAGTACACAGAACATTGGAATACAATTATTTTAGTAAATATAAACTGCTAAATACCTTTTCTCATCAGCAGTATTTAGCAGTCTTGTGACTTCTATCAGTACCTGGTTAAAGCTTGTAGGAGGAGTTTTCATACTGCACTAGCTGTCCTATCAGGGTGCAGGACCCCTGACCCTCTGTCTGGACATGTTTGTACAGTGCTGATTGGCCCTGTGCTGATCACATGCACTCTCCCAAGAAAAAAAAACAACTCTCTAGCAATACACACCAAACTGAGCATTCGCAGCCTGACTACGCTAACTCTGTCTTATTCGGACATGTTTTGGAGTTAGTGGAAGAAGAGGAGGATCTGTGCATACAGGATCAATCAGCCTTTTTACAAAATGCAGAGGATTAACCCCTTAGGTTCCACAGTGGGAATAAGCATGTTTTACTGCATATACAGACTGATTTTACTGTTGTGGGCCTTAGTAACACTTTAAAAGCCAGGACTTAAAAGGGTTTACACAGCAAGTTCCTTTGCAAAAGGTTGTGGCATTTTAGGTTTTTGCATGTTCTGCTGTAAAGAAAAAAAAAAAAGAGAACGCAAGCCAGCCAAAACTCTAAAGGCTGGTTGGATGGTGGTTCGAATCTCAGCTGGTTCAGCACGGACTGGCTGAGATTCAAACCTTCTATGGGCAGGTTGATTGTACTCAAGTCGATCCATCGATCGATTTGGGTACAACCAGCATACTGGACTTTTACATGCGACTATTTCCAGTGACTATAGCCGCTAGCAATAATCACTATGTTCTCCTGGTAGGGACTGCTCCCCATGCCCCCTGCTAGGAGAACATAATAGCTCAATAGGAGGGATTCCCCCTTTGATTGGGGAATCAAGTGATTTTCTTTCCTGCAATCCGTGGTTGCAGGAAAGAAAATTGCATCCTCTATGGCCGGCTTAAAAGCTTATTTAATTTTTTGTTTGCTCATTCTGAAGCTTTATAGCTGTTGAGGAAACCTTGGCTGAGGGAAAAAGAGAGAAAGAGAAAATGTGTTTGTTAGGAGGACAGGCTTAACTGGTAACGACTGTTGTTATCATGCACAAGACAGGGACATCGTCAGCAAGGCAGTAAACATACACAGCTAAATTCAGAGGGGCTTTGTATAGCAAGTCCATTGCATAAAACAAACAAAACATTTGCATGTCCATGTCCAAACTACTAACTAAACTAACAAGGTGCTCCCTATGGGGCTGCCAAAACCAAATTGCACATGGAGCTTTTTATCATTCAGTTGGTAGTCCACCTTTCACTCTGCCTTTTCAGCAGGCCCTCACATAGTAGAGACTAGAGAGAGTGATAGAGATAGTGCAGAGCTGATTAATTAGTAAAGTCTGGCAAACAGGTAAAATATGGATCTAGGACTGGATCCTTTATCCCCTCAAATCTGTACAAAGCCTCTGAACTCCAGGACCCAGACCAATATCCAGGAGCCCCTCACATGTGTGGGTTAGAAACCCAGATGACACATAAACACTGTCCACCACCTTGTTAGCCAGTGCTTCACTTATTATTGCCCTCTGCTCAGACCTGTGAGAAGGAGCACATTTTTCCAACATACTATAGATGTGTGCAAGTCCAACAGCAACCTCTTTCTAGGTCCCTGACAATATTTTCTGTACATCTTCTAAAATGGCTTTTCCTTAATTCACAGGTACCCGATAGGGTCTTAGTTTTACTGAGTGAGGCTCAGTAAGAATGTTATGGTAACTTATGTTAGTTCAGCTGGGTAATTCTGAAAACACCTCTTACTTTTTCTGCAAGAACAGCCTCACATCCTAAATCTGAATAGGGGTCAGGGTCTCTGACATCCTAACCTCTGGTATAGCTTTTGCTGGGGTCATGTTAGGATCAATTCCTGCTGAGAAAGCTTCCTGATCCTTCCAGTCTCAGATCCTAAAAGGGTTGTAACCCTAAAAACAACTTTCACTGGCAGCCCCTCTCCTTTACCTAGCCATAACACACTGTGTAAGAGTTTGTTTAAATAGATGCTTCTAAATACCTTTTCCAGTTATCTTCAGGCCGGTCACGTTACTCCGGGCTGCTCTGCTACTACAATCCAAGGCTACAGTGGGAGGAGCCAAGATCTCCCTCGGACATCAGCCGGGAGGTCATGTGACCGCTGTACTGGCAGCTTGGCAACTCCCACTGTAGCCCTGGATTGTAGTAGCAGAGTGACCAGGAGTCACATGACTAGCCTGAAGATAACTGGGAAAAGGTATTTAGAGGCATCTATTTAAACAAACACTTGTTGAAAGAGTTATCGCCAGATAAAGGAGAGGGGCTGCCAGGATATTTTGTAAAGGTTTTTTTTTACTACGAATAGCAACAGGAGGGGGGGGCGAAGACAGCTCACACAGACATAGGAGCTGACAGCCAGAGAGAGAGAGGGGGTGGAGGGGGTGAGGAGGACAGAGGAGAGCTATGGAAGACGAAGGGAGGTAAGCTGACCACGGTAGTCAGGGCTCAGCAACCATGATTATCATGGTCAGCTCACAGATGGGGGCACAGGAAGTGGCAAGATCAACCAGGTTTTTTACAGTTTAGAGAGGGGCAGGTTAGACAGCACAAGGACTGTGCTGTTTCTTTCAAAGAAAATGCTTTTCTGTGGTAGGAGGCTGTTCATATCCACAGGTATCTCACCCCCTCCTGTCTACTCCATTGGTAAGACGCAGTCTTACCAAAGATTAATGTTTTTCTGTTTCCAAAAATAGCCCACGGCATCAGTATGTTGCTCAACATGGGTCACCAGCTCATCCACACTCTGGGGGTGCCTGTATGCCTAATGTGGTGCTGTATCTGAACAGGCAATGCTCTAGTGTAACGGTCACAGACCACTTGCTCCACCATCTGGTCAGACTTGAACACCTTAAAAGAGAAGTATGGGATTGTGTTTTCTTTAAAAAAATCATACTTACCTAGGTGGATGCAGCATTGATCTGATGCTGCGTGTGTCCCACGCCGGCTCTAAGGTTGAGAACTGAGCAATGAGACACTGCTGATTGCTCAGTTCTCCCTGCCACTCTGAACAGAGAGTGGTGACTGTCAGTCACGGCTATCTGCTTTTCCCCCCTCACTGGAGCGCTGGGCTATGGAGGGGGCAGAAGCGGCTGGCTCAGCCTCTCAGCATTTGGCTGAGAGGCTGAGCCAGGTGCCAGTCCAGGCTCCTGGGTGGTCCTGACCATATGGTCACAATCTTTCCCCAGCCTGGAACGGTTCTGTGACTTCAGCCAACAGCGAGCTTTAGTCCACTATCGGCTGAAAATGGGTCACAGGAGTGAAGAACGAACTGTACTCCTGTGATCCACAGGAGACGTACAGCCAACCACTTGTTTGTATGATTAAATAAATCATACATCTGGGACCTTCTGAACTTCCCAGGGTCATACTGTATATCCAATATACTCTGCACTCGGTAACCCTGAGTGTAGCTAGGGTTTCTTCCTTAGATTTAGGATATTCCTTGACATCCTGGGATTGTAGGTCAAAGCAGGCCTTCTGGGGCTCCCCTGTTAATAAGGGTGCATCCACTCATTACTCTTTGGATAGCCTCTCATTTTGCGTTGCCAAGGTTAACGTCAGAGTCATCCCCCAGAGACAATTTCCTCAATGCGCTTTGTACAGCTGTTGAGGTGTAGAAGCCAACCCATGCTCCACCATCTGCCTCTCTGACAGGACCTTTATCCGATGCTGCAGAGATAGGTCCACTTGTTGTTGTCCCTTTAATCTGTGCATTGTGGGATGCACACAAAATCGTGTATGTTACTGCAATGCACAAAAATAAGCAGCCCCATTGCAGACACACAGCAGTGCCATTGACTCTTAATGGCACCCCAACACACCTTGCATCTTGCTTGCTTTCTCATGTGCCAGAATGTATGGTAGTGAAGTACTATGCGTTTTGGTGTGGTGTCATTTAAAAAAAAAAAAGGTCCAGGCACTTCTTTTGTGTGATTTTTCACATGTAGGGCAGACAAATAAAATAAATGAGCTGCCATAAACACGATGTGTGAAAAATGACTTAAAAAAGCCTTAAAGCAGAGTTCCAGCCTGGGAGAAAAAAAAAGTATTGTAGCTGCTGACTTTTAATATAAGGAAATAAAATAGAAAATTGAAGGAGCTGGGCAGAAAAAGTTGTTGGCCAAACAGCAGTTGCACCCAATCAAGTGCAGCCACTGTTTGGGTGTTAAGACAGCCACAGGTGCCGACTGTTAAAATACAAGAGCTGGCACTGCGTATTTGTCCATTAATGCTGTTTGACATGAATGGGGGAATCAATAGAATTTTCTCATTCAGCCTTCAGAGCTGAACAAGAGAACACTTACAGCATATGATCATCTTAAAAGTGGAAAAGTGCAGCTGTACATAGATGATCCTAAAATATCACTAGCAGTTAGCAAAGTAAATTTCACAGTGGAAGCCAATGACTTCATTCTGCAGCATTTACAAAAAGCTGTTGGGTGTCACATGCATGCATTTTTGAGGCATTGTTGTATTTTCTGTTAATTAACTCCAAAACTTTATTAATTAAAATGGAGTTCCACCTGGGTGAAAAAAAATTAGAAGTCAGCAGCTACAAATACTGTAGCTGCTGCCTTTTAATACAAGGAAAATTACCTGTCCAGGGAGTCCGCGATGTCGGCACTCAAAGCCGATCCGTCCATTGGCTCCGGAATCCTTACTAAAGGAAACAGGAAGTGAAGCCTTGTGGCTTCATGACCTGTTTCTTACTGTGCATGTGCAAGTCACGCTGCACTTTCTGAATGGTCCTGCTGCCTTCTAAAGACCTGTGTGTCTCCCAGAGGGTAGCGGGAGAGGGGGAGAAGAAGGGGCTGGAAGTTTCATAGATCTCCGCACAACGATTTGGCGATCTTACATGGAAGTGGAAGCGGATGCCTGGTTTTGACAGTTATCACCGCCCCCCCATCTTCCCCGAAAGGTGCCAAATGTGTCAGCAAAGGGGTCATTGCATCTAATTGAATAAGTAGCTCTCCTCTTGCAGTAGCTGATTCGTTTGCTGTGGGGTACTGTTCTGCCCAACTTTCATGGATTTTTCTGCGTTGTATTGAACTGCATTAGGTTGTAATTGTTATGTAGTATGCTAAAATATAGTGGCAGTTTTGGGCCACTGCAACTTGTTTACTAATTTGATTTTGGTATCTTCCTCTATCCTCCCCATCTGTTTAGTGCTAGTTTTTTTTTTTTTTAAATCAGAAAATAGTACCGTATTTATCGGCGTATAACACGCACTTTTTTCCCCTTAAAATCAGGGGAAGATCGCGGGTCCGTGTTATACGCCGATCCCCTGCGATCCGGAGCTGCCAGATCTTCAAAATCGCCGACCGCGATTTGAAAATGGCGCTGCCGGCGCTGAAATACACAGAGCCGGTCCTCGGCTCTTCTCGGCCACTTTCAGCTTCACTCGAGCGCTGCCCGAACCTAGCCGAGTGTACTCGGCTAGGTTCGGATAGCTCCGCTCACAGCCACGCCCATCCCGGGCGGGACTACGAGTGGAGCCGAAAGTGAACGAGAGCCGCCGGGAAGAGCCGAGGACCGGCTCTGTGTATTTCGGCGTCGGCGGCGCCATTTTCAAATCGCAGTCTGAGATTTTGAAGCCCAGGATGGCAGGGGATCACAGGATCGAAGGCTGCACTGGGGCAAGGCTGCACTGGGGCAAGGCTGCACTGGGAAGGCTGCAATGATGGGCATTTAAATGTAAGTTTTTTTCCCTTCAACTTCCCTCCTAAAAGTTTTTTTTTCCTTAAAATTCCCTCCTAAATTGGGGTGCGTGTTATACACCGGTGCGTGTTATACGCCGATAAATACGGTATTTATTGAGAAAAGCATAATAGTTCAACAGACTGCAACATATGCATGCTTAATATTACATTATGAAGTATAATGACAACAAAATATACATACATTTCTTCAAGACATTTCTTGCAGTCTGACAAAATTATTCAGGGAGAGAAAGGGGAAAGGAATCTCCTCAACAAACACGGAGATAGATAAATACCTAAGACTAAGAAATAACATTTTAAGGAATGCCATACATCCGCAGTGACCAACCTTCCTTCCTTACATTCTTCAACCCTCCAGTAATCTGTGCAGCACTAGTTGATGTGGTGCTAGCCCAGGACTATCTAACCATGGCTGCCATATAGAGAAGATTTTTTTAGGAGCTTTTCTATGTATGTAGGTTAATTTTTCTCTGATAATCATGGAATTGACTTGGTCAATCCATTGACCTCTGGTGGGTACCCTAGGGGAGATACAGAACCTTGCAATTAACTTGTGCGCAACGTATAATAATCGTAATATTGCCACGTATTCGTTCAAAAATTGTAATTACATGCCCCTGTTAAAGAGGGTTAGAAAAATTGGGCCTTGGGTGGTGGTGGTGGTGCCACAACACTGTAACCCCTCACAGATACACTTGTTGGGCACAGGAACGGGCCCTGTGTTGAAATATTATATCAAAAATTGTAATTACTTGCCCTTGTTAAACAGGGGCAGAAAAATTGTGCCTTGGGTGGTGGTGGTGCCACAACACTGTAACTCCTCAGAGATAATCTTGTTGGGTGCAGGAACGGGCCCTGCTGTGAAATATTATATCAAAAATTGTAATTACATGACCCTGTTAAACAGGGTTAGAAAAAATGGGCCTTTGGTTTTGGTGGTGACAGAACACTGTAAGCCCTCACAGTTACTCTTGTTGGGCGCAGGAACGGGCCCTGCGTTAAAATATATAAAAAAATTTAATTACATGCCCCTGTTAAACAGGGGCAGAAAATTGGGCCTTGGGTGGTAGTGGTGGTGCCACAACACTGTAACCCCTCACAGATACTCTTGTTGGGCACAGGAACGGGCCCTGCTGTGAAATATTATATCAAAAATTGTAATTACATGGCCCTGTTAAACAGGGTTAGAAAAATTTGGCCTTTGGTTTTGGTGGTGCCAGAACACTGTAAGCCCTCACAGTTACTCTTGTTGGGCGCAGGAACAGGCCCTGTGTTGAAATATTATATCAAAAATTTCAATTACATGCCCCTATTAAACAGAGGCAGAAAAATTGGGCCATGGGTATTGGTGGTGGTGCCACAATACTGTAACCCCTCGCAGATACTCTTGTTGGGCACAGGAACGTGCCCTGCGTTGAAATATTATATCAAAAATTGTAATTACATACCCCCTCTTAAAGAGTGTTGGAAAAATTGGGCCTTTGGTTTTGGTGGTGCCAGAACACTGTAAGCCCTCACAGTTACTTTTGTTGGGCGCAGGAATGGGCTATGCATTGAAATATTATCTCAAAAATTGTAATTACATGCCCCTGTTGAACAGGGACAGAAAAATTGGGCCTTGGGTGGTAGTGGTGATGCCACAACACTGTAACCCCTCACAGATACTCTTGTTGGGCGCAGGAACAGGCTCTGCTGTGAACACGTACACATTTGGGGTTAGATTTTCCTCCTCCAGAGCACCCAGCAGACATATCACAGGGTCCCTCTCTATCTGGTAATTATAAACCTGGGATAACTTCTCCACAACATCTTGGCAATCCCATTCATACAGCTACTGGTGTGTCCTATAAGCTCTGTGAAGCAGAAAGAGATGAGAAAGTTTCTGCATGGCAGATACTGATACCAATGGCGCAGCGGATATACAAGCTTCCTATACGTCACCATCTATATTGCCAACATCTTTCTCCCATCCCCACCTGCATGGCAGATCTGAGGTTCCATGTAAGGCATGGAGAAGCATGGAGTAAACTTGAGAAATCATGCCCGCTTGTCTGAAACCATAAATACCTCTTTTATGACATGATGGTCTGTTAATATGAGCTTTGAAGAGCGAGCTTGTGCACTCAAGGCGTGCCTCAATTGCAAATATTTGTAAAAGTGTTTCATAGGGATGTTATACTCCTGTTGTATTTCCATAAAAGCCTTAAGTTTCGGCCCCTGATATAAATGAGAAAATAGGATTTTTATAACAGCTTACCTGTAAAATCCTTTTCTTGGAGTACATCATGGGACACAGAGCACCACAGTAATAACTATATGGGTTATAGGCCACCTTTAGGTGAATGGACACTGGTATAACCAAAAGGAAAAGGGAGTTCCCCTCCCTATATAACCCCTCCCATACCAGGAGTATCTCAGTTTTTGTAGCAAAGCAATATATACACATATCCTAATAAGAGGGGAGGGACCTCTGTGTCCCGTGATGTACTCCAAGAAAAGGATTTTACAGGTAAGCTGTTATAAAAATCCTATTTTCTTTATCGTACATCACGGGACACAGAGCACCATAGTAATAACTATATGGGATGTCCCAAAGCAATGCCACCTGAGTGAAGGGAGTGAAGGGAGACACAAAGTAAATAGCAGGCGTGAGGACCTATACTTCTGACTGCAGCACACTGCGCCCGAAGGTGGTGTCCTCCTGCCATCTTATATTCATTTGATAGAATCTCGTGAATGTATATACTGACGACCAAGTAGCGGCCTTGCCAACCTGAGCAACAGAGGCTTGGTGATGCACTGCCCCTGAAGCACTGACTGCCCTGGTAGAGAGCGCTTTAATCTTAAAGGGAGGAACCCTTCTTTTCAGGCCATAAACCTGACTAATCACCTGACGAATCCACTTAGCAACAGTAGATCTCGATGCTGCCTGACCCTTTCTAGGGCCTTCCAGCAACACAAAGAAAACATCAGTTTCCCGTATCTGAGCAGTCGCTTACAGAAAGGCTTTAATTGCTCTCACTACATTGAGAGAATGTAATCATTTTTCTTCTGCAGAACGAGGTTCTGGGAAAAAGGAGGGTAAGGAAACATCTTGATTCAGATGAAAACCAGACACTACCTTTGGCAAAAAGGTTGGGTGCGGACGCAGCACCACCTTATCCTTGTGAATGATTAAGTATGGCTCTTTACAGGAGAAAGCAGCCAATTCTGATACTCTTTTTGCAGAGGTTATCGCAACTAGGAATACCAATTTCCTTGTCAAAAGGATCAAAGGAATGTTCTGTATAGGTTCAAAGGGTTGTCTTTGCAACACCGACAAAACCAGATTCAAATCCCATGGGCACAAGGGTATTCTAACTGGCGGAGTTATCCGAGTTACCCCTTGTATGAATGCCTGGACTAAAGAATGTGAAGCAAGCAGCCTTTGCAAAAACACTGCCAAGGCCAAAATCTGACCCTTGATTGTACTCAAGGCCAGCTTCATTTCTATTCCTAATTGTAGGAAGGCCAGACTTCTTCCTATGACATACTTACGAGGATGACAACCTTTGGTTTCGCACCAAGTGACATAGGCCTTCCAGACCCTGTAATAAATGGTCCTGGATGCCGGCTTTCTGCCATTAATCAGGGTGGTTACTACTGAACCTGAAAGCCCCCAATTTTTTAGAATGTGGGTTTCAATAGCCACACCGTTAAATTTAGCATTTGTAAGGCAGGATGGACAAGGTGGAAGAGTCAAAGACTCCCCTACTGCCATTCTCATGATCTCTGCATACCAGGGTCTTCTGGGCCATGCCGGGGCCACTAGAATTACCGGCTTCCCTTCTTCCCTGATCCTGTGAAGCAGCCATGGTAGCAGCTGAACTGGAGGCAATGTATAAATCAGTGAAAACTGATTCCACGGTAATCTACTCTGAGTGCAAGTGGATCCTTTGTTCTTGCCACAAAGTTGTCCAACTTCTTGTTGAACCTGGATGCCAAAAGATCTACGTCCGGCGTACCCCATCTTTGGCATATGCCCAAAAAGACATTGGGATGTAGAGACCATTCTCCCGACAACAACTGTTGACGGCTCAGAAAATCTTCCTGACAATTTTTCACTCCTGGAATGTAAACTGCAGATAGGCAAGGAACATGTTTATCTGCCCAAGACAGAATATGCTTCTGGTGCCTCCTTGGTGATTGATATAGGCCACTGCTGTGGCATTGTTGGATTGTATCCTGACAGGAGCATTCCGCAACCTGGACATCCAGGCTATTAGAGCCAGACTAGGGATGAGCCGAACACCCCCCTGTTCGGTTCGCACCAGAACATGCGAACAGGAAAAAAGTTCGCTCGAACACCGTTAAAGTCTATGGGACACGAACATGAATAATCAAAAGTGCTAATTTTAAAAGCTTATATGCAAGTTATTGTCATAAAAAATGTTTGGGGACCTGGGTCCTGCCCCAGGGGACATGGATCAATGCAAAAAAAGTTTTAAAAATGGCCGTTTTTTCAGGAGCAGTGATTTTAATAATGCTTAAAGTCAAACAATAAAAGTGTAATATCCCTTTCAATTTCGTACCTGGGGGGGTGTCTATAGTATGCCTGTAAAGGGGCGCATGTTTCCTGTGTTTAGAACAGTCTGACAGCAAAATGACATTTCGAAGGAAAAAAACCCATTTAAAACTACCCGCGGCTATTGCATTGCCGACAATACACATAGAAGTTCATTGATAAAAACGGCATGGGAATTCCCCAACCCCGAACCAAAATTTAAAAAAAAAATGACGTGGGAGTCCCCCTAAATTCCATACCAGGCCCTTCAGGTCTGGTATGGATATTAAGGGGAACCCCGGCCAAAATTAAAAAAAAAAATGACGTGGGGTTCCCCCTAAATTCCATACCAGACCCTTCAGGTCTGGTATGGATTTTAAGGGGAACCCCACGCCAAAAAAAAAAAAAGGCGTGGGGTCCCCCCCAAAAATCCATACCAGACCCTTATCCGAGCACGCAACCTGGCAGACCGCAGGAAAAGAGGGGGGGACGAGAGTGCGCCCCCCCCCTCCTAAACCGTACCAGGCCACATGCCCTCAACATTGGGAGGGTGCTTTTGGGTAGCCCCCCAAAACACCTTGTCCCCATGTTGATGAGGACAAGGGCCTCACCCCCACAACCCTGGCCGGTAGTTGTGGGGGTCTGCGGGCGGGGGGCTTATCGGAATCTGGAAGCCCCCTTTAACAAGGGGACCCCCAGATCCCGGCCCCCCCCTGTGTGAAATGGTAAGGGGGTACTTACCCCTACCATTTCACTGAAAAACTGTCAAAAATGTTAAAAATGACAAGAGACAGTTTTTGACAATTCCTTTATTTAAATGCTTCTTTCTTCTATCTTTCTTCATCTTCTTCTGGTTCTTCTGGCTCTTCTGGTTCTTCCTCTGGCGTTCTCGTCCAGCATCTCCTCCGCGGCATCTTCTATCTTCTTCTCCTCGGGCCGCTCCGCACCCATGGCATGGGGGGAGGCTCCCGCTCTTCTCTTCATCTTCTTCTTCATCCTCTTCTCTTCTTCCTTCTTCTCTTCTTCTTCTCTTCTTCATTTTCTTCTCCAGGCCGCTCCGCATCCATGCTGGCATGGAGGGAGGCTCCCGCTGTGTGACGGCGTCTCCTCGGCTGACGGTTCTTAAATAACGGGGGGCGGGGCCACCCGGTGACCCCGCCCCCTCTGACGCACAGGACATGACGGGACTTCCCTGTGGCATTCCCCGTGACGTCACAGGGAAGTCCCGTCAAGTCACCGTGCGTCAGAGGGGGGCGGGGTCACCGGGTGGCCCCTGCCCCCCGTTATTTAAGAACTGTCAGACGAGGAGACGCCGTCACACAATAGGGAGCCTCCCTCCATGCCAGCATGGGTGCGGAGCGGCCCGGAGAAGAAAATGAAGAAGAGAAGGAAGAAAAGAAGAGGATGAAGAAAAAGATGAAGAGAAGAGCGGGAGCCTCCTCCCATGCCATGGGTGCGGAGCGGCCCGAGGAGAAGAAGATAGAAGACGCCGCGGAGGAGATGCTGGACGAGAATGCCGGAGGAAGAACCAGAAGAACCAGAAGAAGAAGAAGATGAAGGAAGATAGAAGAAAGAAGAAGCATTTAAATAAAGGAATTGTCAAAAACTGTCTCTTGTCATTTTTAACATTTTTGACAGTTTTTTTGTGAAATGGTAGGGGTAAGTACCCCCTTACCATTTCACACAGGGAGGGGGCCGGGATCTGGAGGTCCCCTTGTTAAAGGGGGCTTCCAGATTCCGATAAGCCCCCCGCCCGCAGACCCCCACAACCACCGGCCAGGGTTGTGGGGATGAGGTCCTTGTCCTCATCAACATGGGGACAAGGTGTTTTGGGGGCTACCCCAAAGCACCCTCCCAATGTTGAGGGCATGTGGCCTGGTACGGTTCAGGAGGGGGGGACGCTCTCTCTCTCCCCCTCTTTTCCTGTGGCCTGCCAGGTTGCGTGCTCAGATAAGCATCTGGTATGGATTTTTGGGGGGACCCCACAATGTTTTTTTTTTTTTTTACATTTTGGCCGGGGTTCCCCTTAATATCCATACCAGACCTGAAGGGCCAGGTATGAAATTTAGGGGGACCCCCACGTTAATTTTTAAATTTTGGTTCGGGGTTCCCCGTGGGGAATTCCCATGCTGTTTTTATCAATAAACTTTTATGTGTACTGTCGGACCAGCAATGCATTAATAGCCGCGAGTAGTTTTAAAAGACTTTTTTTCCTTTTGAAATGTCATTTTGCTGTCAGACTGTTCTAAACAGGGGAAACATGCGCCCCTTTACAGGCATACTATAAACACCCCCCAGGTACGAAATTTAAAGGGATATTACACTTTTATTGTTTCACTTTAAGCATTATTAAAATCACTGCCCCCCAAAAAAACGGCCGTTTTTAAAACTTTTTTTGCATTGATCCATGTCCCCTGGGGCAGGACCCAGGTCCCCAAACACTTTTTATGACAATAACTTGCATATAAGCCTTTAAAATTAGCACTTTTGATTATTCATGTTCGTGTCCCATAGACTTTAAAGGTGTTTGCATGTTCGAACGAATTTTTTGCCTGTTCGCATGTTCTGGTGCAAACCGAACAGGGGGGTGTTCGGCTCATCCCTATTCAGCAGCAGACACTCGCATAGTAGAGAGAGTGGTCAAGAAACTGCCATTTTTTTTTCTTTCTTTTATATCTTTATTCAATTTCTTAAAAGAAAAAAAAAACTGATACATAATTATTCAAAATCTATCCCCCCTGCTGCCCACCCCTACCCACCCCCCACCCCTCTCAATCCTCTCTGGACTTATTTTTCCACTGCACCTAACCACATCCTCTCTCTCCCTTCATTGTAACCCCATCTTATTAGCAAAACTAAGTGTCTGCTTAAAGTTTACCCAATCTCTCCATTTCTCTTCAAATCCCTCCCATCCCTCTTCACCACTGAACCTCACGTACTCCAAATGGTAGATATCGTTTACTTTAATACACCAGCTCCTCACTGTAGGGTTTTCTAGTTCTTGCCAATGTTTTGGAATTAAACTTTTGGCTGCGTTTAATAGATGTGGAACCAGGGTTCTCATGTATTGTTTAGTTGGCATTTGGGTTTCGTGAAACAGACACTCCCACGGGTCTTCCACTATTTCTATGTTGGTTACATTTTTTATTATTTGCAGTACCTCACTCTAGTATTTTTTTTTATATTTGGGCAGGTCCACCAAATGTGGGACATGGTTCCTAATTCCTTAGACCCCCCTCCAGCATAGTTGAGAAACCTCCCTTTGAAATTTGTGTACCTTTATCCACGGTTATGTACCACCGTGCCATACATTTATAGTTAATTTCTATATTATTGTAGTCTATTGATGTGGTATGCACCATCTGCATTATTTTCCCTATTTCTGCATCATTCGCTCGTCACCCCAATTCTTTTTCCCATTTTCTGATATATGGCGGCACTCCCGGCCCTTTCACATCCACCAAAATTTTATATATCCTTGATATCCCCCTCTTTTTAGCTGTTCCTATACACAACTGCTCCAATGGGAGCAAGTTACTGTATCTTCAGTAGGGATGAGCCGAACACCCCCCGGTTCAGTTCGCACCAGAACCTGCGAACGGACCGAAAATTCGCACGAACATTTGAACCCAATTGACGTCTATGGGACTCGAACGTTCAAAATCAAAAGTGCTCATTTTAAAAGCTAATTTGCTTGGTATTGTCCTAAAAAGGGTTTGGGGACCCGGGTCCTGCCCCAGGGGACATGTATCAATGCAAAAAAAACTTTTAAAAATGGCCGTTTTTTCGGGAGCAGTGATTTTAATGATGCTTAAAGTAAAAAAAAAAAAAAGTGAAATATTCCTTTAAATATCGTACCTGGGGGGTGTCTATATTATGCCTGTAAAGTGGCGCGTGTTTCCCGTGCTTAGAACAGTCCCTGCACAAAATGTAATTTTTAAAGGAAAAAAAGTCCTGGCAATATGGATGAAAATCAGTGAGACAAACGGCATGGGTACCCCCCAGTCCATTACCAGGCCCTTTGGGTATTGTATGGATATTAAGGGGAACCCCGCACCCAAATTAAAAAAGGAAACAGCAGTATACAGGCGGTGCAAACAAGACAGGGACTGTAGGTTTGTTGTTAACCAGTTGCCGACCGCCTCACGCTGATATACGTCAGCAGAATGGCACGGGCAGGCAGAATCACGTACCTGTACGTGATCTGCCTCCCGCGGGCGGGGGGTCCGATCGGACCCCCCCCGGTGCCCGAGGCGGTCGGCTTCTGACTGGGAGCGTTTAGAGATGAGGGGGAGGCCATCCATTCGTGGCCCCCCCCTCGCGATCGCTCCCAGCCAATCGGATCATTCCCCTGCCTCTGTATAGGTTTTTTTTTCTGATTACTGCATTGGTGTCAGTTTGTGACAGTTAGTGTGGTAGGGCAGTTATTGGTAGCCCCCTTTAGGTCTAGGATACCCCCCTAACCCCCCTAATAAAGTTTTAACCCCTTGATCACCCCCCGTCGCCAGTGTCGCTAAGCGATCGTTTTTCTGATCGCTGTATTAGTGTCACTAATACTCAGGAAGGGGGTAAATCCTTCCGGGGCTGAAGTGGTTAAGTAGAATCTGTTTGTAATTTTGAACTGGTACATTTTTAACGTGTTTAGCTCCAGCCAAAAAATCTATTTTAAGCTTTTTGGAAAACATAGGGAAGGGTTATCACTCCTGTGACATTTGTTTTGCTGTCTGTGCTCCTCTTCAGAAGATTTCACCTCACTTTTTGTCCCAATGACAAATGTTTTTTTAAAATGTAGGGTTTTTTGTAAAACAAGGATTGGTGATATAGCATCAGTGGAAAGGAGAAATGTTTTTCCCATATTAGCTCTTACAGGAGAGAATTTCCCTTCCTAGGGGTAGACTTCATCTCACTTCCTGTTGTCTCCTTCCGTTTGCAAGTAAGAGTCGTCAGTTTGAAAGTAGGGGCCTGCCCTATATACTCAGCAGAAATTTGGGCCTTAGGTGTTGTTGTGGCCACAACACTGTAAGCCCTCACAGGGCCCTGCTATGAAATATTAGATCAAGAATTGTAATTACATGCACCTGTTTAACAGGGGCAGAAAAATTGGGCCTTTGGTGGTGGTGGTGGTGCTGGTGCCACAACACTGGAAGTCCTCACTTGCTCTTGGTGGGCGCAGAAACGGGCCCTGCTGTGAAATATTAGATCAAGAATTGTAATTACATGCCCCTGTTAAACAGGGGCTGAAAAATTGGGCCTTAGGCACTGGTGCTGGTGCCACAACACTGCAACCCCTCACAGATACTCTAGTTGGAACGCAGAAACGAGCCCTGCTGCAAAGTATTGCATCAAAAATTGTAATTGTTCCAGGGACACTGGAAGACATCAGTTGTGATGAAACGGCGTAGGGAGGAGCGGTGTGCTGACGTCACCACATACCACGCTGATCCCGGAAGCGACGGGCAGCATACTGAAGCTGGCCGGCATTTGTTTTTAACCAAGTCTTTGATTTACAACATAACTGTAAGTGCAATTATTTTTACCTAATAAACCTTTTAAAAACCTATTATGCTATGGAAGCCTTTTTTACATATCCTTTTATGGGGGATGAGTGTCTATCCACTTCTTAGAAGATTCCCGGTGGGGAGAACTATTAGGAGCCATCTATATTAAAGACCTGAGGCTGGGGGAGAAAGCCACATGCCTGTATGATCCCCTGTAATAAGAGATCTTAAGAGCTAGTAAGGGGCAGCATTTTTATCGGTGGAGGAACCCTTCTGTCACCATGTTCTTCTGGGAGTTATGGTTGCATGATTTACACCACATGGATGCTTGTTATACCTACAATTGAAGGACTGTTCTGGTAGTGAACTTTCTCCCTTTATATCTTTGAATGGACTGATTATATTCATTTAACCATGTTTTTCAATTTTTTTGATGTTTTTTACATTTAACACTGTTTGTCACATTATAGTGGGTGTATAATTAATTCATTTAAATTTGATTTAATTAATTTTCTTCATATTTATCATCTAATTCTCATAGCACAGCTACTTTTTTGTCTTTTGAATTATCTAGTGTGTGTGTCTCACACTTTTAGTTGCGTTTTTTTGCTATTTGATCTCCTTATACTGTATATTCCCGTATACATGTTCTATGGGGATAGCGCAGTAATTACACTTATTTTAGTTTGATTCATTTTTATGAAGGTCAGTCGATCGACCGAGTTGGTGGACAGACGCACCCTGTGATCGGTTACAAAGCCTCCAGCAGCACTGAATGTGCGTTCCGAAATAACGCTGGATGCAGGACAGGCCAGTAGCTCAATTGCATACTGTGCAAGCTCTGGCCAGTGATCCATCCTCAAGACCCAGTAACCCAGAGGATTTTCGGTGGGAAAGGTGTCCAAGTCAGATCTTGCCCCTAGGTATTCCTGCACCATGTAAAACAGACGCTGGCGATGGTTGCTGGAACTGATCATACCTTGGGGCTGCGGACTAAAAAATTGTCTGAACGTATCGGTCAGACGGCCACCTTCTCCACCGCTCCTTCTTTGACTGACCGAAGCCTCAGCAACACGTTGTCCAGAAACAGGAGTTTGTAACCTCCCAGTCTCTGGGAACGCGTTGCACAGACCTTTCTGCAAGGCCTCCCGAAGATGTTTCATCCTCTGCTCCCTCTGCGACGGCAAGATAAGGTCCACAACCTTACCCTTGTAACGTGGATCAAGGAGGGTTGCCAGCCAGTATTGGTCCTTCTCCTTGATACCACGAATATGAGGATCCTTACGCAGGCTTTGCAGGATCAGGGAGGCCATGCAGCGTAGGTTTGCTGAGGCATTCGGTCCGGAGTCCTCTGGGTCACTAAGGACGACATGGTCCGCAGCCACCTCCTCCCAGCCACGTACAAGTCCATGTGTTTCTTGGGACTGATCCCTTTAAGAATGCTGCTGATGCTGAGTGCCAGGCTCCACCTCCATACTGACACAGTCCTCCTCCTCCTCGTCCTCGTCCTCTTCCCGTGTGATCGGCGGGCATGCAGGAACACTGTCTGGATAAAGGGGGCCTTGAGAGCTAAGGAAGTCCTTCTCTTTCTGCCTCTGTTCTGCCTCAAGTGCCCTGTCCATTATTCCATGCAGCGTGTGCTCCAACAGGTAGACAAGGGGGACAGTGTCACTGATGCATGCACTGTCACTGCTCACAATCCTCGTGGCCTCCTCAAATGGTGACAGGACAGTGCATGCATCCCTGATCATGGCCCACTGGCATGGGGAAAAAAAACAAGCTCCCCTGACCCTGTCCTGGTGCCATAGTCGCACAGGTACTCATGGCCCTCTGCTGCGTGTGCAGCCGCTGCAGCATGGCCAACGTTGAGTTCCACCTGGTGGGCATGTCACAGATTAGGCAGTTCTTGGGCAGGTTAAACTCCTTTTGGAGGTCTGCCAGCCGAGCACTGGCATTATATGACTGGTGGAAATGCACACAGACTTTCCTGGCCTGCCTCAGGACATCCTGTAAGCCCGGGTACCTGCCCAAGAACCGATGCACCACCAAGTTAAGGACGTGAGCCAAAAAGGGCACATGGGTCATTTGTCCCTGTCGGAGGGTAGAGAGGAGGTTGGTGCCATTGTCGCAAACCACCATTCCTGCCTAAAGTTGGCATGGCGTCAACCACCTCTGAACCTGTCCCTGCAGAGCTGACAGAACCTCTGCCCCAGTGTGGCTCCTGTCCCCCAAGCACACCAGCTCAAGCACCGCATGGCATCTTTTGGCCTGCATACTTGCGTAACCCCTTGAACGGCTACGAAGCACCGCTGGTTCCGAGGACAAAGCACAGGAAGAGGCCTTGGAGGAAGAAGAAGAGGAGGGGGTGCTGGAGAGACGTGTGTCACAATCAGTAGTGGCATTTTGGAGGCGTGGTGGCGGGACAACCTCCAACACTACTGCAACTTGTCCCGCATCCTTCCCAGCTGTCAGCAGAGCCACCCAATGCGCGGTGAAACTTAGGTAACGTCCCTGTCCATGCCGGCTGGACCATGAGTCAGCGGTAATATGCACCTTACCGCTGACCGCCCTGTCCAGCGAGGCCAAGACGGTAGAGAGCTGGAATCACCTTCCCTGAGAAAAAGTGGCGTTTGGGTACCTGCCACTGAGGAACCGCACATTCCACAAACTCACGGAAGGGGGCAGAGTCTACCAACTGAAAAGGCAGCAGTTGAAGTGCTAGCAATTTTGCCAAGCTAGCATTCAACCGCTGGGCATGTGGATGGCTGGGAGCGAACTTCTTTCGGCGGTGCAGCAGCTGGGGCAGGGAAATTTGCCTGGTACAATCTGACGTCGGTGTACCGAAAGCAGATTGCCCACAAGTACTTGGCTGTGACACGCCTAATTCTATACCTTCATTCCTCTCAGTGCAGGTCTCAGAGAGGACTGAAGGTATAGTGGGGTTGGAAATCTCAGCTTCTGAGGAGCAAGGAGAGGTCCTCTTTGTTCTTTGGTGTGGGTCTGTGAAAGACCTAGCCAGGAGAGAGACTTTTGGAGGGGACTGAATGCTAGCCTCTTGCAGATCGATCGTGGGCCCTGGCATTTGGGGGAACGGTGCTCTTTGTGAGCTGTATGCCTGGGGACCCTTGAGGTGGTATTACTGTGGATTCGGGTCCTGGTCCCCCAGGACACACAGACTCTGGGGACCCTGGATTTGCCATATTAGGAATAGTGGCTGATTCATAATGCTTGGACAAATACTGTTAGGAGATTCTGATGTAAATTCCAGCCACCTGTCTGTCTGTTGCCTGCTAGAATGTGTATTGTAAATAAGTCTCTAGTATGGGATCTAAGAGTCATTAGATCCCCATTGTTGTTTGTGTTAATTATCTCTGCTATTGTGATAATGTTGATTGGGTTTTCTGAGCTACAAGACGACCAGTCTGGCCTAAAGGTCATGTCTGAGTCATCTAGGCTGTCTAAAGGGATTAGTTAATTAGCCCATGTTAATTAGGTTTCTGGTCACAGGTGTATGTTCAGAGTAATATGAGCTGGAGGTACGCACCTCCTCTTTTATTGTATAAAAGAGCCTGTATTTTTCAATAAAAGAGATTCCTGTCTGAACTTGCATACAGCCTACCTGGTGTTTGTTCTGAGCTACACAACTGGATTAGAACGGCACATAGCTGTAGTTCTAGTCCCGGAGCATCGGATGACCGAACAATCAGATGTTGCGATCTGCAATCTGATTCTATAGCAGCAGAGGAGTGTCGGGAGAGTGGAACCGAGCGAGCAAGGGGCTCATTACATTTTTAGATATGCTTGCCAACGAACTGCATGGCAGGTCAACATATGTCTGGTCAAGCATGCGGTGCCCAAGCGGGAGATGTTTTGGCCACACGATATACGCTTGAGACATATGTTGCAAATAGCAGCGGTGCGATCTGATGCACTCGTCTCAAAAAAGGCCCACACCAAAGAACTTTTGGAATAACGCGCAGAGACAGCAGCGCCCTGCACATGCAAAGCTTTGGGGTGTGATGCAGTCAGTGTGCTGCCCTTAGGCTGGCCCCTGGAGGGCATCCTGCCTCGTTGGTGATGTGCCTCCTCCTCCTCCTCCTCTCTCCTATCAGGCACCCACATTGAGTCAGTGACCTCATCATCCCCTGCCTCCTTATCACTGGAGCAAACCTGGCAGTATGCTGCAGCAGGGGGAGCATGACTGCCAGATTGCTGTCCTTCTTGGGCACCCCCTCTGTCCATGCTCACGTTACTGCCTTCATCTAGCTCAGTATCATCATCAGAGCCTTCTAAACACCACCAACCTTCTACAGGTAGCTTTATGTGAACATTGTGCAGAGCTCGCAAAAAACTAACTTGTAGCTTATTTAGCTGCCTGCGATAGTGATAGGATCAGGAAAGCACCACCAACCTTCTACAGGTAGCTTTAGCTGAACACTGTGCAGAGCTCGCACTACGCTAACTTGTAGTTTTAGCTGAACACTGTGCAGAGCTCACAAAAAACGAACTTGTAGCTTATTTAGCTGCCTGCGGTAGTGATAAGATCAGGAAAACACCACCAACCTTCTACAGGAAGCTTTAGGTGAACACTGTGCAGAGCTCGCAAAAAAATAACTTGTAGCTTATTTAGCTGCCTGCGGTAGTGATAGGATCAGGAAAACACCACCAACCTTCTACAGGTAGTTTTAGCTGAACACTGTGAGGAGGATGCACTACACTAACTTGTAGCTTTAGCTGAACACTGTGAGGAGGACGCGCTACACTAACTTGTAGCTTTAGCTGAACACTGTGCAGAGGTCGCACTACACTAACTTGTAGTTTTAGCTGAACACTGTGAGGAGGACGCACTACCCTAACTTGTAGCTTTAGCTGAACACTGTGCAGAGGTCACACTAAACTAACTTGTAGCTTTAGCTGAACACTGTTCAGAGGACGCACTACACTAACTTGTAGTTTTAGCTGAACACTGTGAGGACGCACTAGACTAACTTGTAGCTTTAGGTGAACACTGTGCAGAGGTTACACTACATTAACTTGTAGCTTTAGCTGAACACTGTGCAGAGCTTGCAAAAAACTAACTTGTAGCTTATTTAGCTGCCTGCAGTAGTGATAGGATCAGGAAAACGCCACCAACCTTCTACAGGTAGCTTTAGCTGAACACTGTGCAGAGCTCCCAAAAAATAAACTTGTAGCTTATTTAGCTGCCTGCGGTAGTGATAGGATCAGGAAAACACCACCAACCTTCTACAGGTAGCTTTAGGTGAACACTGTGCAGAGCTCACAAAAAACTAACTTGTAGTTTTAGCTGAACACTGTGAGGAGGACGCACTACACTAACTTGTAGCTTTAGCTGAACACTGTGAGGAGGACTCACTACCCTAACTTGTAGCTTTAGCTGAACACTGTGCAGAGGTCACATTAAACTAACTTGTAGTTTTAGCTGAACGCTGTGAGGAGGACGCACTACACTAATTTGTAGCTTTAGCTGAACACTGTGCAGAGGTCGCACTACACTAACTTGTAGTTTTAGCTGAACACTGTGAGGAGGACGCACTACACTAACTTGTAGTTTTAGCTGAACACTGTGCAGAGGTCACACTAAACTAACTTGTAGCTTTAACTGAACACTGTGAGGAGGACACACTACCCTAACTTGTAGCTTTAGCTGAACACTGTGCAGAGGTCACACTAAACTAACTTGTAGCTTTAGCTGAACACTGTGAGGGGGACGCACTACACTAACTGTAAATAGTCTAGCTGCCTGACTGTGGTACTAATAGGATCAAAAGAACACCAGCAATTTTCTTCAGGTAGCTGTAAATACTGTAACAAGACAAGCCTGCCTGTCAGTAGGAAGATAACAGGAACGGATCTAGCTAAACTGAATACAGTGTATGTATGTATGTATGTATGTGTGTATATGTATGTGTATGTATGTATATATATATATATATATATATATATATATATATATATATATATACACACACAACACCTGGGATGCATATATATATATATACACAATACATTGTAAGTGCAGCTAACTCACTGACTGTCCTGCCTAATCTATCTAACTCAAATGAAATGACACTGTCATGCAGGCGGCCTTATCCCTGGCTTTGGCCAATTACAGCTCTCTCTACTGACGGCGCTGTGATTGGCCAAGCATGAGGGTCATAGTGCATGCTTGGCCAATCATCAGCCAGCAATGCACTGCGATGCCGCAGTGAATTGTGGGCCGTGACGCGCCACACGAATTTGGCGCGAACGGCCCATATCATTCGTAATTCGGCGAACGATCGAACAGGCGATGTTCGAGTCGAACATGGATTCGACTCGAATGCGACGCTCATCCCTAATCTTCAGGTCTAATTGGTTGGGGTAATGTCTCAAAAATCCTCAAAAGTGCATATTTTCCCCTTCTCCATCCTTCAATTGTGCATTATCATCCTTAATCCAGTTTCCAAACAATCGTGTGTCTTTTAATGGTATCAATGGTGAATTGAGTCCCCATTTTTCCTTTCTGTGAATCTTATCCCAAATTGCAAGTGTTTTATATGTTGTACTGTGTGTGTCCTCATTCAACTCTCTTAGTTGTGCAGGTTTCCAAATTATTTTCCCTAATGAAACTTTACTACATGCGCTTTCTAAGTTAACCCATCTGTTTTCTTTATTATTTTTAGCCCATTCTATCACCCGTGAAAGTATAATTGCATTATAGTAGTTTTTCAGATCGGGTACCCCCAGGCCCCCCTGCCCCTTTTCCCTCCTCAGTACGGTCATGCTAATACGTGGCTTCCTCTTCTGCCAAATAAACTTTGAGAGTAATGTTTTTAATGTTTTAAAATATACCAGTGGGAGAGGGATCGGTAGCATTTGCATCTTATACGTTATTTTAGGCAATATTCCCATTTTAAAGATGTTAACTCTACCGATCCATGATATGTGTCTTGATGCTATTTTGTTTAATTTTACTTTAATATCATTCAATAACGGTATGTAGTTCGTTTGATATGCTGTTTCAATGGATGGTGTTATCTTTACCCCTAGGTATTTTAGCTCTTTTCTACTCCAAATAAAGGGAAACTTTTTTTTGGATTACCTGTTCCTCCTGCTTTCGTATGTTAATATTAAGTATCTCGGATTTGGATGGATTCATTTTGAAATTCGATAATTCTCCATATGTTTTTAGTACTTTCATTAAATTAGGGAGTGTTATCCTGGGGTTGGATATGAAAAACAAGATATCATCGGCATAGGCCGCCATTTTGTGTTCCTCCTCCCCTATCTTGATACCCCTAATGTCCGAGTTCTGTCTGATCCAGGCCAATAGTGGTTCAAGTGATAGGACGGACAGCAGGGGAGACAGGGGGCACCCTTGCCTAGTGCCATTGTGCATCTCAAAGGATCCTGAGGCTACTCCATTAACTTTCACCCTCGCTGTTGGCTGATTATATAGTGCTTTGATCCAGTGAAACATTTTTGGGCCCAGTCCCATTACCTCCAGTGTACTTAGCATAAATCCCCAGTCTACCCTGTCAAAAGCCTTTTCGGCGTTGATTGACAGCTGCAGTCCTGGGGATTTTCTTACTTTTATTTTCTGAATCACTATAAGCGTTCTTATTTGTTTATCCCGGCATTCTCTTCCTGGGATAAAGCCCACTTTGTCAGTATGGACTAGGCCGTTCATTACTAATTTCATCCTAGTAGCCAATACCTTCGCGAATAGCTTGGTATCGGCATTTAGCAATGAAAATATAACTCGAACATAGCGTAGTGTCCTTTCCTTCCTTTGGTATGATCGTAATTGCGGCCTCTAGGGCTTCCTTCCACATCTCCCAATTGGTTCCTATCCCGTTCATGTAGGAGCACATTTTGGGGATTAAAATATCCTCAAACTTCTTATAATAGAGTGACGTCAGCCCGTCTGGTCCTGGACTTTTCCCTGCCGGGGAATCTTTTAGTGTTTTTTTTATTTCTTCCACTGTGATGGGGACCTCTAGGATGCTAAGTTTCTCTTCCAATATTTTATTTAGGCCTAAGTCATATAAAAAAGCTTTCGTTTTTTCCATCCTGTCTTTAGCTTCTCCAGGTGTTCCCTTTTCATTAATTGCGTATATAGCCTGCCATAGTATTCCTGAAAAGCCCTTGCTACGTCTGGTGTTGTGTGTTCCATTTCTCCTGTGCATGTTTGTATTTTCTCTATATAATTAGCCATTATTTTCTTTTTTAACAGTTTTGCCAGGTATTTTCTGGTCTTATTTCCCCCTTGATACCTCTCTTTTTTTATTTTGTTATACGTCATTCGGGTATCCTGTTCAGTTAGTGCTTTCATCTCTTCCCTTTTTATAATGGCTGCCGCATCTTGTTCTTTTCTTATGATGTTGTTCTAGATTATATATTTCTTTAGAAATTATTTCCTTTTTTCTAATTCCCCTCTTTTTTCTTTCTGAACCCATTGAAATCAGAACCCCTCTGATATAAGCCTTATGGGCTTCCCATACTATGGCTTCTGATATTTCTCCAGTGTCGTTAATTTTGAAGAACTGTTCTATTTCGTTCTTAATCCTGCCTTCTACATCTTCATCCTGTAGCAGTTCTTCGTTTAGTCTCCAATACGTGGACCTATTCTGCACCCCCTCTGACTTCATTTTTAACATTATTGGAGCATGATCTGAAAAGGTCGTGATCTCGATGTTCATACTAATTATTGACTCCAGCAACCTATGTTCAATAAAAAAAAAAATCGATTCTGGAGTACGTCCCATGTGCAGAGGAGTGGAACATATAATCTCATAGTTTAGAATGTTGTATTCTCCATTTGTCTATCAGTTGGTATTGGTGAAGTTTCTTCAGCAACATCTTCCTCTGTATATTACCCGTCCTCTGCACCTGGGACGTGCTATCGATCTTTGGATCCAAGCAGGTATTGAAATCTCCAGCTATGATGGCTCCCCCTTTCTTAAACTCCATAAACTTCCTGATTACCCCTTTTAGAAATCTAATTGGATTTTTATTTGGGCAATAGAGGTTTGCCAGGGAGTACTCTACTTCATTTATTCTTCCCCTCAGAAACAAATAGCGCCCTTCTGGGTCAGCCATTCTCTCCTCCATGGTGAACCTTACTCCCCTGGCAAATCCGATGGCAACTCCCTTTGCCCATTTCATTGAAGAGTCCCCATAGTACCATACTGGGTAATCTTTTGAAAATATTTTAGTATTCGATTAGTGTGAAAAATTAGTCTCCTGTAAAAAGATGACCTCAGTTCTAAGGTATTTTATTTCTCTAGTTATATTAGAATTCTCTTAACAGGAAAATGTAACCCACAAATGTTATATGATAAGAATTTTAATGTCATCTTCTATATTCCTTATACCCCCCCACCAGTACCATCCTTCAAATCTCCCCCCAACCGTTGAACTATGTGGTAATGCTCCATTTATATATGTACTTGCCAATCCATAGGACCCCTTGTGCCCTGGAGTGTTGGCGCTACTTCCAATTCTCTTGTGATATTTCAGTGAGGATTCCCTACCTTCCATTGACCTCTTCCCACCCCCCCAGCCCTCCCCTACCCCCCTCCCCATTCCCCTAATTGGGGGTGATAATCTCCCCATGATAGATGAACTCAAGGCACTCCTCCTCCTTCTAGTTCCTCCCTTGAGGCGGTGCTCTTATACTGTGCCCCTGACCAAGCCGTTGCCCCTCCCCATAATGAGGGATGCCCCCGTGTCTGCTCCACTCCGCATTTCAATTTTTTTTCCTCTTCCCGTTCCCTCTCCCCACACCCACCTCCCCCCCTCCCCTCCCCTCTCATTTCTTTTCTTTCTCCTTCTTCCATCCTCCTCCTCAAGTCTTCTTCTCGTTTGCTTTATTCTTTCCGAGGGTAGGGATCCATTGTTACTGTTCCTCTTTATTTGATGTTATATCCTTCGGTTCCCACCAACCTGGAATTTCCATTAATGGCAAATCCAGTTTATTGCAAAATTTGGGCTTATCTTCTGGGTCAGTAGCGTAACTAGAACCTTCAGGGCCCGGATGCAAGAAACCATGGAGGGCCCCCCTGACCCCTGGACAAGGCTCTTTCCTCCGAACCTGATGGTGGAACACCAAGGCCCGGTCACAAGTGGGTGGCTGCATATAAAGGAACCAATTTCTCCATTTCCCCCTGCTTCTCCTCTCCCTCCCACAGGCATTCAGCGGCCGCAGGAGGAAAATGGAGAGATCAGTTCCTCTATGTCTGTGTTTCTCAATCTTTTTCCAGTCAGGGTGCCCTTGAAGTATACCCCTAGGTGAATGGGGCTGCACTGCAACCACCCTGCAACTGTGTGCATTGCATACAGTTGCAGTATAGTGATGATGCATTTAAGGGGTTAAAACAGGCCGTCAGTAGGCAACATATTGCCTCTTTACCGGCTGTCAAATGACTTTAGAAAAGTGATCTGAGTATGGATCGCTTTTCAGAGGAACAGCATTTCTTTGCTGGTACTATGAACAAGCAAAAAAAATAAAAAAATCGGTTCTGATGCCCATCAATTGCTGCCACTGTGCCCATCAAACTCCGCCACTGTGCCTATCAAACTCTGCCACTGTGCCCATCAAACGCCACCACTGTGCCATCAAATGCCGCCACTGTGCCATCATATGTCGCCACTGTGCCCATCAAATTCTGCCACTGTGCCCATCAAACTCTGCTGCTGTGCCATCAAATGCCACCACTGTGCCCATCAAACGCTGCCACTGTGCCCATCAAACGCTGCCACTGTGCCCATCAAAAGCTGCCACTGTGCCTGTTGAAGTCTGCCACTGTGCCATCAAATGCCACCACTGTGCCCATCAAATGCCGCCACTGTGCCCATTAAATACTGCCAGTGTGCCAGCGTGTCACCAAATGCTGCAACTGTGCCATCGAATGACGCCAGTGTGCCCATTAAATGCTGCCAGTGTGCCATCAAATGCTGCAACTGTGCCATCGAATGCTGCCACTGTGAATGCATGAATCTATCCATTGGTCATAGAGGGGGTGGCTGGAGAAAGGGGTCGGCGCCCGTGTCCCCTTATGGATGCACCACCACTGATAAACACATACACACACACACATACATATGCACACACACATGCATATATACACATACATGCACACACATATACATACATGAACACACATATACATACATGCACACACACATACATATGCACACACACATGCATACATACACATACATGCACACACATATACATACATGCACACACATATACATACATGTACACACACATACATATGCACACACACATGCATACATACACATACATATGCACACACATGCACACATACAGATACATGCACACACATATACATACATGCACACACATATACATACATGCGCACACACACATACATATGCACACACACATACATATGCACACACACATGCATACATACATGCACACACATATACATACATGCACACACACATACATATGCACACACACATGCATACATACACATACATGCACACACACATACATATGCACACCCACATGCATACATACACATACATGCACACACATACACATACATGCACACACACATACATATGCACACACACATTATACAGTAGATAGATATTCTTATAAAAAAACAGCAGACCTTTACCTTTAGCTCTTCCTGCCGGGTACTGCACTGTAGGGGGAGACAAAGAGCACAACACACACTGTGCTTTCACGTTGATGAGCTTCCTGCACAGTCAGTGCCGATTACAGTTCGTCTGACAAACGAGGAGCTCAGTCTCAGCCATTGCTCCTATCGAGGAGTACAGGGGGCCCTCAAGGGCCCCCTGCAGCAAGGGGCCCCGTCGCCATGGCGATCTCAGCGACCCCTATGATTCTGCCATTGTTCTGGGTATCTAAGCGAGGCCGATCTCCCCTCCTTTCTCCCAATCAGGCAGGCCGGAAAACCCCAGGAATATTGAAATGAGTGTGTTTTCATTTGTTCCAAGAGAGGTTTTAAAGTTCTCCTCCTAATCAGCGTTTCAGCGGACAAATCAGGGAATATTTGCAGTTGAGATTCATCATATTTAGGGGGCTGGGTGGATTTTAAGCTCACCCAGATCTGTTCTTTATCTTTGTAATTATGAAATCGCACAATCACGTCTCTCGGCACTTCTCCTGCCATCTCTGCCGGTTTTCTGATCCTGCTTACTTTTTTTGATTGTACGAATCCCAGCAGGGGGCCAAATATTTTATCCATCTTTTCCTGTAGGTCTTCACCCTGTACTTCGGGGAGACCTCTAATTCTTAACTTTTTTCTCCTGGTGCGATTTTCCTGATCTTCCATTTTGTATCTCAGGTATCATTGTTCTCTCAGTACCCCGTTCATCTGTTCTTTGAGATCCTTTATTTCAGCCACTTGTGAGTCGTTTTTCTTCTGTTTCTTCCACTCTTCTTAAAATCTGATTCAGATCACTGTGTATTGTTGACATTTCCCCCTTAATAGACGGCTCCAGCCTAGCAAACATCTCTGCCATTTCGCTTTTAGTTGGAAGTTGTTTTTTTGTCTAGGCTCTATTTCACTGTCTTGTGCTACCTCCTCATTAGCCGTCATGGTATTGTTCCTTCCCCCTGATAACTGACTCTGCTCATTTCTTAGGGAACCCTCTGTTAGTTTGCTCCAGTCAATTTTCCGGGGCTATCCTTTGTTCCCTCTTGTGTCATATATTTCTTAATGGTTCCCAGGCTAGCGGTCACTTTAGGAGGGTTTGCTCCTGCACCCCTTACTGGTTTACACCTCATTCTATTTACTGGGTTGAAACAAGTGTTGCACGATATATTATTAATCCCACCGTCATGCGATTATTATCGCTTATTTTTAATATCTTTAAGCATTAACCTTCCTGTGTACCGGTTCCATATAAGTTCTGGAGACTCAGGGCAATACAGATATGATACAAGTATGATTGTTCTATTTTTTTTCCTCTCCTCCCTCTCTCTCAGAGGAAAAAAAGGAAGACAGGGGGGGGGGAGACAGGAACCAGTAGGACGCCAGAAGCCGCACAGAGTCCAGAATCTAGTCCTGTCCCTTACCCCTTGTTGAGTGCAGTTAAGGGGACTTTGACCAAAAGGTGCCCTAGAGGTGCTCCACACATTCAGATAATTCCCAGTGCAGGTACGTAAGTCAATCAGATAAGTGCAGTACTGTTCTCTTCAAACTTCAAACTTCCAACCTTAAAATTAACTTGTAAAACTTGCTGTAACGGAACGTTCCCCAATTCGCTTGAGTGCTTCCGTCAGTATACCACTTCCTCCCAGTCTGAATCTAGATATTAGATATTCCAACCGCTCCCATGCACAAAACAAGATGAGACTTGCTTAGCTGCTAACATGGACTAATTTATTAGAACCAAAATTACAAGTCTTTATATACCATTAAAGAGTACTCTAACAATACAACTGTAACCTAATTAACATGAGCTAGTTTACTAAATCATTTACCCAAACTAGGTGACTCAGAGACATGACCTTTGGGTTTAAGACTTTTGCGTCTCCTAGCTCACTGACTATTCAATACACATTACCATAAACATCAACACAGGGTTAATTACCACAAACAACAATAGGTGGAATACTCTTAGAAGCTGTGGTAAGCCAGACTAGACTCATTTACATTAAACACATTATAGAAGACAACAGACAGGTGAGTGGAGTTGATGATATTAGCATCTCCTCACAGTATGTGTCCCAACAGTATGAATCAGTCACTATTTATAATATAGCATATACAGGGTTCCCAGAGTCTGTGTGTCTTGGGGGACATGGACCTGAATCCAAAGTAACACCACCTCCAGAGTCCCAGGCATACAGCTCACAAAGAGCACCGTTCCCCCCAAATGCCAGGGCCCATAATCAGTGGGCAAGAGGCTGGCATTCAGTCCCCTCCAAAAGCCTCTGTCTTGGGTGAGTCTGTCACACTTGCATATTTATGTTCATCTATAATCATCTGTAATCATCTGTAATCCTAAGTAGTACTCACTGTGTTCCTCTGTGCTTTTCTATAGTGGCTGTATTCAATCAGCCTGCTCTGTGTTCCAGGTGGGATGCCGTTGCTGTTTTCTTTGCCTGTGTTATCAGGCTGAGTTACGGAATTCCAGGGGTGCGAGGGATAGATGGGACAAACTTTGGACTCGTTAGCCCGTTTCACAGGAGGGGGGGTTCACTACCCGTCCCCTATTCCATCCTACGCTCTATCACTTCTCCCCTGCTGTCAGGATCAGCGTGCTTTGTGCTGCCCAGCACATGCTACACTGCACACGCTGTTCACTTCCTCCACAGCCTTTAGCCTTCCGAGCTCAAAGGTCTTCTCAGCGTGGTATGAATTTACTCTGAGTGGGGGGGAGGCTCCTACTAACGGCGGCAAGGTGAGGGGAGTCTTGGTGCACGGTATGGGCCGAGCCTCATTCCCGCATTCCGTGTGGAGCTTCACGGACCTCTCAGGGTCAGCAGCTGCCCATGTCTGAGTCACACGACAGGCACCGCCCTCCCTCTAAGAAACTGCCACTTAAGCCTTATGAGACACATGAGACTATTGTCCTATTTTTTGCATACTAGTCTCATATCAAATATGAAGAAGTTACTCAACTTATGAAAATTCTCGTACAACAGAATACAACTTCAGAAATGATGCAATGTATTGTAATGTATTCTTTCGTTTTCGCACGAAAACTGTACTGATTAAATGAAAAACATACGATCTGGTATCCTACAAGAAAAAAATTTCGTGTTTGCCCCTTCAGATAATTTTGGATGAACTGGCTCTCAAAAGCTGTGTGCTAACGATCAGATTATTGTCTGATTTTCTCATCGTGTGTACTAGGCTTAACCATTAGACAGCTCACATATACTATATATACTGTAGGCCTGTGCAGAGAACCAAGTAAGTTCTGGCTAACAGGTAAAATGTGGACCTAAGAATGGATGCTTTATCTCACTCAAAACTCTATAAAGCTGACCAGAATTTGTTCAAATCTGAGAAAACAAAAAAGTTTGTTTTCTCCATAACAGATACAAATCCTGGAGCCCCTCTGCATTGCTAGATGAGAAACCTAGATGAAAGACGTACACCGTCCACAACCTTGCCAGCCAGTGAGGGCCTCACAGTATATAAATATTATATTTGTATATATTCAGTGATAAATATTCACCACCAATCATAGCTCTAAAAAAGTTGAGCTTACCAAAATTAAAGAGTACCAAATTTTCAAACTATAAATACCTTTCTTGAAAGGCAGCCTTCTGCTGTTGTTGTTGGAGCAGTGCTTGCTGTTGGTTTTGTGGTAGCTGTCTGGTTTATTGTGCTAGTAGATATAGTTGTTGCCATGGTTGATTGTGTTGCAGTGGAAGGAGTCGTACTGTGCATAGCAACTGTGGTAGGAATTGTTGATGTAAAAGGACTAGTAGATGCTATTGTTGAAGTTTTGGTTGTAGTTGGAGTAGTTAATAAAGAGGAAGTGGTTAAGTAAGGTGTTGATTTTGTGGTAGAGTAATGGGTTGATGGTGTTAAGCTAGTAATGTGAGATATTGAACTAGTGGCGGTTGTTGTTGAGTATTTTGTAGCGTGACTTGATGCTGTTGTGATAGCTGATGTGGTAGTGTGGATTGATGAAGAGTAGGTGGTAGAATGAGTAGTTGATGATGTTAATGTAGGGGAAGTGGTGGAGCGAGTGGTTGATGCTGTTGATGTAGGGGAAGTGGTAGAGTGAGGGGTTGATGCTGTTACTGTAGGGGAAGTGGTAGAGCGAGTGGTTGATGCTGTTGATGCAGGGGAAGTGGTAGAGTGAGTGGTTAATTCTGTTGATGTAGGGAAAGTTATAGAGCGAGTAGTTGATGCTGTTGATGTAGGGGAAGTGGTAGAGCGAGTAGTTGATGCTGTTGATGCAGGGGAAGTGGTAGAGTGAGTAGTTGATGATGTAGAGTGAGTAGTTGATGCTGTTGATGCCGGGGAAGTGGTAGAGCGAGGGGTTGATGCTGTTGATGCAGGGGAAGTGGTAGAGTGAGTAGTTGATGCTGTTGATGTAGGTGAAGTGGTAAAGCGAGTAGTTGATGCTGTTGATGTAGGGGAAGTGGTAGAGCGAGTGGTTGATGCTGTTGATGGAGGAAAAGTTGTAGAGCGAGTAGTTGATACTGTTGATGTAGGGGAAGTGGTAGAGTGAATGGTTGATGCTGTTGATGTAGAGGAAGTGGTAGAGCGAGTAGTTGATGCTGTTGATGTAGGGGAAGTGGTAGAGCGAGTAGTTGATGCTGTTGATGTAGGGGAAGTGGTAGAGCGAGTGGTTGATTCTGTTGATGTAGGGGAAGTGGTAGAGTGAGTAGTTGATGCTGTTGATGTAGGGGAAGTGGTAGAGGGAGTGGTTGATGCTGTTGATGTAGGGGAAGTGGTAGAGCGAGTGGTTGATGCTGTTGATGTAGGGGAAGTGGTAGAGCGAGTAGTTGATGCTGTTGATGTAGGGGAAGTGGTAGAGCGAGTGGTTGATGCTGTTGATGTGGGGAAAGTGGTAGAACGAGATGTTGAGGTGGAAGATACAAGACAATTTCCTTGTCGACGTTCCTCAATAACACATTTTTCATTGAAAACAGTTATTACAGTGCATCCATATTCATCTGTATTATTGGAAATAATGATGTCTGTAAAAAGAAGAAAATAACTGGTTAATAGGGTTTATAAATGTTTATGCTTTTTAGATCCTACAGTTAGTGGCCTAGGCATAAAAACGTTCTGTGTAAATGTTTCAGCAAAATGTCTCACAAAAGTTACATATAATACTGTTAACAATAATAATAATAATAATAATAATAATAATGTTTGTAATATGTATGTAATATGTATATTTGTTGCCTTTTGCTAAGCAAATTTGCTAACATTCAATCCTGAGGGATAGAGCATTTGACGAGAATAAATAAATAAAGAACATTCAAACAATAGAGAAAGTAACCTAAAGCCTAGTACACATTATTAGAAAATCAAATAAAAATATCTTTATTCGGAATAATCGTTCGTTTTTCTGTTTTGTTGGTATACTCCTTTCGAGAGCCCATGTCAACTGTTCAGACAAAAATTTCTAAAGGGGCATGTTGGAAAAATGTTTTCATAAGTTAGCAGAATTATTGATTTTTGTTTAATTAGTGCAGTATTCAGTCTTAAAAAAAATCTAATGAGCATGACCACGCATGATCAGAAACAATGACCTACACAATAGCTACATATCCTCTGTCATTTTCAAATTCTAGTATCATTAATCACATTCTCTGTTTCACCAAGGTACAAACATTCAGAGAAAAGAGGAAGGTTGTTTGTCCGATTTTCTAAAAATGTGTATTAGGCTTAAAGGGGTTGTAAACCTACGTGTTTTTTTCACCTTAATGCATCCTATGCATTAAGGTGAAAAACACCTGTCAGTGACCGGCCCCCCCAGCCCCCTCATTTTACTTACTTTACTTACCTGAGCCCTCGAACTTCACCTACAGGGATGCACCGTCTCTCTGCCCGGGGTTCTCGGCTCTTGATTGGATAGATTGATAGCAGCGCAGCCATTGGCTCCAGCTGCTGACAATCAAATCCAATGATGCGTGCGCCGGGGGCAGGGCCAAGTCCTTCATTCACTAGCTATGGATGCCAAATGCTGGACTCGAGAGCGTGTCCGCAAGGTAATCCCTCGGGAAAGTGCTTCTCCTAGGGGGTTATCTGATGCGGGGAGAAGCCTCGAGAGCCGCTGGGGGACCCCAGAAGAGCAGGTTCGGGGGCCACTCTGTGCAAAACAAGCTGTACAGTGGAGGTAAGTATGTTATGTTTGTTATTTAAAAAGCCTTTACAATCACTTTAACACTATAGGCTAATAACATTCGACCATAAGAAGAAATAATACGAAGGAGACCTCTGCAAAGTGATTTTTATGCATAGACCCCTATAATATACCTATAGAAGCAGCAATTGTAAAAGTATTAATGCCTTAAATGAGTTACTAAAAGTGTTGTCCCTTATGAATTGGCATATACACTGCAGAAGCCATGCTATGAGCATATCCTAAATTGGAATTCAGAAACTCAGTTATCAGTATTTAATACAATGTTTATTAAAGCAGAACTCCAGGAAAACATTTTTCTTAAAATGCAGTGCACAAAAAGTTGACCTTTATTAGCTGTATGCCACTTTTAGGATTACCATTTCTTTAATTTTTACACTTTCATTCAGATCGGATAGTGTAGTGCTCACTATACGTTTGGCCCTCTGTGGTTTTGAGAGCTGTTACTCTCATACAAGAAAGCTACAGTGTTATTTTGCCCCCTCTTTTCTTGTCAATTCACAGTGGGCTTTGCATTCAGAAAAACATTCACAAAATACTTAAAATGTATACTTATGCAGTGTTTGTGTCACCCAGGCGTTTACATTTTATTTGGTAAACTGGTTGGCTCCCTACCCTGGCTGTTTAGTAGTAAATTGTAGCAGTGAGAGGCTGGATAAAAAGACCCAGTTTGTGTTAGGAAACTGTCTGAGACTGGGAGTAGACCAAACAGCCTAAAGAACAGGCAAGAGGCTTAAAGTGTAACTAAAGGCAACATTTTTAAATTCATTTTGGATAGATGGCTTTAATCCCCATCAGTTTTTTTTTTTTTTGCCATCTGTGTCCCATTGAAGAGATTTCCCTTCACCTCCTGTCCCATAGCTAAAATGAGATATGAGAGGAAATCCCTCCAAAGTGAGGAAATCCAATTGTGTCATTAGGGCCACAAGAACTATTGTCCCCATTGGAAGATTTCCTCTCTATTATTCTGATGTCAATCCAAGATTTGGGATTCTCTTTTACTTTCACTTTCGTTGGTGAACAAAACAAATAGAGAGGGCACAGACAGCAATAAAAACTGACAGGTGTTCTAATCCCTCTCCACTCTATCCTCTCCCCGATGATGCCTCTCCAGGCTTACCCGAGCGATCTTTTTATTTATTTTTTTGAAAGCATGAGATCAATTGTTGTTGTTTTTTTTTTTTTTTATCTCATGCTGTCAAAGGTAGAGGCGAGACTTGGGGACCGCAGATGTCTCCATAGAGAGAACAAGTCATGCTTTATTTCTATCACGAAGGAAGTTTACATTTCTTGCGACAGCAATAAAAGTGATCAAAAAACATTTTTGGGACAGTGTAAAAATAAATAATAAAAAATGTAAAGCTTCTCCGTCCCCCCCATGTTCACACGTAGAAGTGAACGCATACGTATGTCACGCACGCAGGCAAACAGTGTTTGCACCACACATGCAAGGTATCGCCATGAACGCTATTGCAAGGGCAATATTTCTATTGCATAAATGTTTTACTGAGTAAACAAGAGAATACCATGCAAATATTCCAGGTGCAGGACAAACATTGCAAAGTAGGTACAAAATGCTGCACCATCACTTCCTGCAAGAAAGCAAGGAGGAATATACAAAAAATAAAAACGTGATTTACATCAGGTAATGTGGCTTAGATCGGAAAGTGCATCTCTGGACAATATATATTAAAACAAACTTTTGAGCAAACAAATCAAAATGAACAATACAAAGAGAAATATACAATTAAGTATCAAAATCTCCCAAGGTCCAAGGACAGATAACCTAATCCCCTGACACCAAGAGAAGAAAGGGGTAGAAAAGCCCACCCCGGGCGCATGCGCGGCGCGATGCGGAACAGACGTGGGTGATCACAGCTCCGTCGGTCCCGGTTATCACAGGCCTAAAACACCAGGGCTACATCGCTCATACCCAGGCGAAAGTGACACCATCCTCTTGAGTACACAGCGGTCCATGCCTGGAAGAGAATCGGGACATTTTAAACGCTCCAAACACCACTTAACTAACTTTCTGCTGGACGCTGCAGACAGAAAGCACAGGAGAATGTCCCAAGATGGCGCCGGCGCCAGCTCACAGGCGGCCTCAAGGAAATCTGCATCCATCCCATCCAGCCTCTCATCTAACGCTGGGATCAGTGAGTACACATATCCCCTCTCCAAAGCTGACTTAGATGCTAGTTTGACTACCATTTTTGAGAAGTTAGTGGACAAGATTGAAAGTGAGGTCCATAAATCCACTACAGCCCTGTCACAAGAGATTGCTAGTATTGGCACTCGTACTGGCATACTAGAAACAAAACATGATGAACTGTCGCTGGCCCATAATGATCTAAGGAAGGATTATGAAACATTAGCGGACAGCTTTGCATTTATGCAAGCCCAGGTTGAAGATCTTGATAACCGAAATAGGCGCCATAACATCAGATTACGCGGCGTTCCAGAATCGGTCACAGACCTTATGCCTACAGTTTCTAAAATATTTCATAACCTTCTACCAGATAAACCTTTATCAGCATTTGTCTGTGATAGGATCCACAGGGCACTACGCCCCAAACCCACCCCTGACAAGCCACCCAGAGATGTTATCATGTGCATGAAGGACTTCCTGGTTAAAGAGGACATCATGCGTGCTGCAAGAAACTCTCCTGACATTTCTCTTGATGGTAAAAAGCTGCAGATATACCCAGATATCTCCCCTGCTACATTAGATAGAAGACGCAGGATGAAAGATGTCACTAGCATCTTACAAGCAGCAAGAATAAAATATAGATGGGGCTTTCCATTCAAGCTCACTATCCCATACAATGGATCCACATACACAGTCTACAATATTATTGAAGGCAAAGAACTGCTTGTAAAGTTAGGCCTTCTGGACCCAGAACCACCCAACAGATTCCCATCATCTCCTAGACCTTCCCCGATCTGGTCCACTCCTTCCTCCAGACGAATCGCAAACAACCAAAGAAGATGGCGTCAACCATTTCAAGAGGACCCCTCATGACCACATACAACACATTTTCAAATTTCTGTTGTATAGGAATTTTTTTTCCTCTCGTAATGTTGACAGGGGGAAGTGACTTATTTTTTCTTTATTCCTTTTTTCCATTTTGAGGATGGATTTTCACGCTCACACGACATGATCCAATTGACTGCCACCAAGTTTGTCCTTGTCCAATTGGCATCTTGAATTGCTCTTCCTCTTGAATCGGAATCCCAAGACCCTTCCTCTTCCCTCAGGAAAATTTTTTATTTCTTTTCCTCCCGGACGATGTCGAGAAGTCCCCAGCAACACATATCCCCCTCAGAATTTGGGATAGAAGAAAAAAGAGGAAAAGGGAAGAAGAGAGAGGGATTTTCTTTATTTTTTCATTTTGTTTGTCTAAACAGACTTTCATTTTAAACCTCCTCCCTCGTTTAGAGTTATAAGTTATTTGATATCTCTCATACACATCATTGAGACGGGAGGTGACAACATCGCCTCCCATCTGGTACCTTACCTCCCCCCCTCCCCCCTCCCTCCCCCTCCCCCCCCTTCCTCCCCCCTTTCCCCTCCCCCCCCCCCATTCTTTGCAATTTTCATTTACCCCCTGGTTACTTTATATGGTTTTGTATTTAAAACTTTAAATTATCTCAGTATTAAGGCCTGTGACATCCGCCGCCGCTGGATTGTCCCCCATTCCTGCTTGTGTTATCAGTTGCGACGCCACTGATTTTTGTTGTCGCGCCTGGTGGCACTCGCAGGACTAGGACTGTATTGTCCTCTTGAAGTTAATTCATTTATTAGTGACAGGATGTTTCTTGTCCCTTTGTTACTATTTTATATTTTGTTTTTTCACAATTTTATTGCCCTTAAGGCAAAAAACATATTTTTGTTAAAAAATTGAAGTTTTCATGACATCTTACGACCACAAAGATCTGAATGTTGGTATAATTGCTCTTATTATGGCACATCACTCTCATGGTATGTTTTACTATACATAATATTCCTTGTATTCTCACATTACTTTTCTCCCCTCTATTCCAGAAACGTTAATATTTCACTTACCAAACACACACCAAAAATATTTTGGTATATAGCACATCTCATGCTCAAGTTGGATTCTATTCATAAGCTTATTACCCCACTCACATATAATGGTCCTTAGAGTAATATCACATAACGTCCAGGGCTTTAACTCACCCCACAAACGTAAAAAAGCCTTCCAACACTATAAAAGATTGGGAGTAGATATTATCCTCATGCAGGAAACCCACTTTTCATCCAATAGCCACCCCAATTATTTTGACAAGACATACAATCAGTTTTATTACACCACCTTCCACAATAAAACTCGAGGTGTAGCCATATTTATACGCAACACCATTATCCTAGACATACAAAACATATATAAAGATGTTGATAGTAGATATATTATCATCAAAGGTCTTGTTGATAATAAAGCAATAACATTAGCTTCAGTCTATGCTCCAAACGAATCTTAATCTACCTTTTTCACAAATTTCTTTGATAAGCTTGACCAATACAGCTCACCTCATATAATTCTAGGGGGCGATTTTAACCTAACTGCACACCCAACCCTAGACAGAAGTAAAACTTCCCCCTCTTCTAAAGCATTCTCCAAGTCTATAAACCGTTATTTAAATAATTTTCAACTTATAGACTCATGGAGATCCCACAATGTAGGACTTAGGGCCTATACACACTATTCTTACCCCCACGACGTCTATGCTAGACTGGATTATATCTTTTGTACACCCATATTATTGGCTAATTCTTCCAATGCCCTAATCCATCCCTGCCCCTGGTCTGACCATGATATTACCTACTTTGAAACATCTCACATAGGTCTCTCTCCTTCCCCTTACAATTGGCGACTAAACGATTCTATTCTAACTGACCCTTTAATAACACAAACTATCTCTTCACACATTGAAAACTATTTCACTGAAAACGCTATTGATGATATCTCCCCCACAACTCTCTGGACAGCACACAAAGCAGTTCTACGCGGCCATCTAATCAGCATAGCGGCCAAAAGAAGCAGAGAAAAACTCACAAACATAAAAAATCTTACCAGAGATCTAAACCTTCTCTACAATAAGTTACAACAAAACTCCACCCAAGAAGTCACAAAACAAATTCAAGATAAACGCAAAGCTCTAGATCAAATATTATCAGCAAACACAGAAAAATCCTTAAGATTCTCAAAAGCTAAATTCTTACTACACAGTAACTCCCCTTCTGCCATGTTCGCCAAAAAACTCAACCATGATCATAAACCCCCTCATACATATAAGCTTAGAGACCATTCTGGAAATATGATCACTCATCCGCAAGGGGTGCTGGAAATCTTTTCCTCCTTCTATAAAGACTTACTTTGTAGCCCACAACCATCTCTTGACCAACATTCTAAATCATGGCTAGACAACATTCAACTACCTACTCTTAATGCTCTTCAAATAGAATCCCTTAACGCGCCATGCACAGAAGCAGAAATAAGCAAAATTATTAAATCTCTTAAAACATCTACTGCCCCTGGCCCAGATGGCTTCTCATCTTCATACTATAAAAAATATTTCTCACTCCTAACCCCATATCTATCCAAACTCTTTAACCATATTCTCAATGGTAATCATTTCCCAGATGAAATGCTTCTAGCAAACCTTTCCCTTATCCCCAAACCACTTAAAGACCATTCTCTACCCCAAAACTACCGACCTATATCAGTCCTTAACAATGACCTTAAAATTTTTGGTAGATTGCTTTCAGACAGACTAGCAGCAGTCATTACCAATCTAATACATATAGACCAAACCGGTTTTATCCCCGGTCGACAGATAGTCGATAATACTAGACTAGTTACCAATATTATCCAAGATGCCAACCTAACCTCCCACAAATTATGCCTTCTCAGTCTAGATATTCATAAGGCGTTTGACAGCGTTAGCTGGTCATATCTAAATTATCTATTACCCAAATACGGAATTTCAGAAAAATTCTTACAAGGTTTTAATGCACTCTACCACAACCCTCAAACTAGAATTAGACTCCCAGGACATAACTCTGATTTTTTTCCCCCTCAGTAGAGGCACCAGACAGGGATGCCCCCTTTCACCTCTATTGTTCGCTTTGGCAATTGAACCCTTAGCCCACAAGATTAGGAATAGCATTGATATAAAAGGCTACACTAAGGGTGATAGAGAATTCAAACTCAGCCTATACGCAGATGATGCTCTTCTATTCCTCACAGACCCCCTCACTTCTATTCCATCCCTCCTAAAAGAACTTAAATCTTTCCAATCCATCTCAGGCCTCAAAATCAATTCCAATAAATGTTCTGCCTTACCAATTAATTATTCCCAAAATCTCCAATCCCTATTATTAAAAAAATTTCCATTTGATTGGTGTTCCAGCTCATTCAAATACCTAGGTGTCACAATCTCCTCATCTCACAACCTTTTGTATAAGTCTAATTATATCCCATTGTTCTCGCACATCACATCCCTCCTAAAATCATGGTCTTCCTTTCATATTTCCTTCCTTGGTAGAATATGTGCTATCAAGATGACGATTCTTCCTAAACTTCTGTACTATTTTCGTGCCCTACCTATCAATGTTCCCAAATCTAAACTGACTTCCCTTCAAAGAGAAATCAACAAATTCATATGGGCAGATAAAAAACCAAGATGCAGTTATGCATTAATGCATAGACCACATACTATGGGTGGCTTAGGCCTTCCAAATTTGTGGCTTTATTATCTAGCCACAAGACTTACACAACTTACCCAATGGTTCACTCCCTCAATAAACACCCCATGGAAGCTGTTTGAATCCATCTCAATCCTCCCATTCCATTTACAGGGAATTCTATGGTCCAACTCTATGTCATATAGCAGACTTATGAAACAAAACATTATAATAGCTCAATTTTATCAGTTATGGACTAAATATAAAGACATTTACAAACTCTCCTCAGACACACCACCTTTAGCCTCCTTTTTAGGTGATCCTAGATTCATATGTGCCTATAATAACAGACAATCTTTCTCTACCTGGATTGACAAAAATTTAATTACACTGAGATCTCTTCAGCAAAAATGGGAATTTATCTCATTCCCCGAACTTCAAGCCACACACAATTTACCTGCTGAGGAATTCCCAAGATACCAGCAAATCAAATCCTTCTATGCTAAATATTTTGCACTAAAAACACACCCTTCATACACAACCTTTGAACATATATGTATTTTATCCTCTAGAGACAGAGGCCTTATCTCCAGGTTGTATAATTATATTAATTGTGTTGGAGTACCAGATAAATCTACTCAAATGCTCAAATGGGAAGAGGATATGGATGTCTCGATTAATGTTGAGGATTGGCACTCCATGTCAGAAAATTTATGCAAATGTAATAGAGCTATCACCTTTAGAGAAACTCAAATTAAGATTTTTTCTAGATGGTACCTTACCCCTTCAAAACTTCACACTTTCTACCCATCCATTTCCCCCAATTGTTTTAGGGGATGCTCGGATTCTGGTACCCTCTTACACATTTTTTGGAGCTGCAGCCATATAAACAGTATATGGCACAAAGCATCTGATTTAATAGAACAATCCTCAAGACAAAAAATCACCCTTTCCCCTCAGATATGCTTGCTATATGCTAATATACCAGGCATACCTACCCCCTGTCTGAGACTGTTCCACTCCCTGTGCAGTTCCATACACTGGATGACGGCCTATAATCGGAAATCCACTAATTTGTCATGGCAACAAGTAATAAATAGAATGGAACTCCTTAGACTATCTGAGTGGATTTATCACACCCTTAATGATACTATCCATATTCACAAAAAGAAATGGGCCTATTGGAACCCAACCTAACTGTCTTTAACATAATATTATCATCTTCTCTCATTACCTTATGAGAATGCTGTGTTATATCTTACTTTTTTTTCTTTATTTATATATATTAACATTCATAATATATAACCACATCTGTTATACGATGTTAAATATCATCCTTCATTGTATACAACCAATCACTTTAATGCAATATTTTGATGTCATTTTATACCTAATGTCTGTTCATCCAAACTTCCAAATAAAACTTTTGTAAACAAAAAAAAGAAAAGCCCACCCCTACACAGAAAGTCTACAGTGAGGGGGCCTGTTGTCTAAACCCAACCTAAATGTGAGAAAGAAGGTAGTAAAACAGAAATTCTTGAAATCAGGAGTGGGGGGGGGGGGGGGACAAAAAAATAAAAAAATGGGGGGGGGGGAGGATAGAAGAAGAAAAAAAAAGGGGGGGGGAAGGAAAATACAGGACAATGGAGAGGGGGTATGGGTAGTAACACCAATTGCCACCATTTTATCTTTTAGGGCCTCTGGTAAAAAAAATATATACATATAAATGGAATATATATATATATATATATATATATATATATATATATATATATATATATATACTGTATATTTATTACAGGTACTTATATATCACCGTTCCCCGCAGAGCTATCGTGTTCTGACAGAGGAACTGCCCCCCCCCAAGAACCGGTCAGCGCTCTCAATCATTGGCTGAGAGCGCTGATCAACCTAGTTGGCTCTCACTTGCAGCACTGCTGCTCTGGTCTTACACTCCAGGCTCTTGTCTGTCTCGTACAGACTGTTGGTGCATATAGCTATCAGCCTCTTGCTGAGAGAGAGAGCCGCGGGAAACTCCAGTGAACTATCAGATAGCCTGGGACACTGTGACCAATCAGAGTGTTTTTGTGGCTTAACCACACCTCCATCATCAGAGGCTGACAGGTCACTAAAGTCCTCTGTGGCTCTATCCTTGTACCGGCGTCCTCCAGTGATTCAGCGATCAGAGCAGTGTGGATTGTGAGAATGCTGACAGCGGACTTCACAGACTGTGATATGCCAACCGCTCTGACATGTGTGAGTACAATGCAGATTGTTTGTTTTTAAACATTTAATTAAAGTGTAATTTCCCCTTTACAGAAAATCTGTAAGGTGAACTTACACTGGACCCTCTCCCCTTCGCACCGTATCCCGCTAACATGGAAAGCGACAATCGTCCATTCTGACAGATCGTATCACCGTTTCACCAGTCAGGGGATTTGAAATCCCCACAGCTTTCTCTCCTCTTCGCCCATGATGACAGGACAGGCTACGTGGGTTCTGATTAGTTGGCGCCGCCCATGTAACGGCGTCGACCATTTAGAATGCTCCTAAACATACCTCCTGACGTGTTAGGTTTTGGAGTTTAAGCCGAGGGGATATCGAAGCCCCGGAATGGTAAGGTTTATACAAGGTTTTTGAATGGGTGATCGCTGTGCTCTAGGTCAGTGGGACCAGGGGGGATGAGGAGGGAGTTCCGTGTAAGTTCACCTTACAGATTTTTCTGTAAAGGTGAACTTACCCTTTATGCCGCATACACACGATCGCACATTCCGACAACAAAATCCATGTTTTTTTTCCGACGGATGTTGGCTCAAACTTGTCTTGCATACACACGGTCACACAAATGTTATCGGAAATTCCAAATGTCAAGAACGCGATGACGTACAACGTGTACGACGAGCCAAGGAAAATGAAGTTCAATAGCCACTGCGGCTCTTCTGCTTTATTCCGAGCATGCGTGGAATTTTGTGCATCAGAATTATGTACACATGATCGGAATTTCCGACAACGGATTTTGTTGTTGGAAAATTTGAGATCCAGATCTCAAATTTTGTTTGTCGGAAATTCCGACAGAAAATGTCCGATGGAACCTACACACGGTCGAAATTTCCGACAACAAGCTCCATTGAACATTTGTTGTCAGAAAATCCGATCGTGTGTACGCGGCATTGAAGTAAAAATGACTGCACCAGGGGCTACCTGGCGCCTCTCTCTCTCCCAGTTTGTCTCCTCTGTAATTGTTCCCTACTCAATCCCCCTGGAGTCCGGATCCCACTTTGGTGCGGTGCTTGAGCTCCCTACAGGAAGCTCAGTGGTACCCCCTGTCGGTGGCCCTGGGGGTATTGGGGGGGAAGGAGGATTTGTGCTTGTAGGGGAAGAAGATGATTTGTATTAGGAGATGGTGAGGATAAGTGCTGGAATGAGGAAGAAGGGGGCATTTAGGGGATAGTGGAGGGGGACTTGTGCTGTGGAAGGGGGAAAAAGATTTGTTTTGGGGGGGGGGGTGTTCTGGGAGGGGGATAATTGATTTTTGCTGGTGGGGGGTGGGGACTGAGCATCAAGATTAATAATGGACTTTTTGTGCAGGAGAGGGAGTGGGGCTTTTTTATGAAAGGGTAAAGTGGAGGAGAGCATTGCTTGCAGAGGAAATTTTGCACTCTTCCTAGCCCTACATTGTGCGTTACACACTCCTGACTCCTGCAGCCTTTTTGTTTTGTACCCATGACTTCTAATATGCATTATACACTCCTGTCCCCTGCATTCTATGCAAAAGACTCCCAGGTTCCATTCACACCTAGGCGTTCCAGATCGCGGACAGAATAGAAACTTCTTTTGGGCGACAGGCCTCCCACGATTCTGTTTGCAGGATTTGTCGGGTGACAATTGCAGCAAAATTGCAGCACGAATGGGGTGCTATTGAAAGTAATAGGATCATGAGCGCTTCACGCAATTTGCGGCGAATCGGGAATCGTGGGCGGAATTGCGATCTGGAACTCCTAGGCGTGAATGGAGCCACAATTTGGCTACACTCGCTGTTCACTGCGGCGCACTGAGCTGCATTACTACTCTCCTTGGGGCACCCAAAAGTGTCCCAGGTCTTTAACAATCTTATAGTGTATACTAAAAAAAAAGAAAACATGCCGTGCGCCCCTAAAGTGTTCGGGTTTGGCTTGAAGAAAAGGTGGCAACCCTAGATGGAAACATTGCCATTGATTCTTCTCTACCTCTACTGAGATACTGATGTTATGCTGCACCATCCTCCTCTGGCCAGCAGAGTGCTGAGAATCTTGGGAGTTGTAATTTGAGACAGCAGCCATATATTGCCTACACTAAACTGCTGTTTTCTCTTTTTTTCCTGTTTTTTTTAACCACTTGCCATCCATATACAGTACATATATGGCGGCAATGCGGTTCTACTACACGTGCACATACAGCTACGTGATTTTGCACTTCCGGGTCTGGGGTGGGAGCCAATCAGCGGGGCCGCCGGGACCCGAGAGAAATAGAATGGCAGTCTGCCTATGTAAACAAGGCAGACCGCCATTCTGTCAGAAGGGAAGGTAGTGATCCTGTGCTTATGCTAAGCAGAAACACGGATTTCTGCCTTTCCACAGTAAAAGCACATCCCTTTGATCGTCCATGATGTTAACCCCTTCCTTGTCAGTGTCATTAGTACAGTGACAGTGAATATTTTTAGCACCGATCACTGTATTAGTGTCACTGGTCCCCAAAAAATTGTCACTTATGACGCGTATTCACGGGCAGACTTTTCGACCGAACTGGTCTAACGAACTTTCCGACGGACTTTCGATGGACTTCCGACGGACTTTTGAACGAACTGACTTGCCTACATACGTATGTCACGCACGCAGGTAAACAGTGTTTGCACCACACATGCAAGGTATCGCCATGAACGCTATTGCAAGGGCAATATTTCTATTGCATAAATGTTTTATTGAGTAAACAAGAGAATACCATAGACAGAAAGTCTCCGATGAGGGGGCCTGTTGTCTGAACCCAACCTAAATGTGAGAAAGAAGGTAGTAAAACAGAAATTCTTGAAATCGGGAGTGGGGTGAGACAAAAAAAGAAAAAAATGGGGGGGAGGGAGGATAGAAGAAGAAAGAAAAAAAGGGGGTGGGGAGGGAAAAAGGAAAATACAGGACAATGGAGAGGGGGTATGGGTAGTAACAACAATTGCCACCATTTTATTCTTTAGGGCCTCTGGTAAAAAAAAAATATACATATAAATGGAATATATATATATATACACTGTATATTTATTACAGGTACTTATATATCACCGTTCCCTGCAGAGTGTTTTTGTGGCTTAACCACACCTCCATCATCAGAGGCTGACAGGTCACTAAAGTCCTCTGTGGCTCTATCCTTGTACCGGCGTCCTCCAGTGATTCAGCGATCAGAGCAGTGTGGATTGTGAGAATGCTGACAGCGGACTTCACAGACTGTGATATGCCAACCGCTCTGACATGTGTGAGTACAATGCAGATTGTTTGTTTTTAAACATTTAATTAAAGTGTAATTTCCCCTTTACAGAAAATCTGTAAGGTGAACTTACACTGGACCCTCTCCCCTTCTCACCGTGTCCCGCTAACCTGGAGAGCGACAATCGTCCATTCTGACAGATCGTATCACCGTTTCACCAGTCAGGGGATTTGAAAACCCCACATCTTTCTCTCCTCTTCGCCCATGATGACAGGACAGGCTACGCGGGTTCTGATTAGTTGGCGCCGTCCATGTAATGGCGTCGACCATTTAGAATGCTCCTAAACATACCTCCTGATGAGCTAGGTTTTGGAGTTTAAGCCGAGGGGATATCGAAGCCCCGGAATGGTAAGGTTTATACAAGGTTTTTGAATGGGTGATCGCTGTGCTCTAGGTCAGTGGGACCAGGGGGGATGAGGAGGGAGTTCTGTGTAAGTTCACCTTACAGATTTTTCTGTAAAGGTGAACTTACCCTTTATGCCGCGTACACACGATCGCACATTCCAACAACAAAATCCATGTTTTTTTTTCCAACGGATATTGGCTCAAACTTGTCTTGCATACACACGGTCACACAAATGTTGTCGGAAATTCCAAATATCAAGAACGCGGTGACATACAACACGTACGACGAGCCGAGAAAAATGAAGTTCAATAGCCACTGCGGCTCTTCTGCTTTATTCCGAGCATGCGTGGAATTTTGTGCGTCAGAATTATGTACACACAGGAATTTCCAACAACATATTTTGTTGTTGGAAAATTTGAGATCCAGATCTCAAATTTTGTTTCTCGGAAATTCCTACAGAAAATGTCCGATGGAGCCTACACACGGTCGAAATTTCCGACAACAAGCTCCCATCGAACATTTGTTGTCAGAAAATCCGATCATGTGTGTAGCGCTGGTAGATTTGCGATCTACCATATGTTAGGTAAATTTAGTAACTTGTTCGTTAAGAAGGTTAGGTTTGCCTCTGTTCCAGCTCGGCTGACGTTGTGTGTGTTTCCATATTGACCGGTGGGTGTCGCTGTTATCACTGGTCAGTGTTGGAAAGGCAATGTGTCGAAGTGTATGGATGCTCTTCTGTCCCGAAGACAACTCGGTGGAGGTGGTCCTCGGAGTTGCATTCTGGGCGAGGGTATTTATGGGACAGACGCCATATTGTGGGGTTCGTTTTACAGCCACCTGCTGGCCTTCCTGGCGGACAGGTATACATTGGAGAGCAATCTCGTGGTCCTCGGTTTCGGAGGCCCACGTCGCTGCGGCGCAGGGGTGGGCCCAGAAGCTTGTCTGGGGCCTACCACAGCAGCAGAGGAATGGTCCTGAGCTGTCTGTCCAGAGTGAAGAAGCTGGACAACCGAGAAGATCCCAGGGGAGGACCCGTCATGGAAGGATCACGCAGCGTGCTGGTCTGAAGAGGGGCCTGGTGACTCGGTTGGAGGACGTATCCTAAAAGTAACTATACAGCATAGTGTTGCCGGGTTGGCTTAAAGGTTCAAGCACTGTGACTGACGTTCATTGCAGAAAGACCAATACATCCTGTGGCAGAGGATCGTACAGGTTTATCCCAAACAAGTCTGTGGCACAGACTTTTGTTCGTGCTACGTACTGGCTGCTAGGCAAGTGAGAGAGGCCTATCCAGGCGAGCAAAGAGTGTGTCCCACGAGGGGAGCTCATTCGATTGTAATATCCAAATTTTACCAGGACATTTGTCAAGAATCTTACAAGAAGATATTTGAGTTTCTTCTGCAGTTTCCCTTCTGCCTCTTTCAGGCTACCTCCTTAGTAAATCGTTTAATAAAGCATTGAAAACGTACTCAAGTGTTGGTGCGTGTATCGTCCAGAGGTAAACTCAACGGAACCCTAGACCCAGTGCCGGTGAAACAGAGGGAAGGAGAGTGAAGGTAACAAGCCCGCTTAAACCAGCAGCTCCACCGAGAGTTAATGCTACATGTGGGGGCGTCGTCCGGGATTTGTTGACCATCAATTCTCGCAACCCAGAGAAGTGTTTTACCGGGAATTTACGGAGAGAGCTGGACTTTGAAAAAATTTTCAGGAAGAGAAAAGGTTAAACTGCAGGACTTTATTTCTGAATGCGTAGACGGCGGGCGCCAGTGAAGGCCTGGGAGCTACGTGACCAGAAGAACAAGTGGGAGGAGCCTACCCTACTTGCTACCGCGTGGGACGCGTGTATGTGTTTGGCGCCAGAGGAGAGGAGAGGCCTCATGATCGTGCTGAGAAGATCAGAGTGTGGCCATGTCTTTTCTGGCGATGCAGCCAATCATGGGACCAAGAATGTTCCCTGCAAACACCGTGATGAATGCTGTGCTGTCTGGAACTCTGCTTACAGATACTGGAGTTCGTTTGAAGCCGCAGGGGAGGTTTGTCCTGTATACCTCAGGAGATATTGAGGGACTGGGTATGATCTGCCACCGATGTGAAGGATTGGCCGTACATCTCCGTCCGTTTGGCTGAAGTCCGCAATGTGGAGAGTACTTGTTTGTGGTGGAGCAACCTACCACGTCGCCCCGTGCTTATCGGTTGGATTGGGCAACAGGTATCGCCACAGTAGAAGCTGCCACCGCTACAGAGAGAGAACGACAGGCCACCACTTTGCCTGTTGTTGCTGACAATGTTCCAGAAAGAGACACTGCTGCTGTCTCCTCAGGGGACAATACTTTGATTTCTGCGTCCACTACACCTACTCCTGTTGTACCTGCTCAAAGGAAAGTGGGATATGTGAAGGCTTCCTGCGGCCGTGGTCGAGGCCTACCTCAGAGGTTACCTGAACCGGAGCTATCAGAGTCCACGTCAGGAACGGGTAAGCCACTGATGGGGAATGTATCTGGGACTGTAAATAAATATCTACCAGCAGAAGAGTTGGGAGATTCGGAAATAGAATCCATGTCGGATTTTTCCGGGGATGATGACCTATTTGAGACTATGTCACAAGAGCTGTTATGGTTACAAGGTGAAGATGTTGCCTCTGCTATGACTTTCCCTGAATGGACAGCCCTGAGTTCTGGGAAGACGTCACCCTGTGTGGAGCCACACAGTACTGTTACCGAGACTTTGCCAAAAGTTGCTAGTTCACTACAGACACCGGCTGGGTCTATAGTGAGCAAATCATTGGATTCCTGTGTACCGCCTGGTATGGGAGGGACAGATCTTTGCCCAAACTTGCATGCTTACACAGAATGTTGAACAAGCGTGTAGCTGCAGAGTATGGTTTGGAGTTCCCCTATGTGCCCCAGGATATAATGCAGGTGATTGAAACTAACCGGGAACTTTGGTACGGTGAGGCTGTTTGGGACTACTTGTCTGTGCTTAAGCCCTTCCGAAAGACTGGATGTTCTGTTAAGATGGATGAACGTTTTAGTGGATGTTTCATGCACTGGAATTTCGGTCGGCACATCTATGCTGACAAAGTGGTCATTTGCAGGCCTGGAAAGGATGATGTTGTCTATTTCATCACCACAGTGGATAAAACAGGAAAGACACTGACTTTGCCAGATCCCCGGTTTTATTGGTGATTCTGGACAAAAGAACTTTGCAAGTAGTTAGCTAGTTAGTGTCAGTGTAAAGAAATCTGCGTGGTCAAGATTTACATATTCTGTTCAGTGTTCTAAATCCAAGGACTTCTTTTTGCTAGCCGGATTTTTTTTCTTTATTTGAAGAGATCATAGTACAGGGATGGACTCCTTAAGTTTATTCCGATATGGATAAAAGGAAGGGAGGCTCCTGATATTGTACAGTATATGTGTGTGTTAAATATGTTTTCCTTTTCAGGAAATATTGGATCTCCTATCAAGCTGGGAGGCTTTTCAGCTAGATAGATAGTGAGGTTTTGTATAGTCATAGGATGGTTTTGTTTGCGGATGTGAACATAATGTTTTATAGATGTAAGTCTTATAATATCTTTCTACTGTCTTTTCCTCTCTCTTTGTCTATCCAAGTTATAAGAAACTCAAATAGCTACTCCCAGGCTTGGGAGTTACTGTTACTGTTTTTGGACAGACGTTGGGGACAACGTCTACTGTAGTGGGGGGAGTATGTAGCGCTGGTAGATTTGCGATCTACCATATGTTAGGTAAATTTAGTAACTTGTTCGTTAAGAAGGTTAGGTTTGCCTCTGTTCCAGCTTGGCTGACGTTGTGTGTGTTTCCATATTGACCGGTGGGTGTCGCTGTTATCACTGGTCAGTGTTGGAAAGGCAACGTGTCGAAGTGTATGGATGCTCTTCTGTCCCGAAGACAACTCGGTGGAGGTGGTCCTCCGAGTTGCATTCAGGGCGAGGGTATTTATGGGACAGACGCCATATCGTGGGGTTCGTTTTACAGCCACCTGCTGGCCTTCCTGGCCGACAGGTATGCGTTAGAGAGCAATCTCGTGGTCCTCCGTTTCGGAGGCCCAGGTCACTGCGGCGCAGGGGTGGGCCCAGAAGCTTGTCTGGGGCCTACCACAGCAGCCGAAGAATGGTCCTGAGCTGTCTGTCCAGAGTGAAGAAGCTGGACAACCGAGGAGATCCCAGGGGAGGACCCGTCATGGAAGGATCACACAGCGTGCTGGTCTGGAGAGGGGCCTGGTGACTCGGTTGGAGGACGTATCCTTAAAGTAACTATACAGCATAGTGTTGCCGGGTTGGCTTAAAGGTTCAAGTACTGTGACTGACGTTCATTGCAGAAAGACTAATACATCCTGTGGCAGAGGATCGTACAGGTTTATCCCAAACAAGTCTGTGGCAGAGACTTTTGTTCGTGCTACGTACTGGCTGCTAGGCAAGTGAGAGAGGCCTATCCAGGCGAGCAAAGAGTGTGTCCCACGAGGGGAGGGCATTCGATTGTAATATCCAAATTCTGCCAGGACATCTTACAAGAAGATATTTGAGTTTCTTCTGCAGTTTCCCTTCTGCCTCTTTCCTGCTACTTCCTTAGTAAATCGTTTAATAAAGCATTGAAAATGTACTCAAGTGTTGGTGCGTGTATCGTCCAGAGGTAAACTCAACGGAACCCTAGACCCGGTGCCGGTGAAACAGAGGGAAGGAAAGTGAAGGTAACAAGCCCGCTTAAACCAGCAGCTCCATCGAGAGTTATTGCAAAAGACTCCCAGGTTCAATTCACACCTAGGCGTTCCAGATCTTTGCCTTTCCACAGTAAAAGCACATCCCTTTGATCGTCCATGATGTTAACCCCTTCCTTGCCAGTGTCATTAGTACAGTGAATATTTTTAGCACCGATCACATTAGTGTCACTGGTCCCCAAAAAAGTGTCACTTATGCCGCGTATACACGGACGAACTTTAGACGGACTTTTGACGGACTTCCGACGGACTTTTGAACGAACGGACTTGCCTACACACGATCACACCAAAGTCCGACGGATTTGTACGTGATGAGGAAGTTGATAGCTGGTAGCCAATAGCTGCCCGAGCGTGGGTTTTCGTCCGTTGGACTAGCATACAGACGAGCGGATTTTTCGACTGGACTCGAGTCCGTCGGACAAATTTGAAACATGTTCCAAATCTAAAGTCCGTCAGATTTTTTGACCAAAAAAAGTCCGCTGCAGGTCTAATGGAGCCCACACACGGTGGGATTGTCCACCGAATTCAGTCCGGTCGAAAAGTCCGCCCGTGTGTACACGGCATAAGTATCAAATTTGTCCGCCGCAATGTCGCAGTCCCACTATAAGTCGCTGATCGCCGCCACTAGTAAAAAGAAAACATAAATAAAAATTCCATAAATATACCCCATAGTTTGTAGATGCTATAACTTTTGCACAAACCAATCAATATACGCTTATTGAGATTTTTTTTACCAAAAATATGTAGCAGAATACATATTAGCCTAAATTGATGACGAGATTAGATTTTTTATATTTTTTTATTGGATGTGTTTTATGGCAGAAAGTAAAAAGTATATATTTTTTTCAAATACGTCGGTCTTTTTTTGTTAATAGTGCAAAAATAAAAAACACAGAGGGGTTTAAATACCACCAAAAGAAAGCTCTATTTGTGGACAAAGAGACAAACATTTTATTTGGGTACAGCGTCGTACGACCGTGCAGTTGTCAGTTAAAGCAAAGCAGTGCCATATCTCAATAAATGGCCTGGTTATGAAGGGGGTAAAACCTTCCGGAGCTGAAGTGGTTAAACCTGCAAGACAAAGTTATAATGTGCTAGTATACATTGCTGACAGGGCTTCCATCTTCACTCGGTCATCCTTCTGGGTTGACTGGCTCCGGTCCTTTAGATGAGCTGCGATGATGTCACTGTTCACGGCACAGGGCCCTGAAGGAACATCACGGGTAGGGATGAGCTTCGAGTTCGAGTCGAACTCATGTTCGACTCGAACATTGGCTGTTCGCAAGTTCACCGAACAGCGAACAATTTGGGGTGTTCGCGGCAAATTCGAATGCCGCAGAACACCCTTTAAAAGTCTATGGGAGAAATCAAAAGTGCTAATTTTAAAGGCTAATATGCAAGTTATTGTCATAAAAAGTGTTTGGGGACCTGGGTCCTGCCCCAGGGGACATGGATCAATGCAAAAAAAAGTTTTAAAAACGGCCGTTTTTTCAGGAGCAGTGATTTTAATAATGCTTAAAGTCAATCAATAAAAGTGTAATATCCCTTTAAATTTCATACCTGGGGGGTGTCTATAGTGTGCCTGTAAAGGGGCGCATGTTTCCTGTGTTTAGAACAGTCTGACAGCAAAATGACATTTTGAAGGAAAAAACTCATTTAAAACTACTCGCGGCTATTGCATTGCCGACAATACACATAGAAGTTCATTGATAAAAACGGCATGGGAATTCCCCAAAGGGGAACCCCGAACCAAAATTAAAAAAAAAAATGACGTGGGAGTCCCCCTAAATTCCATACCAGGCCCTTCAGGTCTGGTATGGATTTTAAGGGGAACCCCGCGCCAAAAAAAAAAAAAAAAAACAGCGTGGGGTCCCCCCAAAAATCCATACCAGACCCTTATCCGAGCACGCAACCTGGCAGGCCGCAGGAAAAGAGGGGGGGACGAGAGTGCGGCCCCCCCTCCCTCCTGAACCGTACCAGGCCACATGCCCTCAACATTGGGAGGGTGCTTTGGGGTAGCCCCCCAAAACACCTTGTCCCCATGTTGATGAGGACAAGGGCCTCACCCCCACAACCCTGGCCGGTAGTTGTGGGGGTCTGCGGGCGGGGGGCTTATCGGAATCTGGAAGCCCCCTTTAACAAGGGGACCCCCAGATCCCGGCCCCCCCCTGTGTGAAATGGTAAGGGGGTACTTACCCCTACCATTTCACTGAAAAACTGTCAAAAATGTTAAAAATGACAAGAGACAGTTTTTGACAATTCCTTTATTTAAATGCTTCTTTCTTCTATCTTTCTTCATCTTCTTCTGGTTCTTCTGGCTCTTCTGGTTCTTCCTCTGGCGTTCTCGTCCAGCATCTCCTCCGCGGCATCTTCTATCTTCTTCTCCTCGGGCCGCTCCGCACCCATGGCATGGGGGGAGGCTCCCGCTCTTCTCTTCATCTTCTTCTTCATCCTCTTCTCTTCTTCCTTCTTCTCTTCTTCTTCTCTTCTTCATTTTCTTCTCCAGGCCGCTCCGCATCCATGCTGGCATGGAGGGAGGCTCCCGCTGTGTGACGGCGTCTCCTCGGCTGACGGTTCTTAAATAACGGGGGGCGGGGCCACCCGGTGACCCCGCCCCCTCTGACGCACAGGACATGACGGGACTTCCCTGTGGCATTCCCCGTGACGTCACAGGGAAGTCCCGTCAAGTCACCGTGCGTCAGAGGGGGGCGGGGTCACCGGGTGGCCCCTGCCCCCCGTTATTTAAGAACTGTCAGACGAGGAGACGCCGTCACACAATAGGGAGCCTCCCTCCATGCCAGCATGGGTGCGGAGCGGCCCGGAGAAGAAAATGAAGAAGAGAAGGAAGAAAAGAAGAGGATGAAGAAAAAGATGAAGAGAAGAGCGGGAGCCTCCTCCCATGCCATGGGTGCGGAGCGGCCCGAGGAGAAGAAGATAGAAGACGCCGCGGAGGAGATGCTGGACGAGAATGCCAAAAAAATGACGTGGGAGTCCCCCTAAATTCCATACCAGGCCCTTCAGGTCTGGTATGGATATTAAGGGGAACCCCGGCCAAAATTAAAAAAAAAAAATGACGTGGGGTTCCCCCTAAATTCCATACCAGACCCTTCAGGTCTGGTATGGATTTTAAGGGGAACCCCGCGCCAAAAAAAAAAAAAAAAAACAGCGTGGGGTCCCCCCAAAAATCCATACCAGACCCTTATCCGAGCACGCAACCTGGCAGGCCGCAGGAAAAGAGGGGGGGGACGAGAGTGCGGCCCCCCCTCCCTCCTGAACCGTACCAGGCCACATGCCCTCAACATTGGGAGGGTGCTTTGGGGTAGCCCCCCAAAACACCTTGTCCCCATGTTGATGAGGACAAGGGCCTCATCCCCACAACCCTGGCCGGTGGTTGTGGGGGTCTGCGGGCGGAGGGCTTATCGGAATCTGGAAGCCCCCTTTAACAAGGTGACCCCCAGATCCCGGCCCCCCCCTGTGTGAAATGGTAAGGGGGTACATAAGTACCCCTACCATTTCACGAAAAAAGTGTCAAAAATGTTAAAAATGACAAGAGACAGTTTTTGACAATTCCTTTATTTAAATGCTTCTTCTTTCTTCTATCTTCCTTCATCTTCCTTCATCTTCTGGTTCTTCTGGCTCTTCTGGTTCTTCCTCCGGCGTTCTCGTCCAGCATCTCCTCCGCGGCGTCTTCTATCTTCTTCTCCTCGGGCCGCTCCGCACCCATGGCATGGGGGGGAGGCTCCCGCTCTTTTCTTCTTTTCTTCTCTTCTTCTCTTCTTCTTTTCTTCTCCGGGCCGCTCCGCAATCCATGCTGGCATGGAGGGAGGCTCCCGCTGTGTGACGGCGCTCCTCGTCTGACAGTTCTTAAATAACGGGGGGGGGGGGCGGGGCCACCCGGTGACCCCGCCCCCCTCTGACGCACGGTGACTTGACGGGACTTCCCTGTGACGTCACGGGGAATGCCACAGGGAAGTCCCGTCAAGTCACCGTGCGTCAGAGGGGGGCGGGGTCACCGGGTGGCCCCGCCCCCCCCGTTATTCAAGAACTGTCAGACGAGGAGCGCCGTCACACAGCGGGAGCCTCCCTCCATGCCAGCATGGATTGCGGAGCGGCCCGGAGAAGAAAATGAAGAAGAGAAGAAGAGAAGAAAAGAAGAAGAGAAGAGCGGGAGCCTCCCCCCCATGCCATGGGTGCGGAGCGGCCCGAGGAGAAGAAGACGCTGCGGAGGAGATGCTGGACGAGAACGCCGGAGGAAGAACCAGAAGAGCCAGAAGAACCAGAAGAACCAGAAGATGAAGGAAGATAGAAGAAAGAAGAAGCATTTAAATAAAGGAATTGTCAAAAACTGTCTCTTGTCATTTTTAACATTTTTGACACTTTCTTCGTGAAATGGTAGGGGTACTTATGTACCCCCTTACCATTTCACACAGGGGGGGGGCCGGGATCTGGGGGTCACCTTGTTAAAGGGGGCTTCCAGATTCCGATAAGCCCCCCGCCCGCAGACCCCCACAACCACCGGCCAGGGTTGTGGGGATGAGGCCCTTGTCCTCATCAACATGGGGACAAGGTGTTTTGGGGGGCTACCCCAAAGCACCCTCCCAATGTTGAGGGCATGTGGCCTGGTACGGTTCAGGAGGGAGGAGGGGCCGCACTCTCGTCCCCCCCTCTTTTCCTGCGGCCTGCCAGGTTGCGTGCTCGGATAAGGGTCTGGTATGGATTTTTGGGGGGACCCCACGCCGTTTTTTGTTTTTTTTTGGCGCGGGGTTCCCCTTAAAATCCATACCAGACCTGAAGGGTCTGGTATGGAATTTAGGGGGAACCCCACGTCATTTTTTTTTTTTTAATTTTGGCCGGGGTTCCCCTTAATATCCATACCAGACCTGAAGGGCCTGGTATGGAATTTAGGAGGACTCCCACGTCATTTTTTTTTTTTAATTTTGGTTCGGGGTTCCCCTTTGGGGAATTCCCATGCCGTTTTTATCAATGAACTTCTATGTGTATTGTCGGCAATGCAATAGCCGCGAGTAGTTTTAAATGAGTTTTTTCCTTCAAAATGTCATTTTGCTGTCAGACTGTTCTAAACACAGGAAACATGCGCCCCTTTACAGGCATACTATAGACACCCCCCAGGTACGAAATTTAAAGGGATATTACACTTTTATTGTTTGACTTTAAGCATTATTAAAATCACTGCTCCTGAAAAAACGGCCGTTTTTAAAACTTTTTTTTGCATTGATCCATGTCCCCTGGGGCAGGACCCAGGTCCCCAAACACTTTTTATGACAATAACTTTCATATAAGCCTTTAAAATTAGCACTTTTGATTATTCATGTTCGTGTCCCATAGACTTTAACGGTGTTCGCATGTTCGAACGAACTTTTTTCCTGTTCGCATGTTCTGGTGCGAACCGAACAGGGGGGTGTTCGGCTCATCCCTAATCACGGGTATGCCGCTCCTTCAGAGTGCATGCGTCGGTGAAGTTATCGGCGGGTTCACAAGTAAATATCTCCTAAGCGGTGCATGTTTAGGAGATATTTATTTTACCTATAAGTAGGCCTTATTATAGGCTTACTTATAGGTAAAAATTGTCCATGGGAGTTTACTCCCACTTTAACTGCTTGGAAAAGTTCTTCCTCTTGGTAACAATGGAGTTGGAGAGAGGACCTCTGTTTGATTATTCGCCTGCCAGCTGGAGCATGAGACTAAGAGAGAGGACACCCGGGCAGTGCAGCACTGCCCACATCAAAGCACCTGCACTGCTGCCACAGGGAGACTGGAGCACCCACTCACTTCCTACTTCCCACCGTTGATTACCTGAGGTTTTCAGGGAGTAACTGAGGGGGCCCCCTTTCTACAGTTTCTACAGCAATAGGTTACCACAGCATCCTGGGGACTGGTGAGAGGGCTATTTGCCCATGAATGATACTACAAGCAAGGACTAAGCCACAGAGAGCAGGACACCAAGCCCATTGACAGCTGATGACTCATCAGTTGTTAACCACTTCAATACAAGGCATTTTTTCAGGCATCGCGGCTGCCGCACACGCGCATTGGCTCCTCGGTAACGCGGCAGCGCGCGCCCTCAATAAGCCGAGGATGTCATATGATGCCCGCCCAGGATGGGAGATCCCATCTGCTGACGTCATATGTCTATGGGCAGGTAGGGAAGTGGTTAAGGATGTCGCAGTCAGATTCCCGCTCCTTAACAACCAGCTTTTACTGCGCCCTGATTGGGCAAAGCTTTACCGAATCAGTGAGCAGAATGCACTGTGCAGCGTGCAGTGCATTGTAGAGCGTTCAGCAGGGCAAACACCCGCCGAACACCCTGAAAATTTAGATGTTCCCCCGAACGGGGAGAACAGCCAATGTTTGGCCCGAACTCATGCTCGGGCCGAACCAATCGCCCAACACTAGTACTAAGTATTACCTTCAGTGATTCCCTGTGATATTGTATGTTTGTGCACTCAACCTGATGTGTTAGAGAGGCTGAGTTTTTTTTTGGAAAGGGCTGATGCAAGGAACAGAGGACCCATCCCAATCAGTGGCTCCTACGTGGTGCTACATTTAGTTTTGGAAAAAATTAAGTGGGATTAGAACACCTGTCAGTTTTTGTTGCTGTGACCCAGTTAGGAAGATTCACTCTGTCTATTTTTGCTGTTTACTGTTATCATTGAAAGTGAAAGTAAAAGAAAATTTCCTAAATTTTGGGTTGTCACCACAAAAGTAACAGAGGGGAAATCTTCCAATTGGGACGCAAAATCTGGTGACATCTAGGCAGGGGCGTTTTATGAAATCAGTAGGCGTGTGTGCAGGATCATAAGATGGGTCCTACAGGGCCGTCTTTAGTGCAGGGCAAACGGGGCAGCTGCCCAGGGCCCTGTAATTTCTTGGGGCCCAAAGCAGAGCTGACCGTTCACTCTGCGTGCTGCCCGCAAATCGGCGCTGAATGATGTCAGCCGCGGCTGCTCGCACGGCGCCCACAGTGCCAGTGCCTTTTTTTTTTTTAATTTGAGGAGCGGGATGCGGGCGGGCGGGGCCTTGAGCTCCACTGACGCTGTGGCCCTGCCCCTTGCTATGTGTGCAGACAGTGCTGTGACAGTGTACCAGTGATCGGACTCGGAGGAGCGGAGAAGCGGAGGAGGAGTGAGACAGGGCCCTGGGCAGCGCGGAGTGGAGAGTGCACTGAAGCCTGCGTGGAGCAGCAGTGTGGAGAATTTAGCTGAGCTTTCCACCGTTCACAACCAGGTAAGGTCTTTTCTCCTCCCCTGGCTCCCGCTCCCCCTATCCCCATGCCATGTCTTGTGTGTTAAAGGAAAGTTAAAAAAAAATGAGCAGATCTGCAGTCCACTGTCCAGGCTGAGTGAGGCCTCAGAGGAGAGCACACAGCATGATTTACAGTAACATGGCATACTGTATTTAGGCTGCTTTCACACTGAAAGCACCCAGGCATTGGTGGTAAAACGCCACTATTTTTAGTGGCGATTTACCGTCGTTTTTGTGGCGCTTTTCAGCCTCTAGCGGGGCACTTTAAACCTCTGCTAGCGGCCGAAAAAGGGTTAAAAGAACTCACCGCTCCTAAAGCGCCCTTGCCCATTGAAATCAATGGGCAGCGCCGCTGAACTGCCGGCAAAGCGCTGTCGTAGCGGCGCTTTGCAGGTGGTTCAGCGGCGCTGCCCATTGATTTCAATGGGCAAGGGCACTTTAGGAGCGGTGAGTTCGCCTCTCCTAATGCGCTCCAAAGAAGCTGCTGGCAGGACTTTTTCTGACGTCCTGCCAGCGCACCGTTCCAGTGTGAAAGCCCTCGGGGCTTTCACACTGGAGTGAATGGAGCCGCTGTTTCAGGGCACTTTGCAGGCACTATTTTTAGCGCTATAGCGCCTGCAAAGCGCCTCAGTGTGAACTGCTTGATGGGCTTATTTTGGGCCTAGCTGGTTCACATGTATGTATTTTAGTGGCCCACATTTGCGCAGGCACAGTGCCCATTCATTTGAATGGACTGCCATGTCTGCGTTTCCTGAAAAAAAAAGGTGCATGCAGCATTTAATAGGCTGCACACACCTATGCACATCAAGCAATGAAATACAGCACTGTCTGTTCATTTTACTTTTGCACCATGTGACTTACCTGCAGTTCCTGCTCCGGCAAACTTGCTGCATTTTTAGATGTTTAGGCCACGCTTTTAAAAACACAGTACGTTTGTGTGCGCAGGAACTGCAGGTAAGTCGCATGGTGCAAAAGCCAAATGAATTTCAAGGCCACTGCATTTTTAAAATGCTGCATGCACCTTTTTTTTCTGCAGGAAACGCAGGCATGGCAGCCCATTCAAATGAATGGGCTGCTGTGCCTGCGCAAATATGGGCCGCCAAAACACATACATGTGAATGTGTGATATTGGGGTGCTGTGATGTGTAAAGGGGCACTATGACATGAACAGGCATGTACTGGCCATTGGGACTACCGGGAGTTTCCCGGTGGGCCGATGGCTCGGTGGGCCGGTTCCAGCGTCCGCATAATTTGCCTATTACATCGTTTCTTAACTGGGGTTTCCCAGTTGTTCTGCGGTGAGGTCCGCGGCGATGTACCCCAATGTACTCTGATGTGCCCCATGTGCTTTGATGTGCCCCAATGTACACTGATGTGTCCTGATGTGCTATGTGCCCCATGCCCTGATGTGCCCCATGCCCTGATGTGCTTTGTGCCCCATGCCCTGATGTGCTGTGCCCCAATGTCATGTGCCCTGATGTACTGTGGCCTGTGCCCTGATGTCCTGTACCCTGATGTCCTGTGCCCTGATGTACTGTGCCCTGATGTACTGTGCCCTGATGTAGGGCTGGGAGATTTTCTTAAAAAAAAAAAAATCTTCGATTCTCTTAAAAAAAACTTGATTCACGATTCGAATCAAGTTTTTTTTTTTTTGGGAACCGCGCCGGTCCGGAGGCGCTGCGGGCATGAGTTTTTAGGCAAGGCCGCGGCTTCGGCCTAGTCCGCGGCGTCCGGCCGCAGCCGCGGACTAGGCCGAAGCCGCGGCCTCGCCTAAAAACTCATGCCCGCAGCGCCTCGGGACCGGCGCGGTGAAAAAAAAAATCTAAAAAATCGTTTTGCTTAAATTTTGAATCGATTTGACCTCTCAACTCGATTCAAGATTTATATCAATTTTTTTCCCAGCCCTACCCTGATGTACTGTGCCTTGATGTACTGTGCCTTGATGTACTGTGCCTTGATGTACTGTGCCTTGATGTACTGTGCCCTGATGTACTGTGCCCTGATGTACTGTGCCTTGATGTACTGTGCCCTGATGTACTGTACCCTGATGTACTGTGCCCTGATGTACTGTACCCTGATGTACTGTGGCCTGTACCCTGATGTCCTGTACCCTGATGTACTGTGCCCTGATGTACTGTACCCTGATGTACTGTACCCTGATGTACTGTGCCTTGATGTACTGTGCCTTGATGTACTGTGCCCTGATGTACTGTGCCCTGATGTACTGTGCCTTGATGTACTGTGCCCTGATGCACTGTGCCTTGATGTACTGTGCCTTGATGTACTGTGCCTTGATGTACTGTGCCCTGATGTACTGTGCCCTGATGTACTGTGCCTTGATGTACTGTGCCCTGATGTACTGTACCCTGATGTACTGTGGCCTGTACCCTGATGTCCTGTACCCTGATGTCCTGTGCCCTGATGTACTGTACCCTGATGTACTGTGGCCTGTACCCTGATGTCCTGTACCCTGATGTCCTGTGCCCTGATGTACTGTACCCTGATGTACTGTGGCCTGTACCCTGATGTCCTGTACCCTGATGTCCTGTGCCCTGATGTCCTGTGCCCTGATGTACTGTACCCTGATGTACTGTGCCCTGATGTACTGTGCCCTGATGTACTGTGCCCTGATGTAGGGCTGGGAGATTTTCTTAAAAAAAAAAAATCTTCGATTCTCTTAAAAAAAACTCTATTCACGATTCGAATCAAGTTTTTTTTTTTTTTTGGGAACCGCGCCGGTCCCGAGGCGCTGCAGGCATGAGCTTTTAGGCGAGGCCGCGGCTTCGGCCTAGTCTGCAGGGTCCGGACGTAGCCGCGGACTAGGCCGAAGCCGCGGCCTCGCCTAAAAACTCATGCCCGCAGCGCCTCTGGACCGGCGCGGTGAAAAAAAAAAATCGATTTGCTTAAATTTTGAATCGATTTGACCTCTCAACTCGATTCAAGATTTAAATCGATTTTTTTCCCAGCCCTACCCTGATGTACTGTACCCTGATGTACTGTGCCCTGATGTACTGTGCCCTGATGTACTGTGCCCTGATGTACTGTACCCTGATGTACTGTGCCTTGATGTACTGTGCCTTGATGTACTGTGCCCTGATGTACTTTGCCATGATGTACTGTACCCTGATGTACTGTGCCCTGATGTACTGTGCCCTGATGTACTGTACCCTGATGTACTGTACCCTGATGTACTGTGCCCTGATGTACTGTGCCCTGATGTGCTGTGCCATGATGTGCTGTGTCCTGATGTGCCCTGTACCCTGATGTGCTATACTCTGATGTGCTGTACCCTGTACCCTGATGCGCTGTGCCCTGATGTGCTATACCCTGATGTGCTGTACCCTGTACCCTGATGTGCTGGGTTCTGTACCCTGATGTGCTGTACCCTGTGCCCTGATGTGCTGGGTTCTGTACCCTGATGTGCTGTACCCTGTGCCCTGATGTGCTGGGCTCTGTACCCTGATGTGCTGTGCCATGATGTGCCCTGATGTGCTGTGTCATGATGTTCTGTGTCCTGTGCCCTGATGTGCTGTCCCCTGATGTGTTATGCCCTGGGCCGGTCTGGATGAAGTCCAGGGCCACATTTTTGTCCCAGTCCAGCCCTGGACATGAAGGGGACTCTAATGTAACAGGGGCGCTGTGATGTGTAAAGGGGCACTATAATGTGGAAATGTCTGCAATGTAATGGGGGGCTGTGATATGGTGATGCTGCAATGTAATGGGGGCTGTGATATGACGAGGCTGCAATGTAATGGGGGCTGTGATATGACGAGGCTGTAATGTAATGGGGGGCTGTGATATGACGAGGCTGTAATGTAATGGGGGGCTGTGATATGACGAGGCTGTAATGTAATGGGGGCTGTGATGTGATGAGGCTGCAATGTAATGGGGGGGCTGTGATGTGAAGAGGCTGTAATGTAATGGGGGCTGTGATGTGAAGAGGCTGTAATGTAATGGGGGCTGTGATGTGAAGAGGCTGTAATGTAATGGGGGCTGTGATATGACGAGGCTGTAATGTAATGGGGGCTGGGATGTGAAGAGGCTGTAATGTAATGGGGGCTGTGATGTGAAGAGGCTGTAATGTAATGGAGCGCTGTGATGTGAAGAGGCTGCAATGTAATGGGGCGCTGTGATATGACGAGGCTGCAATGTAATGGGGGCTGTGATATGACGAGGCTGCAATGTAATGGGGGCTGTGATATGACGAGGCTGCAATGTAATGGGGGGCTGTGATATGACGAGGCTGTAATGTAATGGGGGGCTGTGATGTGATGAGGCTGCAATGTAATGGGGGGGCTGTGATGTGAAGAGGCTGTAATGTAATGGGGGCTGTGATGTGAAGAGGCTGTAATGTAATGGGGGCTGTGATATGACGAGGCTGTAATGTAATGGGGGCTGTGATGTGAAGAGGCTGTAATGTAATGGGGGCTGTGATGTGAAGAGGCTGTAATGTAATGGGGCGCTGTGATGTGAAGAGGCTGTAATGTAATGGGGGCTGTGATATGAAGAGGCTGTAATGTAATGGGGGCTGTGATATGACGAGGCTGTAATGTAATGGGGGCTGTGATGTGAAGAGGCTGCAATGTAATGGGGGCTGTGATATGACGAGGCTGTAATGTAATGGGGCGCTGTGATGTGAAGAGGCTGTAATGTAATGGGGGCTGTGATATGACGAGGCTGTAATGTAATGGGGCGCTGTGATGTGAAGAGGCTGTGATGTAATGGGGGCTGTGATATGACGAGGCTGCAATGTAATTGGGTGCTGTGACATGAAAAGGAACTGAGGACACCTTGGGACTGCTGTGAAGGGGGTCTGCGAATGTGATGTAAACACTGCTGAGATGTTATAGTACAAACATGATATTCATATCTCTGACTAATGAATATTTTAACAACTGGACCTCCATAAATTTTAATTCAAGACCCCTGGTATATACATTATATTCTGAACCAAAAAAAAAAATCATTCTCTTGCTCTCAGCTTCCTCCAAATCTCCCTTTTGTGGATGCTATGATCTGACTTTCTGTTAGAGGATGTATGAGTTCCTTCTTCATGGTCCTACTGTACTATGTGAAGGAATGTAGCCACCCCCTTTTGCTCACTCCTAAGATGGACTATTGGATGGGTAATGTGCATAGAGCAGTGTACATGACTTGAACATGAGGGGGAAAAAAAGAGTGGTTTGGGAGTCTAGCATTTTACTACTGAACGCTACAACATATAAGCATTTATTATAAGGTAATAAGAGACTGCACAGAGCATAATTTATTTTTATAATGCAGGTGTCAGTCACATCTATTTTTTGAAGAGCCTATAAGCCCTCAATATGTCAAAATCTCTGAGTGGTGCACAGAAGCGAAAGAAGAAGCAGGAGTTGGAGGGAAAACTATGCAGAATACCAATAATTACTGGTTTTCTTATACCTAGAAGTGGATCTTCTGAGGAACCTGCTGGTACATCTTCTCAGGAAGTGATTCCTGCTCAAAGTACCTCTGACATAGTCTCTGAATCTGATGCAGTAGTGTCTTCTGATCCATTAACGCCACTAGAAACAACACCAGTGCCCATGGAGATGGAGAAACCAGGCCTTTTCCAAAATACTGTTTTGCTGCCTAGCCTCCATACTGTGGAGCCTACTGTGGAAGCATTTGATATAGTGCCTGAATTTGTGGAACAGTCAGGTTTCATGACTGACATTGGTTTGTGGCCCAACATATCTACTATTGAGATGCGGGAGTACTGGTCAAAAAATGGAAATGTGTCAGTGAGAAAGCCTCTGGAACAACTGAAGAAAGAAGGTTTTGCAACGTCATTTAAAGACGGACGTTGCTGTACTATCGACATGTTTATGCGTAACTGTCCCAATCGAGACAAGGTTGAAAGAAAGTGGCTTTGCTACTCAAAAAACATGGGCAGAATCTACTGTTTTGACTGCAAATTGTTTAGCGCATCACGAAATGCATTTTCCAATGATGGTTTCAGCGACTGGAAACATGCCAGTGAATGAATTTCATCACATGAACAGTCTCAAAACCATATTCATGCTGTGATTGATACAGCCAAATATTCGAAACTGGAGGGTCGGATTGACCATAAAATACAACAAGAGATTGAAGAGCTGACAAGCTATGGTCAAAATCTAGTAAATCGGTTGCTTAGTGTCATAATTTTTCTTGCCGAAAGAGGATTGGCTTTTAGAGGAGATGACCAAGTTATTGGATCCAAACACAATGGCAACTATCTTGGAATTTTAGAATTACTGTCGGAGTATGATGCTTTCCTAGCACAACACATTCAAACCAAGGCAAACAAGGGCAAAGGATTTACAAGTTATCTATCAGCAAATGTCTGTGAAGAACTTGTACAGATTACAGGGGAAAAAATTTTGGAAGATGTCATCAACCGGGTTTAAATGGCAAAGTACTACTCAGTATCTGTAGATTCATCTGAAGATTATTCCCATACTGATCAGCTCACAGTGATTTTAGGATACTTAGAAGGAAATCAACCTGTGGAGCGTTTTCTAACTTTCTTACCCTCAACGGGGCACAAAGAAGAAGAGATGGCGAATGCGCTTCTAAAATTCCTTAATAATGTTGGACTTTCCATACAAGAATGCCGTGGACAGAGTTACGACAATGCAAGCAACATGTCTGGTCACTACAAGGGTATGCAAGCAAAAATTGTTACCCTGAATAAATATGCAATGTATATACCTTGTTTTGGACACTCACTAAACCTTGTTGGAAAGGATGCTGCAAATTCGTGTTGTGAGGCTGTCAAGTTTTTTGATTTCATACAAGCTCTGTATGCATTCTTTACTGGCTCAACCAAGCGCTACAAGAAGCTTAAAGACAAGCTTGATGAGAATGACCTCTCTGTGTCCATGCCGAAAAAGCTAAGTGACACACGTTGGTCATGTCGTGCTGATGCTTGTCAGGCACTAGTCCATGGCTATCAAAATATAATGGACATTTTGTTGGAAATTTCAGCTGACAGTGAAGAAAGGTCAGAGTGCCGTAATATGGCAAAAGGACTGTTTGATCAGATGAGCAAACTTGAGACCGGGATTTTTGCAGAATTCTGGAACACTGTTTTACAGCGCTTTAACAGCAGCAGCAAAACTTTGCAGTCCGTTCAACTCAACCTAAATTCAGCAATTGCCGTTTTGAAATCATTAAAAGATTTTATGAATGAACAACGTACTAAATTTGATGCATTTGAAGAAGCTGGCAAGCGTCTCACAGATACTGAAGAATATACTGTGCAACATCGTCGACTTCAACGCCGGAATGTCCGTCAGCAGCCACTTGACTATGGGGGCTTGGGCCGTCTCCAGGCTCACCTGTCTCACACCTATCCATTTAATGCATGTGCTTCCACTGTGGAGACACTTATAAATTTAGTAGTGTTAGGACTGCAAGTAATACAGGGTGCCTTGACGAGGCCTTGCAGCTTTCACATGCGTTTGCAAATGTGTGCTAACTAAACCCCTGCTTTTAACATACGGTTAGACAGGCTAATTTGGTTGGTCAGCAGACTGGTTGGTGAGTTGAGCTATGGAATTGTCTTTGTCTCACTTGACTATGGACACAGTGAAGAAGCACACTTAACACCCAAGGAGACCTTTTATATTAAGGCCTTTCTCCCATGTGTTGACAAACTTTTAGTGTGTCTGGAGCATCGACTAGGAGCTTACAGTGAAGTGTGTGATTTATTTGGATTCTTTATAAACTTTCCAGTGATGGACTTTGATTCCATTAAAATTGCAGCAGAAAAGTTGTCCGCTTTCTACAAGCATGATCTGGGCACAACCTTTGGTGACGAGCTAATTCAGTTTCAGTCATTCATTTCTTTGTTTCTCGATAAAAAACCAGATGACTGCAGCATAGAGCAATTTATGTACAATACCATATTTGACAAGGATGTAAAAGATACCTTTCCCAACACAGAAATTGCTTTAAAAATGTATCTCACTTTAATGATCACTAACTGTTCAGGTGAACGATCTTTTTCAAAAATGAAACGGATCAAAAATCTACAACGCACAACCATGAGCCAAAGTCATCTCACCAAACTGTCTATAATGTCTGCTGAATCAGATATACTTCGCAGTCTTGACTTCACCAACATTACAAAGACATTTGCTGCTCAAAAAGCACGTAGACTGGTGGTATAAATTGAATTAAAGTATTTCTTGACTTTATGTAAAAAAGTTATCTGCACTTTTATAATAGTGGTTGACAATAGTCTGTTATACTAGCAGCTGTTGCCTAATAGGAATGTTAACATAAGGCTGCTATACGGAAAATCCTGATTTTTTTTTTTAAATGGTTTGTTTTGGCTTGTTTGTGGACTGAAAGCCGATGAAAGGGTGGTTTTATCACCCATTTAGCACAGAAGCACATAGCTTCCAGATTTAGTGTAGTATATTATGTAACTCTGCTACCTGATTACCTATTCTCTAAATTGGAGTGGAGCATACGCACTGTTTTGAATGTTTGATTTTGGATTCTACGGGTTGTAAGTTTTAATACTGTTTGTTTAATTGCTATGTGTTGTTGTTAATTGTTCTATTATTTATGAATATTTATGTTTGTGTTACTAGACAACATGGCTCTTTGTTTTACACACAAAACATAATGTTGATTTGCACTTTATTACTGAAAGTTATTAAGATATATTAACATATAAGTGCTACTACAGTTGGTGAGTACGTACTGTTACAGATCACGCTAAGAATAAGTTTGTGGACCAGTTCTTTTATGTTTACATTATTAAAGTTTTTTTTTTAAAGATAAATCTATGTGTGTGTCTGTTTTTTGAGATGTTGGGGTGAAGAGCAAAATTGAATTGGGGGGGGGCCCAAAAAAAATGTTTGCCCGGGGTCCAAACCATATTAAAGACGGCCCTGGGGTCCTAGACAAAAATGGAAAAGAAAGCTGCATTGGCGAAAATTAGGCGTGGTTTAAATTGTGATAAATATTGGGCGTGGCCCTAAAGGTTTAGAGTGAATTGTGAATAATAGGCCTAGAATTATTGCACTTATTCCTGAGTGCTCAGCAATATGTAACATACTGTATGTAGAACAGGCAATGTTTTCAGTAGCTGCCCCAGATGGGTGTGTTTACTTTTTTACATTCACATACATTAAAGAGAGGGGGGATGGCTCAAAATATTTTTAGGAGGTTTCAAAGTGATTGCATGAAACAATTTTTTGACACTCTTTATTTTTTTCACTAAAACTAAAGTCCCCTATGTAATATGATGTTGTTATGATAGGTTCTCTTTGATGAAACATCACTAGTCTTTTAGACCCCTGATGTCTCACATGCCCTCCCTTGAAGCTATAAATACAGATTGCCCCCCATTAGTTTCTACGTTGTAAGGAAACTGCAGCGGGAAGAGTGAAAGGGGCCTCAAGAAGGTCAGGGGGGTCTAAGGAGGAGAGGAGGGGTATGAGGAGTAGAAAGGGGAGACCTGGGGGTCTTGAGAAGAATAGAGGGGTATCTGAGGGGCCTGAGGAGATGAGGGGTCTGAAGAGGAGAGGGGGGTCTGAGAAGGAGAGAGGGAGGTCTGAGGGGTCTGAAGAGGAGAGGCAGGTCTGAGGAGGAGAGAGGGGAGGTCTGAGGGGTCTGAAGAGGAGAGGGGGACTGAGGAGAGAGGGGAGTTCTGGGGGGTATGAGGAGGAGAGGAGAGGTCTGGAGAGAAGAGGGGAGGTCTGGGGGGCCTGAGGAGGAGAGGAGGGGTCTGATGAGGAGAGAGGAGGTCTGGGGGGCCTGAGGAGGAGAGGAGGGGTCTGATGAGGAGAGAGGAGGTCTGGGGGGTCTGAATAGAGGGGAGTCTTAGGAGGAGAGGGAGGTCTGGAGGGGTATAAGGATGAGAAGAAGGTCTGGGGGCCCCAGGAGAGTTGGGGGTCTGATGATTATAGGTGGGAGGTCTGGGGGTGTCTGAGGAGGAGAAGGAGGTTTGAGAAGGAGAGGAGAGATCTAAGGGGGCCTGAGAAGGAAAGGAAGATCTAGGGGTTTGAGGAGGAGAGAGGGGTCTGAGGAGTAGAGAGGGGAAGTCTGGAGGGCTGAGAGGAAAGGGGAGGTCTGGGGGTCTGAGGAGGAGAGAGGGGAAGTCTGGGGGTCTGAGGAGAAGAGGAAGGGTCTAAGGAAGAGAGACGGGCCCTAAGGAGGAAAGGGAGGACCCGAAGAGGAGAGGGGCGGACCTGAGGAGAAAATCTGAGGAATAGGGAGGGAATAATCTGAGGAGGGGGGAGGTCTGGGGGGTCTGAGAAGGAGAGGGGAGGTCTCGAGCCCCTCCCTCTCCCCCCTTGTACTCACAGATAACAGTGTGAGGCAGCTTCTTCTTCCTCTTTCCAGTCATGTGACATGTCACACTCAACCTTGCTGGGCTGTGTGGTGGCCACCTCTCTCACATATACTGTAAATTGCACACTCTTTTTGTTAATTTTTTTGTTTATCATATACTGTATAAACATACTGACATCAACACAGTTCTAATCTTTTTGGCTCTATACACCACCACAATGGATTTGAAATGAAACAAACAAGATCTGCTTTAACTGCAGACTTTCAGCTTTAATTTGAGGGTATTTACATCCAAATCAGGTGAACGGTATATGAATTACAACAGTTTGTATATGTGCCTCTCACTTTTTAAGGGACCAAAAGTAATGGGACAATTGGCTGCTCAGCTGTTCCATGGCCAGGTATGTGCTATTCCCTCATTATTCCATTTACAAGGAGCAGATAAAAGGTCCAGATTTCATTTCAAGTGTGCTATTTGCATTTGGAATCTGTTGCTGTCAACTCTCAATATGAGATCCAAAGAGCTGTCACTATCAGTGAAGCAAGCCATCATTAGGCTGAAAAAAAAAACAAACCCATCAGAGAAATCAACTGTTTGGAACATCCTTAAAAAGAAAGAACGTACCGGTGAGCTCAGTAACACCAAAAGACCCGGGAAGACCAAAAAAAAAACAACTGTGGTGGATGACCGAAGAATTCAAAAGTCAACAATCAAGAGAAGACTTCACCAGAGTGAATACAGAGGGTTCACCACAAGATGTAGACCATTGGTGAGCCTCAAAAACAGGAAGGCCAGATTAGAGTTTGCCAAATAACATCTAAAAAAGCCTTCACAGTTCTGGAACAACATCCTATGGACAGAGGAGACCAAGATCAACTTGTACCAGTACCAGAGTGATGGAAAGAGAAGAGTATGGAGAAGGAAAGGAACTGCTCATTATCCAAAGCATACCACCTCATCAGTGAAGCATGGTGGTTGTAGTGTCATGGCGTGGGCATGTATGGCTGCCAATGGAACTGTATTTATTGATGATGTGACTGCTGACAAAAGCAGCAGGATGAATTCTGAAGTCTTTCAGGCAATATTATCTGCTCATATTCAGCAAAATGCTTCAGAACTCATTGGACGGCGCTTCACAGTGCAGATGGACAATGACCCGAAGCATACTGCGAAAGCAACCACAGAGTTTTTTAAGGGAAAGAAGTGGAATGTTATGCAATGGCCAAGTCAATCACCTGACCTGAATCTGAATGAGCATGCATTTCACTTGCGGAAGACAAAACTGGAAAATACCCCAAGAACAAGCAGGAACTGAAGACAGTTGCCGTAGAGGCCTGGCAGAGCATCACCAGGGATGAAACCCAGCGTCTGGTGATGTCTATGCGTTCCAGACTTCAGTCTGTAATTGACTGCAAAGGATTTGCAACCAAGTATTAAAAAGTGAAAGTTTGATGGATGATTGTTAATCTGTCCCATTATTTTTGGTCCCTTAAAAAGTGGGAGGCACATATACAAACTGTTGTAATTCCTACACCATTCACCTGATTTGGATGTAAATACTCTAAAATTAAAGCTGAAAGTCTGCAGTTAAAGCACATCTTGTTTGTTTCATTTCAAATCCATTGTGGTGGTGTATAGAGCCAAAAAGATTAGAATTGTGTCCATGTCCCAATATTTATGGACCTGACTGTATATATATAAATGTATGTATGTATATGTAACACCCTCTAGTGTGCTAGGGAAATAGTGTAGGTTCTTTTTTCCTAGAACAGGTACATTTTCAGGCTTGGCTGGTAGCCAAGTATGGGTGTGGCTTGTGATCTGGGTTTGGAGTGACTCAGAAGTGCTGGGTGACTCACAGGTGGCACTACTAGGACCTCCTACTTTTTTCTAGAATCTTCCAGTGTTTTCTGGAAAGAGAGGCTGGAGGGGAGGTGGAGCCACCTGCAGTATTCTGGGGAGCCCTGACCAATCGCCAACTTAAATTGGCAGGGGGCAAGCCTCCTTAAATACCCAGAGTCAGCCCACCTGGGGAGCAGTTGATCGGATGGAAGAATGGAGATGGAACATTAGGCTGTCGAGGCCTTTGAGGGAACGCCCCAGTCTGGGGGGTGACCTTGGGCCTGGGTTCGGGTGCGGACGGGGCCCTCCATGAAAACATTGAGGTGTCCTGGACAGGAGGAACAGGAGGAGCAAGAGGACAGCGGTTGAACACTGCGGGGCAAGTCTCCAGGAGTTCCACAGAGGCAGCCAAGAGGGCTGGTGAGTGAGCACAGTTGATTGATAATAAATGGATTCAGCCAAACACTAATCATGAGTGGAAAAAAAAAGTTTTTGTGTTATCATTCATATTGTCTGAAAAGTGGCCAAGAAATCATAAATTCTGCCAGGGTATGTAAACTTATGAGCACAACTTATGTATGTATGTATGCATACACACACACACACACACACACACACACACACACACACACACACACACACACATATATATATATATATATATATATATATAAATATACACACATATAGTAAATATACTGTGTATGTGTGTGTGTGTATATATATATATATATATATATATATATATATATATATACATATATATATATATATATTATATATATTACTGTATATACACAGTTGCCCCCAGTCTTTTAGGCCTCATGTACACTGCTGCTGGTAAACGTACGTTTAGGAGCAGTTGGGCATTTTTTTCAGCTGCCCCTGAACTCTCCTCTATGTTATCTTATCAGTTCATGTACACAGGGTCGTTTATAGTAGTTTCTAGGCAGTTGAGTTAAGAAGCAAAAAAATGGGTTCAGACGGATGTTCAGAGGCATTTGAAACGCCAAATGCCTGCAACAGCCTGGAAATGCTGCTAAACACGGTAACTCGCGTTTAGCAGTGTTTTGTTTACAGACGTTTTTCATTTTTACAAATGCTTCTAGATGCAAACGCGCAGCTAAACGTGGCTAAACGGACGTTTTTAGACGCTGGTTTCTAGTTGTCAAGTTAAATCATTCAGGAGAGGTTAAACAACGTCCCGTGTACATGAAGCCTTAGATGCCTAGAAATGTACTTACAAGAAGAAAATATCTGCAGAAGAAGTAAAGCAGCAAGAACAAAGTTGAGAAACAGGAACAAAGGAAACCACAGATGAGATAGCTGAGGCAGAACAGCAAGAAGAATAAGCCAGCAAGCCCAAACTACAGCTGAATGCTCAATGTTCAATCATGTTCCAGATGGTCATCTGCAATCCAGACAACACCTGACTGCTTGGCTGGATGAACATCTTGCCAAAACTGTTCAACGGATAAGCTTAGGGCCAGTGGGAAATTATTTCAATAGGTAAGCCTCAAATCCTGAAAGTGGTATTAAAGACCCCAGGACTGAGTGTGCAAGCTCTAACAATGAACAGGCAAAGCTCCTGCTCAGTGTAGAACATCCTGCCGCTTAGACACAGTAGAGGGTCATAAAAGCTGCTGTAGGTACAGTGTGTGCAGACACCTCTAGACGACTATACTTTACACCTACAGTAATCGCACCTTCTTTTTTAGGTGACAGAGGCTCTTTAGGAATTCTTTTTACTAAGGCTAATTGGTGTAGAATTTATGGTGGTTTAACCGCTTCAATACCAGACACTTTTACCCAATTCCTGCCCAGGCTGATTTTCAACTTTCAACGCTTTCACACTTTGAATGATAATTGCGCGGTCATGCAGCATTATACCCATATGACATTTTTATCATTTTTTTCCACACAAATAGAGCTTTCTTTCAATGGTATTTAATCACCACTGTTTTTCTATTTTTTTGCAAAATAAATGAAAAAAGAATAAACATTTTTAAAAAAGAAACACTTTTTTTTGTTTTTGTTATAAAATATTGCAAATAAATGATCTTTCTTCATAAATTTAGGCCAAAATGTATTCTGCTACATTTCTTTGATGAAAACAACCCCAATCAGGGTATTTGGTCTAAAGGAAAGTTAAAAGGCTACAAACTCTGGTATATGTATCTAAAAATTGATCAATCCTGATGTACTGATGGCCTATCTTATTTCTTGAGGCCTGAAAATGTCAGAACAGTATAAATATCCCTCAAATGACCCATCTTTGGAAAGTAGACAGTCCAAGGTATTTAGTAAGAGGCATGGCGTGTTTTTTGAAGCTATACTTTTTTGTCACAATTTTTGGGTAAATGAAGAAATTTGGGGCGTGACCGGAAGCTGACCTGCATAGACGCTTAGGAGAGTAGCTCTCCCTGAGCCCGCAGCTAAACCCTGATTTAGGGGACTTTCTTCGCTCACTACATGGGCAGGACCACCCGCTCAGCCAAAGCTAGGGGATCATCCCAACTTCCTCCGGGTTCTTCTGCTACCCTCCGGGATTACTTTACACCGGCCGACATGCCTCTACTTCTCGATCCCATGCCTCACCGCAGCCTTCCTCCTCTGCTCCATGGGGAGCATGGGTCCCTGCAGACATCTCAATGCTGGCCCTGGACGAAAGACGGCCGCCTTCACAAGCGGGAGCGGTGAGTGCTTCACCCTCAGCAGCCTCCCTTACTGCTTCACTGCACGGAGCACAGGCTCTCTCACCCAGCCTGGCCCCCCTGTCCTACACACAATGCTCTGATGCTTTCCCGTATTTGCTGAGGACAGCATCCAAATCCTGTCTGCACCCGTGCACTGGACAGACCAGCCCAGGGTCCCCAGCTTCCACGGACCATTCCATAGACTTTCCTGCTCACCCTGGCCTGCTGCAATCTTCAGCCCATCAGCTGCCAGTGGCAAGGCATTTGGAGCACTCCAGCATGCTCCCACTTTGGCACCTGCCTCTCCTAAGTCTCAGAGGCCACTTCGGTCCTGGGACCCCAGCTCCTCTAGGGGCACTGCAGGACCCCCAGCACCTCATACCTATACTAATGGTTCTCCTTTTCAGCTTCCAGGGGGGGGGAGTATAGGGGATTCTCTCCCTTATACTCTCCAGCCTGGTATAAACCATGGTATCCTCACCTGCTACATGCACCCCAAGTTCGGTCAGCTGCTTTGGTGCAACCCTCTACCTCCCACCCACCTTTGCAGGTGATGACAGCTGCCCCTCTTCACCAAGTACCTCCTACCTGGCATTCCTATCTTCAAGTTATCCCTACCAAGGAGGACTTTAAGCAGTTAATAGAAGATGTTAAAATGACATGCTGCACTGAAATCCAAGCTCTACAAACAGATCTCAAGCACCTTGCGGACAGGGTGAAGATGGCAGAAGAGGAGATTCAGGAAACAAAATTGGCATTTCACTGCACCCAACTCTAAGGAGCAGACCATTGTCTCTTACTAAGTGACATGCAACGCAATCTTGAGGACTTGGACAATAGAGGTGCAGGAATGATATGTGCGTGCGGGGCCTCCCAGAGACGGATGGCTCTGAAGACCTACAGTCTACCTTACAGACCCTGTTTAACAACCTACTGGGTGAACCCCCCACCAAATACATCGAGATGGACCGAGCCCACCATGCTCTGCATTCCAAGGGTCCTTTAACTAAGCCACGGGATGTTATTTTCAGAATTCACTCATACCCCTTGAAAGAGGACATTATGCAAAAGGCTTGCTCCTCCCGTAAAGTGATATTTGAGGAAACACCAGTACAGCTATATTCAGATCTCTCCTGGATCACACTCCAAAAACGCAGGCTTCTTCAACCCCTTTTGCGCTCTTTACAGGAAGCTGATATCATCTACTGCAGGGGATTTTCTTTTTAGTCTCACCGCAAAGCGCCAGGGCAAGTCTGCAGTGATGCGTTACCCAGAAGATCTTATGGCATTGTGTGATACGCTGGAGATACCTTTCCCTCAGCTCCCTGAATGGGATCTTGTGTAAACCCCTCCACCACCACCCACGCTGTAGGGGTCCAGATATTCCTTGCAAATCCACCAGACACAAGACACAGAATTGGATAAACTGTCCGCAGATTCACCTCCTTCTGCATACTTGCCTTGCTTGAATGGATACTTCCCTACTTACTGTTTCTATGCCCTCAATGTTAACATACCAATAGTCCCCTTTTCTCTTATGCTTCTTTTTACCAGTTTCACATAATGGGCTCACTCTGGGTGAAACTTGAGAGCGGTCGGCTCTTCTTTCATTAACCCCCTCCCGCTACTTTCCAAAAGCTCCCCCCCCCCCTTTTTTTCTGGCACCTTTGTGTCCCCCTGGCCTCTATTTTGGTCAGGTGGACATATAGGGACTTGAATAGTTCTAGGCCTTGCAGGCTTGTCTCATTTTGTTAATACTGTAAGTTGTATTGCCTTTTTTGGCTATGTCAACCCTTTATCTCTTTCCCAGTCTTTTCTTTTTACCTTGGGTCAACATGTGGCTGTTTTCTCCCGTCCCATCCCTCTCCTGGTGAACAAGTCCTCCTGGTTCCTGAAATATGGCTACTCCACTACTGGATCAGATAAGAGCTGTTTTCTCTGCTTTTATCCAACACCATGGCAAAGGTTCTATCTCTGAATATTCATGGCTTGAGTTCCAATAGAAAGAGGCTTTTGGCAGTCGAGAGCTAATATTTTAATCCAAAAGTCTCATTTTGACAAGGGGAGCTCCTTCGCATTAGCATCCAAATATTACCCCCGGGTTTATCCAGCTTCAAATTCTCATAAGAGGGCTGGTGTTGGTATACTTTTTAAACGTGACTCCCCTTTACCTGTCCTGAATCTTACATTGACCAGAGAGGCCATTTCCTTATCTTACGTGGTACTTAGCAGATTTAGGCAGTTACCTTCTGTGCCCTATATGCTCCGAATGTCTGACAGATTAGCTTTTTAACTAGAGTTTTTGCCCGTCTCTTCCACTCCGATCACAAGTAACTGCTTGTAGGAGGAGATTTTAATCTATATAATTCTGCTGCTCTCTCGATCGTCATATGGCAGAATCCTGGGGTTCCCAATCCCGAGTCCTCAGGGACTCACAGCTTTTTTGTCAAATCACTAGCAGATATGCTCTCTTTGACACCTAGCGGGGTCTCCATCCTGGGGATCGACACTACACATTTTATTCGGCCCCCATCGCACACACTCCCATATAGACTATTTTTTTGTTAATTCCACGCTTAGAATTGCTCAGTCCACCGTTCTCCCATCTTTGATCCACAAAGACCAGGTGGGCTTTGTCCCCTTCCGCCAGGCCGGGGTTAATACTAGAAAGGTCATAGACCTGATCAATGTGGCGAACATGGTGGGGTCAGCGTCCCTGGTACTTAGTCTGGATGCCTTAGTTGGCCTTTCCTGTTCGCTACATTACATCATATGGGATTCAGAGGGGCTTTTTTACAAGCACGGCAACACCTAAGTCTCAGGTGAAAACTCCTTATGCCCTCTCCTCCTCTTTCCGAGTGACCAATGGTACCTGTCAGGGCTGTCCGCTCTCTCTATTATTTGCATTGTGCTGAGCCTCTATCTGCCTCTATCCGTAGTGGCTCGGACATTCAGGGCATGTCGGTTAGAGGGAGGGAATTCAAACTTTCACTATTCGCGGACGATATTATTCTTACCCTGACCCATCCTAGGGTTTCCCTACCAAACCTACTTAGTTACATAGTTACATAGTAGGTGAGGTTGAAAAAAGACACAAGTCCATCAAGTCCAACCAATGTGTGTGATTATATGTCAGTATTAGGTTGTATATCCCTGTATGTTGTGGTCTTTTAGATGCTTATCTAATAGTTTTTTGAAACTATTGATGCCCCCCGCTGAAACCACCGACTGTGGAAGGGAATTTGACATCCTTGCCGCTCTTATAGTAGAGAACCCTCTACGCAGTCTAAGGTTAAACCTTTTTTCTTCTAATCTTAATGAGTGGCCACGTGTCTTATTAAACTCATTGTGGGTTCACCAGTATGATATTTGTAAATTGAAATCATATCCTCTCTCAATCGACTCTTCTCCAGAGAGAATAAGTTCAGTGCTCGTAACCTTTCTTCATAACTAATATCCTCCAGTCCCTTTATTAGCTTTGTTGCCCTTCTCTGTACTTGCTCCATTTCTAGCACATCTTTCCTGAGGACCAGTCCCCAAAACTGGACAGCATAATCCAGGTGAGGCCGGACCAGAGTCTTGTAAAGAGGGAGAATTAACGCTTTATCTCTTGAGTTAATCCCCTTTTTTGATGCATGCCAATATTCTGCTGGCTTTGTTAGCAGCAGCTTGGCATTGCATGCCATTGCTGAGCCTATCATCTACTAGGACCCCCAAGTCCTTTTCCATCCTTGATTCCCCAAGAGGTTCTCCCCCCAGTGAGTAGATTGCATTTATATTTTTGCCACCCAAATGCATTATTGTACATTTTTCCACATTAAACCTCATTTGCCATGTAGTTGCCCAACCCATTAATTTGTTCAGATCTTCTTGCAAGGTTTCCACATCTTGCGGAAAAGTTATTGCCCTGCTTAGCTTAATATTGTCCGCAAATACAGAGATTGAACCATTTACCCCAATCTCCAGGTTGTTTATGAACCAATTAAATAGGATTGGACCCAACACAGAACCATGGGGGATCTCACTTTCTACCCCTGACCATTCCAAGTGCTCCCCATTTATCACCACCCTCTGAACTCACCCTTGTAGCCAGTTTTCAATCCATGTACTCACCCTATGGTCCATGCCAATGGACCTTACCTTGTACAGTAAACGTTTATGGGGAACTGTACCAAATGCTTTTGAAAAATCTAGATACACCACATCTACGGGTCTTCCTTTATCTAGATGGCAGCTCACCTCCTCATAGAATGTTAATAGATTGGTTTGGCAAGAACGATTCTTCATGAATACATGCTGATTACTGTTAATGATACCATTTTCATAACTAAAATCTTGTATATAGTTCCTTATCATCCCCTCCAAGAGCTTACATACTATTGATGTTAGGCTAACTGGTCTGTAATTTCCAGGGATGTATCTTGGCCCTTTTTTAAATATTGGTGCTACATTGTCTTTTCTCCAATCAGCTGGTACCATTCCTGTCAGTAGACTATCAATATAAATATATATAAAAATGAGGAACAATGGTCTGGCAATTACTTGATTGAGTTCCCTAACGACCCTCGGGTGCAAGCCATCTGGTCCCGGTGACTTATTAATGTTAGGTTTTCCAAGTCTATTTCTAATTCTGTCCTCTGTTAGCCATAAGGGTGCTTTCTGTGATGTGTCATGAGGGTAAACACTGCAGTTTTGGTTACTGAAGCCCCCCGATTCTCTCGTGAAGGCTGAGGAGAAGAATAAATCCAATACCTTTGCCATCTCCCCATCCTTTGTAACCAGATTTTCTTCTTCATTCTTTATGGGGCCAATATGGTCTGTCCTCCCTCTTTTACTGTTTATATACTTAAAGAATTTCTTGAGATTTTTTTTTTGCTCTCCTCTGCTATGTGTCTTTTGTGTTCTATCTTAGCCTCCCTAATTGCACCCTTACATTTCTTTTTGCATTCTTTGTAAAGTCTGAATGCTGATGATGATCCCTCAGCCTTGTATTTTTTGAAGGCCTTCTCCTTTGCTTTTGTTAGCTTGGAGTTAAGCCACCCAGGACTTTTATTAGCTTGTTTAAATTTATTTCCCAATGGGATGCACTGGCTAATGCCCTTATTTAATATGCTCTTAAAGCAAATCCATCTCTCCTACGTGTTCTTTGTTCCTAAGATTTTATCCCAATTTATATCTTCTAGCAAGGTTCGTAGTTTAGGGAAGTTTACTCTATTGAAATTCACTGTCTTTGTATTCCCCTTATGTTTCCAATTTATGTGATTTATACTGAAGCTAATTGACCTGTGATCACTGTTTCCTTAATTGCCCCGTATTTCCACATCCATGATCAGGTCTGTATTGTTGGTAATCAGTAGGTCTAGTGAGGATTTGTTTCTAGTTGGTGCATCTACCATATGACCCATGAAAGTATCCTGTAAGACATTTAGGAACTGGCAAACCTTAGATGAATGTGCGGTTCCTTCCGCCCAGTCTGTCTGGATAATTAAAATTCCCCATTATAATGATACTTCTCATCCTTGCTGCTAATCCAAATTGTGATAGAAGGTCCGACTCCCCCTCCTCTCTCAGGTTAGGGGGCCTATAGCATACCCCGAGTATTATTTCCCCCTTAGTTTCATCCCTTTGGAGCGCTACCCATAAGGATTCCACCTCTTCCCTAGCTCCCTTAGTGATGTCATCTCTTACAATCACTTGTACATTATTCTTGATATACAGGCATACCCCTCCCCATTTTTTAACCTCTCTATCCCTGTGATAAAGGGAATACCCTTAAATGGTTGCCAGCCAATCATGAGAGCTGTTGAAGTCTCAAGTCTCAAGTCAAGTCTCTGAAATTCCCACAGAATCGAAATCCTCCTTGTACGACAGTATCTCTAATTCTCCCATCTTGTCGGCCAGGCTCCTGGCATTGGTGAACATGCCATGTAGTTTAGACTGGTCGCATACTGTCCTCTTATTGGGTGTTCCGAGATTGCAAATAAGACTTGTTACTATACTTACCTCGGTTTATGTGCTTTAGTCAACCCACCAATAATGCCCCCAATACTACCCTCTGGAACATGTTCCGTGCTGACTATATCTACCTCTGGACCCTCCCCCCATCACCTAGTTTAAAAAAAGCCCCTCATCCCCACTCCTAGCAGATCTTCACCCTCCTCTTTTAGGTGCAGTCCGTCCCTTCTATAGAACTGGTGACCGACCGAGAACCCAAACCCCTCCTTACTACACCAGCTCCCCAGCCACTTGTTTACTTCCCTAATCTCCCTCTGCCTTTTCTGATGTGGCTTGAGGTACCGGTAGTATTTCTGACAATACTACCTCTGAGGTAATTTTCCTCAATTTAGCTCCTAAGTCCCAAAAATCTTTCTTAGGACACTCCATCTTCCTCTGACTTTGTCATTGGTGCCAACGTGCAGCCCCTCCCAGTAATCTGTCCACCAGATCCGTGATGTGCCAAACCCGAGTGCCTGGTAGACAGCATACAGTTTGGCGCTTCAGGTCTTTGTCACAGATTGCCCTCTCTGTCCTTCTAAGAATTGAGTCCCCTACCACCAGAATCTGTCTTTGCTTTTCCTTCGCTTCCCCCACTCTCACCTGGCCCATGCTGGCACCTGCCGGGTACGTTCTCGGCTCTCCTTTAGTATAGAGGGTCTTCTCAGTGCTGACAGTTGCTTCCCTAGATTCAGAACCTGGGCTTCCAGGGAAACAATGTGCTTACATTTTGCAGAGCAGTATTCGCCTATGATCAGATAATCAAAGAACGCATACATGCCTCAAGACCAAGTCGCATCTCCACACCCGCCGGGCATCGTACCTACTAGTTTAATGAGGATTGGGGATTATACCCTGTCCAAATTAACTAACAATTAACTAACAACTAGCAACAATTAACAACTAGCTTCCTGACACTAATACTCAACAATACGCCAGTACTCAACAATACAATACAGAGGTACTCACAGCCCATGTGAACTCACAGCCCGCGTCGCAGCCCACGTGTACTCACAGTCCACATGCACTTACAGCCCACGTGTACTCACAGCCCACGTGTACTCGCAGCCCATGTGCACTCGCAGCCTACGTGCACTCGCAGCCCACGTGCACTCGCAGCCCACGTGTACTCACAGCCCAAGTGCACTTGCAGTCCATGTGCACTTGCAGCCCACATGTACTCACAGCCTACATGTATTCACAGCCCACGTGCACTCGCAGCCCACGTGTACTCACAGCCCACGTGACTCATAGTCCACATGCACTCACAGCCCACGTGTACTCACAGTCCCTGCTGAACTTGACCGTTACGGTGCCCTTTCAGGATACAAAATTAACACGTCTAAGTCAGAGGCCCTCCCCATTAACATACCCGTGGACAAAGTCCGACATTTAAGGACCTGTTTCCCTTACTCATGAAAATCCACTGCTCTAAAATATTTGGGGCTTCATATTACTCTGACTTTCACCACACTATATAGGGAAAACTTTCCCCCTCTCTATCAGCAGATTAGATCAACCATACAAAAATGGAAAAAGCATCATATTTCCCTACTGGAACACATTGCTTCTGTTAAGATGTCCCTCTTTCTGAAGCTCCTGTACCTGTTCCAAACCCTACCTTTTCCTGTCCCCCCAACACACATAAAAAAACTGCAAGCAGATCTCCTGCAATTTGTTTGGAACTACAAGCAGCACAGAATACCCTGTTCCGTACTTCTGGCCTCACGAACGGACGGCGGACTAGCGTTCCCTAACCTTATAAGATATTATCAAGCAGCCCAGCTACGTGCAGTTGCCTCTTGGTTTACACAGCGTTCCTATAACAAATGAACTGAAATTTAGAAGCTTTGGTTAGAACCCATTCACTCCAACAATCTTTTGTGGAATGCGAATGCAGAGGTAGATCCTTGTCGATTGCTGGGGACCATGGCCTAGGTTAGGCAGGCCTGGCGAATGTAATCCCGCCAATATGCTCTTCAATCTGAAGCATCACTGCTGACCTCCTTTCTCTATAACCCCAAAGTGCCCGGCAGCCTCACGTTTCTGATGGGCATCGAGGAACTTATTCCATTTTGGCCATTTAGTGGATCCTAGGTCTCGTAAACTATTGCCATTTACTGAACTTCTGGATAAATTTAATCTGCCTCGCCAGGTGTTTTATGGATATCTGCAGATTTGCCATTATGCCCAAACCATAACTCCAACTTTACAATTCTCCTCTCCGACTGCCTTTGAACGTCTGATCTTAGAAGGCACCACATGGAAGGGTCTGATCTCTGACCTTTAAGAGCTCCCTGTGTACTCTTTACAAGGAAAACACATATAAAATTCTCTACTTTTGGCACCTGACCCCGGATGGACTCCATGCCATCTATCCTACTAGTTCTGACCGTTATTGGCATTGCCACAGATATAGGGGTACCCTCTTCCATATCTATTGGAGCTGTCTGCTGATTACACCTTTTTGGCACTCAGTACAACTACTGGGTGGCCTCTTTGAGGTATCTATTTCAATGACACCTACATTTTTACTGTTGGGTCTATCCCCTCTGAAAATGTCTAAATCCTGCAAGAAGCTGCTGCGCCATATCCTTACGGTTGCACGGTGTCTTATAGCTTTTAATTGGAAAAAACGCTCCCCTCCTTCCTCAGATGTCTTTTATACTAGAATTAAAGCTGTGGAGTTGATAGAGAAACTCACTGCTAGAATGCAAGACAGGCTGGAGGTTCACAATCATGTTTGGAAATTATGGTATACCCAGGAGGACCTACCTTCAGACCCCCATTTTTCTCCTCCCCTCCCCTTTGACTCTTCTTTGTTTTCCTCTTTTCCTTTTACCTTTTCTTTTTATGCTTTTGCCTGAATATTGTCATTTCCTCTGTTAATGAAGATATCCTGTACTATAATGTTCTAGCAGTTTTATCGTTTTAACTGAGAATCTACTACTTAAATTGTTTTTGAGAATTTTTCAGTTTGGATATCGTAGCTGCCACTGTTGTGGCTGTCTCAAAATGTATTTCCTGCATTCTGAGTGTTCTCTACTTGTTATGAACATAGTGCTTATATTCTTGAATGTTCTCTTTGTTTTTGGAAAAAATTATCAATAAAAATTGTTATTTGAAAAAAAAAAAAAAAAAAAAATTGTCACAATTTTTTACATGCTGTAACCAGTGCAGTACAGCGTCATCATACAACTGGTGTGGCGGTGATCAGGGACACTGACTGGTGACAGTATGTTTAACCACCTGCCCGGCCTATAATCGATTGACGGTCGGGTGGTGGTTTCGTTATCCTGAGTGGGTGTCCAGCAGGATAACATGCGGTGCGTGCCCGCCACCATCACACAAGCCCACCATTAGTACTGCAATCAGTACCATCACACAGGCCCGCCAATAAGTACCGCTATGTCTCAAAGGGTTTACACACCTGAGGAGGCATATGCCATCCTTACCATGACGGATGATGAGAGCAGCGGGGAACTCCCATCATCTGATTCTGGTTTGGAATACGAGACAGTGGAGGATAGTGGATCGGAGTCCGGGTCAGAGGAGCAAACAGTTCCTCCTAAAAGAATAAGGAGACCAGGACCAAGATCAGGACCAAGATCAGGATCAGGATCAAGATCTGAAGACCTACCTACCACCAGCAGCGCCAGACCCCTGGAAGGGGAGCCCAGTACCAGTACTGGAAGTACACACGCAACTCGAAGAATCCAGGCCCAGTCCTACATTCCCAATGCCCTGGCAAACCCCTTATGGTTGCCTGCCAACTCAGGATCTGCTATAATCCCCTCTTTCACCGCACAGCCAGGTGTGCAGCCCAACACTACAAATTTTTCCCAATTGGATTATTTTTATTTATTTTTCCCACCAGATTTGCTGCAGAATATGGTGGACCTAACCAATCTGTATGCAGAGCAATTTATTGCTGCCAACCCCAATTCATCATACGCCCGCATGATCCAGTGAAGATGTATCACACTGGACGAATTTAAATAGTTTTTGGGCCTTACGTTCAATATGGGGCTTACAAAAAAGAACAAACTCCATGCCTATTGGTCCACCAACCCCATCCACCACATGCCCATATATTCTGCCGTCATGTCCAGGACACGCTACAACATAATTATGCATTTTCTACACTTTAATGATAATTCGCAGTGCCCTCCCCGAGATCATCACAACCACGACAAATTGTACAAGATACACCCCCTAATAAATTAATTTTCGCAACGATTTGCTGAACTGTTTATCCCAGACCAAAACATTTGTGGGGGCGAATCCCTTATACATTTTGCTGGCCGACTGCACTTCAAGCAGTATATCCCAAGTAAGAGAGCCAGGTACGGGCTAAAATTTAATAAATTGCGTGATCGAGCCATTGGGTATTTGTACATATTCCGGATTTATGAAGGCAAAACTACCAGCTCCAGCCCCGTTTACCTGGCCTGTTTACTGACGATGTCTTTGCCTGCCGTTTTAAACCATGTTTCTGACTTCCATGTGCATCAACCTCAGCCTGTTTACCAACTATGCCTCTGCTTGCTGTTTTAAACCACGATTCTGACTTCCATGTGCACTGACCTCAGTTTGTTAATCGACCATGTTTTTGCCTGACACTTGGACTGATCTTTTGCCCTTCCACTATAGTACACAGGGGTCTCACATATGTGAGGGGCTTCAATATAGCGTTCTGAGTAAAGAAAAGCAGTTTTTGGTTTTCTGTGTTCCCGGAACAGGGTCTGGTTGTCCGGAGGCTTCAAAGAGATTTGGGTGGGAGAAGCCTCTACCCCTGTCCCCCCGGCCCTAATCTTGATGGTCCTTCCTGCTGCCTGGACTAATACTTTGGCTGTGCTGACCATATTGCTGCCTGTAATGACCCAGGACTTCATGGACCATGTTTCTTCCTCCTGCCTGGACCAATACTTTGGCTGTGCTGACCATATCACTGCCTGCTGCCTCTACTGACTATGGACAGTAATTCTGCCCAGACATCTCTGCCTGGTACCTGGACCAATGCTTTGGCTGTGCTTTGGCTGTGCTGACGGTATCTCTGCTTGTACTAACTATTATTATTATTATTACTATTATACACGATTTATATATCACCAACAGTTTACGCAGCGCTTTACAATGTAGAGGGGGGACAGCACAATTGCAGTACAGTTCAATACAGAAGGGACAGGAGGGCCCTGCTCGTAGAGCTTACATTCTAAAGGAAGAGGGAGGTGGTACAAAAGGTAATAGATGCAGGGAATGATTTGATGGGGGTGGCTCGGGGACAGTTGTTAGGTGGGTGTGGGATAGGCTTCCCTGAATGAGTGAGTTTTCAGGGATCTCCTAAAGGTGGACAGGTTAGGGGCTGATTCGATATACTGGGGCAGGGAGTTCCAGAAGTTGGGAGAGGCTCTGGAAAAGTCCTGAAGGCGAGCCTGAACTAACTATGGACAGTAATCCTGCCTGCTGCTTGGACGATTGCTTTTGCTGTCGCTGACCACAGCCCTGCCTGCTGCCTGGACTGATGCTCTCCTCTGTGGACCACTGCACTACTAAAACCACAGGTAATCTTTTGTTATTTGGTATGTACATGCTATGTGTTAGAAATATGAACGGCCTTCAAAAATGTGATCGTAGTCAGAAAATGATATGTGTAATTTATGCTCCTAGAATGCCTGGAGGTGCTACTTGGATGTTGGGCCTCTGAATGTGGCCAAGCTGTGTAAAAGTCTCACACATGTGGTATCGTTATACTCAGGAGGAGTAGCAGAATGTATTTTGGGGTGTCATTTTTGCTATGTACATGCCATGTGTTGGAAATATCTTATCAATGGACAACTTTGTGTAAAACAAATGCGTTTTCATTTTTTTTCTACATATTCCAAAACTTCTGGAAAAAAATGAAATGTTCAAAAGACTCATTATGCTCCATAGATTATATCCAAAATGGTGTCATTTTGTGGGCAATTCCAATGTCCTGGTGTTCCAGGGCCTTCAAAAGTGTAATAGGTGGTTGAGAAATGAGATGTGTAATTTATGCTCATAGAATGCCTGAAGGTGCTACTTCAATGTTGGGCCTCTGTATGTGGCCAGGCTGTGTAAAAGTCCCAAACATGTGATATCGCCATACTCAGGAGGAGTAGCAGAATGTGTTTGGGGTGTAGTTGCAAGTATGCATATGCTGTGTGTGAGAAATAACCTGTTAATATGACAAGCTTGTGTAAAAAGAAAAATTTAAAAAATTCTTAATTTTCCCAAGAATTTTCCCAAGAACTCACCATGAATTTTACTAAATACCTTGGACTGTGTACTTTCCAAAAAGGGGTCATTTGGGGGGTATTTGTACTTTCCTGGCTTATTAGGGTCTCAAGAAATTAGGCCGTCAGTACATCAGGTGTGATCAGATATGATAAATTTTCTGTGATTGGCTCCATAGCTTGTAGACTCTATAATTTTCACTCAGACCTAAATAATATCCACTAATTTGGGTTATTTTTACCACAGATATGTAACAGTATACATTTTGGCCCAAATATATAAAGAAATTACTTATTTGCAAAATTTTACAATAGAAACTAAAAAAAAGTGTTTTATTTTCAAAATTTTCTCTATTTTTTCACTTATATCACAAAAAATAAAAAAGCCAGCAGTGATTAAAAACCACCAAAAGAAAGCTCTATTTGTTAGAACAAAATGATAAAAAAAATAGTTTGAATACAGTGTAGCTTGACTGAGTAATTGTCATTCAAAGTGTGAGTGCATTGAAAGCTGAAAATGTGTCTGGGCGGGAAGGTGCATAAGAGCCTGGCATTGGTAAAAAAAAAAAAAAAATAATTATATATATATATAACAGTGTAAATTTGCTGTCCTCTCAAGAGTATCCGAAAACATTTTGTTGTATGTATACAATGACAATAAAGTATATCTATCTATCTATCTATCTATCTATCTATCTATCTATCTATCTATCTATCTATCTATCTATCTATCTATCTATCTATCTATCTATCTATCTATCTATCTATCTATCTATCTATCCACACAGCCTTTAAAGGGGTTGTAAAGCCCTGAGCCCTAGAACTTGACCCACGGGGACGTGCTGTCTCTCTGCCCGGAGTTCTTAGCTCTTGATTGGATAGATTGATAGCAGTGCAGCCATTGGCTCCCACTGCTGTCAATCAAATCCAATGATGCGGGCGCCAGGGGGCGGGGCCGATTTCTGCAATTGGCCCCTATGGACGCCGAATACTGGGAGCGCGCCTGCAAGGTAACCTCCTGGGAGAGCCGCCTAGGGACCCCAGAAGTGCATGTTCGGGGTCAATCTGTGCAAAACGAGCTGCACAGTGGAGGTAAGTATGATATGTTTGTTATTTTTTTTTTTTTAAACAAACTCTTACGGTCACTTTAATGTCTAAACCGCTCACAAGAAAACCGAATACACCCCTAAGAGAAAATGTCCAAATTGGGCCCAATTAGCCATTTTCCCTCCTCTGTGTCATGTGACTCGTTAGTGTTACAAGGCCTCAGGTGTGAATGGGGAGCAGGTATGTTAAATTTGGTGTTATCATGCTCACTCTCTCATACTGGTCACTGGAAGTTCAACAGGGCACCCCATGGCAAAGAATTCTCTGAGGATCTGAAGGAAGGATCTGAAGCATCTGAGGATCTTGCTCTACATAAAGATGGCCTAGGCCAGTGGTCATCAACCCTGTCCTCAGGGCCCACTTACAGGCCAGGTTTTATGTATTACCTTTAGAAGATGCAGACTAGAATACTGCAATCACTGAGCAGCAAATGATATCACCTGTGATGTATTTCAGTTATCTTGCAAACCTGGCCTGTTAGTGGGCCCTGAGCACAGGATTTATGCGTACTGGCCTAGGCTATAAGAAGATTGCCAAGACCCTGAAACTGAGCTGCAGCATGGCGGCCAAGACCATACAGCAGTTTAACAGGACAGGTTCCACTCAGAACAAGCCTCGCCATGGTCGACCAAAACAGTTGAGTGAATGTGCTCAGCATCATATCCGGAGGTTGTCTTTGGGAAATAGATGTATGAGTGCTGCCAGCATTGGTGCAGAGTTTGAAGGAGTGGGGGGTCAGCCTGTCAGTGCTCAGACCTAACACCGCACACTGCATCAAATTGGTCTGCGTGGCTGTCGTCTCAGAAGGAAGCATCTTCTAAAGATGATGCACAAGAGTCCACAGTTTGGTAAAGACAAGAAGACTAAGGACAGGGATTACTGGAACCCTGTCCTGTGGTCTGATGAGACCAAGATAAACTTATTTGGTTCAGATGGTCTCAAGCATGTGTGATGGCAACCAGGTGAGGAGTACAAAGACAAGTGTGTCTTGCCTACAGTCAAGCATGGTGGTGAAAGTGTCATGGTCTGGGGCTGCATGAGTGCTCCCGGCACTGGGGAGCTACAGTTCATTGAGGGAACCATGAATGCCAACATGTACTGTGACATACTGAAGCACAGCATGATTCCTCCCTTCGGAGACTGGGCCACAGGGCAGTATTCCAACATGATAACGACCACAAACACACATCCAAGATGACCACTGCCTTGCTAAAGATGCTGAGGGTAAAGGTGATGGACTGGCCAAGCATGTCTACAGACCTAAACCCTATTGAGCATCTGTGGGGCATTCTCAAATGGAAGGTGGAGGAGTGCAAGATCTCTAACATCCACCAGCTCCATATTGTCATCATGGAGGAGTGGAAGAGGACTCAAGTGGCAACCTGTGAAGCTCTGATAAACTCCATGCCCAAGAGTTAAGGCAGTGCTAGAAAATAATGGTGACCAAACAAAATATTGACACTTTGGGCCCAATTTGGACATTTTCACTTAGGGGTGTACTCACTTTTGTTGCCAGCAGTTTAGACATTAATGGCTGTGTGTTGAGTTATTTTGAGGGAACAGCAAATTTACACTGTTATACAAGCTGTACACTCACTACTTTACATTGTAGCAAAGTGTCATTTCTTCAGTGTTGTCACATGAAAAGATATAATAAAATATTTACAAAATGTGAGGGGTGTACTCACTTTTGTGGGATACTGTGTATATATATATATATATATATATATATATATATATATATATATATACAGTTGCAATAAAAAGTATGTAAACCCTTTTGGAATGATATGGATTTCTGCACAAATTGGTCATAAAATGTGATCTGATCTTCATCTAAGTCACAACAATAGACAATCACAGTCTGCTTAAACTAATAACACACAAAGAATTAAATGTTACCATGTTTTTATTGAACACACCATGTAAACATTCACAGTGCAGGTGGAAAAAGTATGCGAACCCCTAGACTAATGAGATCTCCAAGAGCTAATTGGAGTGAGGTGTCAGCCAACTGGAGTCCAATCAATAAGATGAGCTTGGAGGTGTTGGTTACAGCTGCCCTGCCCTATAAAAAACACACACCAGTTCTGGGTTTGCTTTTCACAAGAAGCATTGCCTGATGTGAATGATGCCTTGCACAAAAGAGCTCTCAGAAGACCTACGATTAAGAATTGTTGACTTGCATAAAGCTGGAAAGGGTTAAAAAAGTATCTCCAAAAGCCTTGCTATTCATCAGTCCATGGTAAGACAAATTGTCTATAAATGGAGAAAGTTCAGCACTGCTGCTACTCTCCCTAGTAGTGGGCGTCCTGTAAAGATGACTGCAAAAGCACAGCGCAGCCTGCTCAATGAGGTGAAGAAGAATCCTAGAGTGTCAGCTAAAGACTTACAAAAGTCTCTGGTATATGCTAACATCCCTGTTAGAGAATCTACGATATGTAAAGCACTAAACAAGAATGGATTTCATGGGAGGATACCACAGAGGAAGCCACTGCTGTCCAAAAAAAACATTGCTACACGTTTACAGTTTGCACAAGAGCACCTGGATGTTCCACAGCAGTACTGGCAAAATATTCTGTGGACAGATGAAACCAAAGTTGAGTTGTTTGGAAGAAACACACAACACTATGTGTGGAGAAAAAGAGGCACAGCACACCAACATCAAAACCTCATCCCAACTGTTAAGTGTGGTGGTGGGGGCATCATGGTTTGGGGCTGCTTTGCTGCGTCAGGGCTTAGACAGATTGCTATCATCGAAGGAAAAATGAATTCCCAAGTTTATCAAGACATTTTGCAGGAGAACTTAAGGCCATCTGTCCACCAGCTGAAGCTCAACAGAAGATGGGTGTTGCAACAGGACAACGGCCCAAAGCATAGAAGTAAATCAACAACAGAATGGCTTAAACAGAAGAAAATACACCTTCTGGAGTGGCCCAGTTAGAGTCCTGACCTCAACCTAATTGAGATGCTGTGGCATGACCTCAAGAAAGCGATTCACACCAGGCATCCCAAGAATATTGCTGAACTGAAACAGTTTTGTAAAGAGAAATGGTCAAGAATTACTCCTGACCGTTGTGCACATCTGATCTGCAACTACAGGAAACGTTTTGGTTGAAGTTTTGCTGCCAAAGGAGGTTCAACCAGTTATTAAATCCAAGGGTTCACATACTTTTTCCACCTGCACTGTGAATGTTTACATGGTGTGTTCAATAAAAACATGGTAACATTTAATTCTTTGTGTGTTATTAGTTTAAGCAGACTGTGATTGTCTATTGTTGTGACTTAGATGAAGATCAGATCACATTTTATGACTAATTTGTGCAGAAATCAATTTCATTCAAAAAGGGTTCACATACTTTTTATTGCAACTGTATATGTATGTGTATGTATGTGTATATATATATATATATATATATATATATATATATATATATATATATATATATATCTCTAAAAACACTGAAGCTGCAGACTTGCAGACTTTGTGAAAATTATTATTTGTGTCATTCTCAAAACTTTTGGCCAGGGCTATAGGAAAAGAGAGGCAGCCAGATGGTTAGAGTGTTACATTTATTTTTGTTTTTAACCTCCCTGGCGGTATGATTATTTCAGATTTTTGCGTCTCAAAACGGTACAATTATTTTGCATAAAAAATTTGGCATTTTATATTGTAGGCCTGTAATTCTTAGCAATAACACTTAAATTTGTCCACCAAGAGTCTAGTAGTTATCCCGGGTATGATAAGGTTTGAAACACAAAATCATAAATTCTAATATTATAAATAATTTAAAATAATAACAATATAATAATAATAAAATACATTTCCCCACGATTCACTATCACTCAATTCTGCAAGTGTTCTAATTTACTATAGCTGTTTTCTAGCTGGTCTAAAGCCACTTTTGACATAAAGGGACACTTTTTGGTTGCTATGGACAATCTCAAGTTTCCAGGCAGAAAGAACAGTGTGTATATATATATATATTATTTTTACGTTTTATTAATTTTTTTACTAAATTTTTTTTTTTTTACAATTTTTTTGCATACAGTGTTACCACAGAAACACTATACTACTTCTCTAGGGAGGTGATCAGGGTTTTTTTTTTCCTTGTCAAAAGAAGTTTATTGAGTATACAATGTTATAAAGATACATAAAGATACATAAAGTAAGTTTACAAGGATCTATAAAGTAAGCTCATTGTTTTACAGTAGGGTTTATATAGGTAAATATCATGAAATTTCAAATATTAAACATTGGGTTCACGTAAACCTAAATTAAAGATATATATCATTTCCTTAGTTACTTTTGTAGGTATTTAAATGATTTATACCTACTATACATATTGTTTACAAGTAGAGTGTATATAGGTCAAATAAATTCTGATAATGAGCTTTAATCGTAAGGTGGAGAAAAGGAAAGAGAAAGAAGAAAAAGGGTTGAAAGGTAGAGGTATGGTCCACAAGGTTGTCCCGCTCGTCAGTTTATTATTCTTTTTAGTTCTCTTTGAAGCCTTAGAATGGGTGTCTCTGTAAGTCATTTAATTTGTTACCATGGCAACAGGACAGAGTCATTGAAATTTGACAGGAACTGTTGTTTTATCCAAGGATGCCAAAGTTTTTCAAATTTTGGAATTTGATTTTGATCGATGGCTACCATCTTAGCATGGGACATTGTATTATTCATTCTGTGAATTGTTTCTGCTAGTACCAATGTAGGAGATTTCCATGCCTTGGCCACTGTTTGTTTTGCAGCCGTTATTAGTTGGATCATAAGTTTGAATTGAGAGAGTGTTAACCATTCCGGTTTTAGATTAAGTAAAGTTAAATATGGATCTGGTTGTATTATTTTTTTAAATATTTTAGATGCAATCACGAAGACTTCCTTCCAGAAGGTTTGGATTACTGGGCACGTCCACCATATGTGTAAATATGTGCCTATTTCTGGGCATCCTCGAAAACAAAGAGTTGAGGTATTAGGTGAATATTTTGCCACTCTAGCGGGTACAAGGTACCAGCGAGTTAGGACTTTATAATTTGTCTCCAGTGCTAAGATGTTGGGTGAAGATGACTTAGATGTGAGCCATATATTAGACCAGTCCGTGTCTTCTAAAGTTCGTCCCAGGTCCTCCTCCCACCTCTGAACGTAAGAGGGTCTATTAAGATTTGCTACTCCATATAATTGATTATAAAGTGATGAAATTGTACCTTTAGCAAATGGATCTTTTGTACAGATTGATTCAAAAATGGATAATTGGGATAATGGTGTATCCCCCTTTAGGAAAGGTGTATAGAAATTTTTGATTTGGAGATATCTAAATATCTCAGAGTTTGGTAGATCATATTTTTCTCTAAGCGATGGGAATGAAAGGAATGTTTTAGATGCTATGAAGTCATTTAGTGTCTGAATGCCTGATGTTGTCCAAGCTTTAAAAGAATTTGGGTAGATCCATGCCGGATAAAAGGCCGGATTTCTGATAAAAGAAAGGAGAGGATTGTGTGGAGATTGTAACTGATATTTGGTTTTTAGTTTATCCCAGAGAGATAAGAAGTGTTTAGTTATGGGATTATGAATTTTAAAGCGGTCTTTAGGATCAAGCCATAATAAATTTGATATTAATAGAGGGTCATTTTCTGAAGCCTCTATAAATACCCATAATGGTATTTCCTGTTTTGCATGGTATTTGGACAGACTGGCCAAATGTGCTGCTCTGTAGTAGTTAGTAAAATTAGGGTATCCCAGGCCTCCTTTATTTTTGGGAAGATGTAGTGTGTGTATAGGTATACGTGGTTTAGAAGAGCCCCATATAAACGAAGTTGCTCTTTTTTGTACTATTCTCAAAAAATAGGAAGGAATTGGAATAGGGAGGACTCTGAATAGATAAAGCAATTTGGGTAGAATAGTCATTTTGATTGCATTAATCTTCCCTATCCAGGATAAAGGAAGTTGCGACCATTGTTTTATTAGATTTGTGATCTGTCTTAATACTGGAGGATAATTGGTTGAGAATAAGTCAGAATGAGATGCTGTTAAATGAATTCCAAGATATGGGATTGATTTTTCTGCCCATGTGAATGGGAGTGCAGCCCTAGCCGGGATCAATTCCATGTTTGTGAGTGAAATGTTAAGCACTAGGCATTTCTTAGGATTAATCATAAGGCCGGATAGGGCTGCAAACCCATCAAGAGCTGGTATTAAGTTAGGACCAGAGACGTGTGGTGATGATAGAAAAAGTAATATATCGTCTGCAAATATACATAATTTGTGTGTAATACCTCCTACTTCAATGCCAGTTATAGTTTGGTTTGTTCTGATGTATTGGGCCATGGGTTCGAGTATAAGGGCAAATAATAAGGGAGATAATGGGCAACCCTGTCGGGTACCTCTTTCGATATTAAAGGCTTCAGATTTGTATCCAGCATATTTTATATAGGCTTTGGGTTTATTATATAATGCTTTGATCCATGTTAAAAAGTGGGGTCCAAAACCCCATTTTTGTAATGAATATTGCATATATTGCCAGGATACTGTGTCAAATGCCTCTTAATATCGAGAGATAGAAAACATAAAGGGATTTTCCGTTTTTTAGCAATATGTGCCAATAACACTGCTCTGCGTATATTATCGCCTGCCTGTCTATTTGGCATGAAGCCTACTTGATCTCTATGTATTAATTTTCCTATAATGCTATTGAGGCGTTTTGCTATTATTTTTGCTAATAATTTAATATCGAGGTTTAACAGAGAGATAGGCCGATAATTCTCACAGGAAGTATCATCAGAAAGAGGTTTTGGGATCATACAAACAATTGCCATTAGTGTTTCTTGCCGAAAAGAATGTCCATCTAGAAGTTTGTTAAAAGTTTCAGTGAGAATGGGAGAGAGTATTTCTGAGAATGTTTTATAGTATAAAGCCGAGTAGCCGTCTGGGCCTGGTCTTTTGTTAAGTTTTAGGTCTTTTATGGCGTTAGCAACTTCATCTATAGTTATAGGCTCATCCAAACTGCTTTTTTGATTCTGAGATAACTCAGGTAAGGTTATTTTTGAGAAGAAGGATTCAGCTTCTGTAGGATTAAATTCATTGTTTGTCTTGTATAAAGTTGCGAGATGTGAGTGAAATTTATGGACTATTTTAACTGGATTACAAGTGTAAACATTTTTTGATAATTTCAAACGTATTGGTTTGAAAGATTTGTTAGTTGAATTTAATGCCCGAGCCAAATATGTACCTGGTTTGTTTGTATTCATGTAGAAATTGTGTTTGGAGCGTTTGAGGGATTTATCAACTGACTCAGTGAGAAATAGATCGTATTCCAATCTAGATTTTTCCAGATGAGATTTTGTACTCTGAGATGGATTATCTTGAAATGATATGTAGGCTGCATTAAAATTGAGTTCTAGTTTTTTTGCTAGATTTTTGCGTTCCCGTTTAAATAGTGCCATTTGTCTTTGTATTGTACCACGCAAGACAGGCTTATGAGCTTCCCACAGTGTTATTGGGGAGATGTCTGTTGTGTTATTAATTGATATGTATTCCTTTAAAGCTTGTTCAATGGCCATCTGATGTAGTGGGTGTTCGAGCATTATGTCCGGTAAGTACCACGTTGGGTCATGCGCTTTTGGTATGGCTGAGACTATAGTAGTGTATACTGCATTATGGTCAGACCACGGAATCGGAATTATATCTGATGCAATAATTTCTGGTATCATTCCTATTGTTAGAAAAATATGATCTATTCTGGTGAAGGTTTGATGAGGGTGCGAGAAATAAGTGAATTTCTTTTTCATTGGGTTACTTTCTCTCCATGTATCTACCAGATTGTATTTGGAAAGAAGTTGAGAAAAAGGAAATCTAGAGGTTATTTTGGATGGTGTAAAAGGTGATTTATCTAGAAATGGGAGGAGGACCTGGTTCGAATCCCCACACATTATCACTGTTCCTATTTTGTGTGTATTAATCACTTGTAATATATGTGAGAGGAATGGTGTAGGTTGTTTGTTAGGAGCGTAGTAGGAAATCACCGTGATTGCTGTATCCATTATATAACCCATGAGTATCAGGTATCTACCTTCTGGGTCTTTAATTTCTGATGATAAGGTGAATGGTGTGGATCGGTGAAATGCAATTAGAGTTCCCCTTTGCTTGGTACAGGCAGAAGCCGTGTAAATTTGTTGATAAAAAGGAGAAATATATTTTGGAGTAGAATCTTTGGTGAAGTGTGTTTCTTGGAGGCATACTATGTGAGCCTTCTTGTTATGGAAAGTACGGAAGGCTTTGGTCCTTTTTTGAGGGACATTTATTCCCTGAACATTCAGGGAAAGTATATTCAGTGGTGCCATGGCAATAGATCAAATAGTTTTGACTTACTTTTTGTTATGCAGAGCTGACTGCGCAGATCAACCTGTGTGGACTGAAGAGATGAATAGATAGAAAAGAAACCAGTGAATTCTGGAGTAAAGAGTAAACAAAAAACATATGAGATTAGATGATACATTGCATAAATTATTTTTTGCAAGTAATCACAATTTACCCGTGAAAGAGAATAAATATCTCTCTCAGGGGAATAAGTGCCTTCGTCACACTCCCACATAATATGGTTGGGAAAATGAGGAGGGCTAATGGGGGTACACGGATCTTCCGCTTACAGGAGAGAAGTGCTATGTCAAAAGACATCAAAATGATGTTTCATTAATTGGAGTGCAGAATATAGTTTTTGTTGAAATTATTTATTCCAGGGTGGTTGTATATGGTTAGTCTTGCCCTAGGCTAAATAATTCAGTTAGAAAGGCACTGTTAATAACTTTGGTATTGATGAAGATAGTTTGAATTATTTTGGGATTTAAACCCTTTTAGAGTAAACAATTACATATTTTATTCATACGCAACTGTTTAGATATGGTAACTCATAAAATTGAGGTTGTATTACTTCAGATTAGAATAAACAAAAACATAATTCTAGGAACTAGTTAGGTAATAATATATTTGTTTTAAGAAAAGAAAGAAAAAGCTTCCATTACTTCTGGATTATTGAACATATTTGTCCTAAAAAGTAATAAATCTATTGTTATTACCTGATAATATATAACTGAACAAGAATTTCCTTATTTCACTTATATATTCTAAGGCTATATGAATCAGAAGTAATAAGAAATATAACTGGAATGTAACATGATCCCACACAGTGTGTGACTATCAGAATGCAGTTACATTCAGTTATAAATATAGGTTTTTTATAGAGAACCATCTCTTAGTATAATAAATGAAGAGATATCAGGAATTAGGATGGGGGTTTTTTTTTCAACACACTATGATTGCTTATAACTGTGCATTTTATGCCCTGTACACACAGTCGGACATTGATCAGACATTCCGACAACAAAATCCATGGATTTTTTCCTACGGATGTTGGCTCAAACTTGTCTTGCATACACACGGTCACACAAAGTTGTCTGAAAATCCGATCGTTCTGAACACGGTGACGTAAAACACGTACGTCAGGACTTTAAACGTGGCAGTAGCCAATAGCTTTCGTCTCCTAATTTATTCTGAGCATGCGTGGCACTTTGTGCGTCGGATTTGTATACACACGATTGGAATTTAACCGATCGGATTTTGTTGTCAGAAAATTTTATAGCCTGCTCTCAAACTTTGTGTGTCGGAAATTCCTATGGAAAATGTGTGATGGAGCCTACACATGGTCGGAATTTCCGACAACAAGGTCCTATCACACATTTTCCATTGGAAAATCCTATCGTGTGTACAGGGCATTACAGTTTCAAAAAACATTTTTACTGAATAAAAACTACTCATTCAGTGTTTACTGTTGTGATTAGCTGTTATTGGTACAGATGGGCTATGATTGGCCTTTTCTGTACCATGACTGTGACAAATCAGAGCTCATCACAATAGTATACAATGAAAGGCATGTAACAAAGCCTCTGATTGTGTACAACTGTCATGTGATCTGCTGTGATTGGCAACAGCGGTCACATGGTACTGGCAGCGGGCCATGACAGTGATCTGTCATCGACCATGTCCGGTGGATAAAGCGGGTTACAGATCGCACCGAATCGCGGTTCTGGGAGGATGTCATATGACGTCCCCCCAGAACAACAGTGCTCCCTATTGTATCACGATGGCTGGGTGGGAAGTGGTTAATAGGGATGAGCCCATAAACTCAAACGTAAGTTCGAGTCGAACATCGGGTGTTTGCCCGTTCGCCAAATACCGAACATTATGGGGCGTTTGCGGGAAATTCCCTGCATGCTTTGGCCAATCACAGCTGCTGTAAGAGCCATGATCAGCTAAAGTCAAGGTGCCTTTGGCCAATCATGGCTCAGGGGGCTGAGTCCACACCCCACACTATGTAAGGCTGCTTACACGGCAGACGTACATAGTTTTATGAATGAGAGCAGCAAAATTACATTTGTAAAGGAAAAAATGTAATTTACCTGCTCGCAGCTGTAATGTATTGCCGGATCCCAGCAATATAGATAAAAATCATTGAAAAAAACGGCATGGGTTCCCCCCTCCAATCCATTACCAGGCCCTTCGGGTCTGGTATGGATATTAAGGGGAACCCTGTGCCAAAAATAATTGCGTGGGGGTCCCCCAAAATCTATACCGGGCCCTTCAGGTCTGGTATGGAGATTAAGGGGAACCCCCAGCAAAAGTTAAAAAAAAAAATGGCTTAGGGGTCCACTCAAAATCCATACCAGACCCTTTCCTGAGCATGCAACCTGGCAGGCCACAGGAAAAGGAGGGAGACGAGAGAGCGCCCCCCTCCTAAACTGTACAAGGCCACATGCCCTAAACATGGGGAGGATGCTTTGAGGTCCCCCCAAAGCACATTGTCCCCATGTTGATGGGGACAAGGGCCTCTCTTGTCCCCCCCTTTTTCCTGCGGCCTACCAGGTTGCGTGCTCAGATAAGGGTCTGGTATGGATTTTGGGGGGACCCCTACGCCACTTAAAAAAAAATTTTGGCTCACCTACGCCATTTTTTTTTACATTTTGGCGCAGGGTTCCCCTTAATATCTATACCAAACCTGAAGGGCCTGGTATGGATTTGTGGGGATGAGGCCAGCCGATGACGTAAATGGGTGACCCAGCCCCCTTCTGACGTTATGTAACTTCAGAGGGGCGGAGTCACCCATTTATGTCACCGGGTGACCCCGCCCTCAGCTATATAACAGCTGTCATTGGAAAAAGCCTGCAGTCAGCGGGAGCCTCCCATCAAGTTTTTTCCGGTTTCTTTTATTTTCTCGGGTCATCGGGCGCTGTGATTGAAGATGGAGTTACATTGCGGGACACTTTTTTTTTAAATAAACAAATTGTCCAAAACGGTCTCCTGTCATTTTTACCATTTTGACACTTTTTTGGTGAATGTGTAGGGGTACAACATACCCTATACCCATTCACGTAGAGGGGGGTGGGATCTGGGGGTCCCCTTGTTAAAGGGGGCTTCCAGATCCTGATAAGCCCCCGGCCCACAGACCCCCACAAACACGGGCAAGGGTTGTGGGGATGAGGCCCTTGTTCCCATCAACTTGGGGACAAGGTGCTTTAGGGGGGGACCCCTATGCCAGTTTTTTTGAACATTTTGGTGCAGGGTTCCCCTTAATATCCATACCAGACCTAAAGGGCCTGGTATGGATTTTGGGGGGACCCCCACGCAATTTTTTAAAAAATTTTGGGTCGGGGTTCCCCATAATATCCATACCAGACCCAAAAGGCCTGGTAATGGACTGGGGGGGACCCATGCCATTTTTCAATGATTTTCATCTATATTGCCGGGATCCGACAATACATTACAGCCATTTTATATTACTTTTTTTCCTTTAGAAATGTAATTTTGCTGTGGTACTGTTCTAAACATGGGAAAGATGCACTACTTTGCAGGTATACTAAGGGCACCCCCAGGCACAATATTTAAAGGAATATTTCATTTTTATTGTTTCATTTTAAGCATTATTAAAATCACTGTTCCCGAAAAAAATTGATGTTTTTAAAACTTTTTTTTGCATTGATACATATCCTCTGGGGCAGCACCCGGGTCCCCAAACTCTTTTTATAACAATAACTTGCATATAAGCCTTTAAAATGAGCACTTTTGATTTTTCATGTTCGTGTCCCATAGACTTCAGCGGTGTTCGCACAAATTTTTTGCCTGTTCGCAAGTTCTGGTGCAGACTGAACCGGGGGTTTTTCGGCTCATCCCTAGTGGTTAAGAAAACGTTTGATTTTGAAGTGGGAATGGATGCTATTGTAACCCAGTCCTGTCTGCAATCTGTATATTAAGGTTTCTCGATACGATGACGCATGCTGAGGTACTAAAGAAAAACCTCTTCCGTCCTTAAAGTATTTTTTTTTTTCAAATATTTTTACTATTATTATCAAGTTTTCTGATGCATGCTGACACAAATAAAATCTGACATGGGCATCTAGACATCAATTAACCTGGTCATGCAAGTCTAATATTCTAAATGAGATGTTAAGACAAACATAGACGGTTCGAATCTCCATCAGGTCATCTGCAGCTGGCCAAGATTCGAACCATGTATGGGCAGGCTGGATGTACCCAAGTTGATTGATCAATTAACTTGGGTACAACCAGCCTGTTAGACTTTACATGTATGTTATAGCTGCTAGCATTAATCACTGTATTTTCCAGGTGGGGACGGCTTCCCCTGCGCCCCTCCCACCAGGAGAACACAATGGCTCAGTGAAAGGGATCCCTGAATGTGTTGTGGGGTAATCAAGCAATTTTCTTTCCTGTAACACGCAGTTGCAGGAAAGAAAATCACTCCGTTTATGGCCGGCTTTAGTGCTAACAGGCAAAACAAGGTGGTGGCGATCCGGAAGGAAAGGCAGGGAAGGTGCTTTGCAGAAATCTCCCACTACACCCCCCCCCACATGTTCCCCTTCTGCCCTTCCTTGCCCTGGACCTGGTGCTAAGGTTGTGTTCCCTTGTTGATATCTGTACATTTGTGCATGCCAGTGGTTTTATTGATCTTTCAGATTGAAATGTTTGGAATGTTTACAATCGGAAGGGAGGTCTACTTTTTTTTTACAGTTTTAATGAGCCTGTAGAAGTCTGTAGAAGCAGTGCACAGATATGGTTGGCATAATAGATGATCACCTTTAGTGAGAAACGTATACCATGAATTAGAAGGAGCAGCAGCAGATGAAAGGGGTGAACTTTCTGCTGTTTCCTGCCCTCATCTTCCATGTGAGCAAATGCAAGACATCTGATTGGTTTCAAATACTACACCTCCTTCATCAAGTCTGCACAAGGGATTACAAGAGGCCAGGGGCAGATTAAGAACATCCTGGGCCTGGTGCCGAGGATTTTGGTGGGCCTTTTTATGGCTATAAGTAAAACGCAAACAATGCTTTGTAAAGAACAATTAAATATTTGAATTACCATTAAAACTGAGTTCCAGCCAATTCTGTGTATATTAAATGTCAACAGCTACAAAAAGTGTAGCTGCTGACTTTTAATAAACACACACTCACCCGTCCCACAGGCCAGCGACGCGGCCATCCGAAACCTCGGTTCTCTCCCCCACCTCTCCGTGGCACTGGAATCACTACTGTGAGCACCTGGCTGTAACAGCTTGTGGCTTCACAGCCGTGTGTGCACTGCGCATGTGCAAGTCACACTGCGTGTCCTGAATGGCCGGGCAATCTTCTGGGACCTGTGATGTGTCCCAGAAGATTGCAGGGAGGGAGGGGCCACCTAGGTGGCCCGAGCAGAAGTGGGAGCTGGGTACCTGTCAAAACTAGGTACCCGCTTCCTCTCCAAAAAAATGACATGCCAAATGTGGCACGTCAGGGGGTCAGGTCTCCTTAAAAGCAGAAGTTCCACTTTAAAGTGTCATAACAGAAACATATTGAAAATATTTCTTTGAGGCGCATGCGCGGAGTCTAGCGAGACGGACATGGTCTGCTAGAGCTCTGCTCCGTGGGGAGAATATACCGCTGTTCACAGAAAACCTTTAAAACTTTAAAACAGCTTTAAAACTCCAACTTTCTCTCCCTCTTGTTCTCAGGAACAGATAGAGACAACCAGGACACATAATGGTGCTGGGAGGTGCCCGTAATAAGGTAAAAACTTACCTCAACGGAGGCTCAGAGACGCGGGCTGCAGTGAAAATGCCACCGGTCTCCTCAGCTAAAATCACCTCAGCATGATCTGATAAACCAAAGCTGTCACAGACTATCTCCTCAGGCAAGTCAGACACAGAGCCATTCCTGTCACAGAAATCCTCACCGGATACCACTGCTTCCCCTGGCCTCTTAAAACAATTTGAAAAGATGCTACAAAGAGTGTTAAAACAGACATCAGGACAAATAATCTATAATCTAACTAAAGAAATTAGAGAGTTGGCACAACGCACTGCAGCACTGGAACTTATGGGGCGTACACACGGTCGGACTTTTCGTCTACAAAAGTCCAACGGATGCCGACGGACTAAAGCTGGCTGGTAATCCGATCGTGTGTGGGCTTCTCCGGACTTTCAGCAGACTTTTTCAGCCTCAAATCCGACGGACTTTAGATTTGAAACATGCTTCAAATCTTTACGTCGTAACTACAACGGACCCCGAAATCCGCTCGTCTGTGTGCTAGTCCGACGGACAAAAACCCACGCTAGGGCAGCTATTGGCTACTGGCTATGAACTTCCTTATTTTAGTCCGGTGTACGTCATCACGTACGAATCCATCGGACTTTTGTGTGGTCGTGTGTAGGCAAGTCCGTTTGTTAGAAAGTCTGCTGCAAGTCCGCCGAAAGTCCGCCGGAAGTCTGTCGGACAGGCTGTCGGACTTTTGTAGACGAAAAGTCTGACCGTGTGTACGCCCCATAAGAGTTGATGACATTGAAAATTCTGCTGTAAATTAAATGACAGAAATAGACCACCTCAAAGAAGAAAATATAACATTGCAGAATAGATTAGAAGATTATGAGAACCGTGCCAGAAGATCTAATCTACGTATTAGAGGCATACCTGAAATGGTCACAGACCTGCATTCTACCATAACTGTGTTATTTCAAGAACTGCAACCAGGTATATCATTAGAAAGATTAGAAATTGACAGAGTGCATCGGGCACAAAAAAATAGATGGTCCTCCACGTAACATAATAGCAAAGCTCCACTATTATCGAACAAAAGAACAGCTCCTAACTGCTGCTAGAGAGAAGAAAGATTTAATCTTTCAAGGGTACAATTACCAAATCTTTGCAGATCTCTCCCAGCTCACCATATCCAAAAGGCGTGAAATTAAACCTCAACTATTGGAGCTGCAGTGTCACAGCATCACCTACCAGTGGGGTTTCCCATTTTCCATACGCTTTACCTACCAAGGGTCCAAATATACCTGCAGATCCTCGGGAGAACTTCAACAAACCCTCCAAGACCTTCACTTAGTAGATGACCCACCTACTGCTACTACCTCGTGAAGAAGATCAGCCTCTGCTTCTTTTATACGAAACGCATCCCATTCCATGGGGAAAAATGGAAATCATCATTCTCACAAGAGAAGTCGCTTCACTTCCGCACCTCAGGGCCAAGAAGATTCCAAGGATGACGGAATACAGCACACTCCTCTATGCTTCCAAATTGGCAGTATATCTCTGAAGAACTTTGACATGTTTAGCTCTGACTCCTTTTCTTAAACAAACTAGTTTAGGTCTCCCTCTTATTCTATAAAAGTTTGAATTCAATTTCGGATGGAGTAATCATCCCCTTTCAATGAATGAAAATTAATATATTGTGTCCAGACAAATGGATATAATATACAAATCCATATCAAAATTTCTACATTTAAAACCAAAGCAAAAGTTATAATTTCAAGTTTTAGCTTTACCTCTTTAATTTGACCCCCATTATTTGTTATCTGTCCATTAAATTGTTCATATACTGGCATAGATACCCAGTTAGTTTATATGAATTCAGATACTACTTTTTACTATTTAACCCTTTCATGACTAAGCCTATTTTTAAAATTTGGAGTTTACAAGATAAAATCCATATTTTTTGCTAGAAAATTACTTAGAACCCCCAAACATTATATATATTTTTTTAGCAGAGAATCTAGAGAATAAAATGGAGATTGTTGCAATATTTTATATCACATGGTATTTGTGCAGCGGTGTTTTAAACGCAAATTTTTGGAAATGGGACACTTTCATGAATTTTAAAAATCCAAACAGTAAAATTACCCCAATTTTTTGTATAATGTGAAAGATAATGTTACGCCGAGTAAATAGATACCAAACATGTCATGCTTTATAATTGCACGCACTTGTGGAATGGCGACAAACTATGGTAGCTATGAATTTCCATAGGCGACGCTTTACATTTTTTTTACGGTTACCAGGTTAGAGTTACAGAGGAGGTATAGAGCTAGAATTGTTGCTCTTGCCCTGACGATCTCGGCGATACCTCACATGTGTGATTTGAACACCGTTTACATATGCAGGCGCGACTTCCGTATGAGTTTTCTTCGCTGCGCGAGCTCGCGGGGACGGGGGCGCTTTAAAAAAAAAAGAATTTTTATTTATTTAGTACTGGAACTTCAGACTGGGCAGCAAGCACAGACACTGGCACATCAAGCAGAACAGCAGGTGCTGGCACAACAGGCAGAACAGCAGGTGCATCGGACTGGATAGTCGGTACTGTAACTTCAGACTGGGCAGCAAGCACAGACACTGGCACATCAGGCAGAACAGCAGGTACTGGCACAACAAGCAGAACAGCAGGTGCATCGGACTGGATAGCAGGTACTGGAACTTCAAACCGGGCAGCTGGTACTGGAACTTCAGACTGGACAGTGGGCACAGGTGCTGGCACATCAGGCAGAACAGCAGGTGCAGTGGACTGAATAGCAGGCACTGGAACTTCAAACTGGACAGCGGGCACAGACATTGATACAACAGGCTGAGTAGCAGACACTGGCACCTCAGGCTGGGCAGCGGACAGGAGCACCTCAGGCTGGGCGGCAGACGGTGGCACTTCAGGCTGGGTGGCAGACGGTGGCACTTCAGGCTGGGTGGCAGACGGTGGCACTTCAGGCTGGGCAGCAGACGGTGGCACTTCAGGCTGGGCGGCAGACGGTGGCACTTCAGGCTGGGCGGCAGACGGTGGAAATTCAGGCTGGGTGGCAGACGGTGGAACTTCAGGCTGGGTGGCAGACTGTGGAACTTCAGGCTGGGCGGCAGATGGTGGAACTTCAGGCTGGGCGGCAGACGGTGGAACCTCAGGCTGGGCGGCAGACGGTGGAATTTCAGGCTGGGCGGCAGACGGTGGAACTTCAGGCTGGGCGGCAGACGGAGGAACTTCAGGCTGGGCGGCAGACGGTGGCACTTCAGGCTGGGCGGCAGATGGTGGCACTTCAAGCTCGGCGGCAGGCATGGGCACTTCAAGCTCGGCGGCAGGCATGGGCACTTCAAGCTCGGCGGCAGGCATGGGCACTTCAAGCTCGGCGGCAGGCATGGGCACTTCAAGCTCGGCGGCAGGCATGGGCACTTCAAGCTCGGCAGCAGGCATGGGCACTTCAAGCTCGAGAGCAGGCACCGAGACGTCAGGCTGGAAGGCAGGCACAGAGACGTCAGGCTGGAAGGCAGGCACCGAGTCGTCAGGCTGGAAGGCAGGCACAGAGACATCAGGCTGGAAGGCAGGCACAGAGACATCAGGCTGGAAGGCAGGCACAGAGACATCAGGCTGGAAGGCAGGCACAGAGACATCAGGCTGGAAGGCAGGCACAGAGACATCAGGCTGGAAGGCAGACACTGGGATGTCAGGCTGGGTTGAATTAGCTGGTGCGGAGGCAGGTTGGGTTACTGGCAGGATCGTCTTATTTGGAAAAAACTTTCGTTTTTTCTTTGGCTTAGCCACTGAAGCTCTGTAGGTGAGGGGTGCAGCAGACTGGAAAGGAGGATTGGGATATGGCAGAGAAGAGGTAACAGTAGCTGGAGGAAGTTCCTGTGGGTTTGTGGGCAGCTGAGAAGAGACAGGTGGGTTGAATGCAGGATAGGTACAGGGAGCAGAGACTGGATATGAGTATTTGGTTGGCAGCAGCGTATACTGAGCTGCAACTGCGGTTGACATGGGTGATGGGGAAACATACATTTGGGTAGGCTGGTGTTTGGTGGCAGAGGTGGTTTGTTTGGCTGGAGCTGCTTGCATCATGTCAGACCATGCTGAAAGTATAGGTTGTACAAACTGTGTTTTTAAATCTCCCTGTCTCACAAAAGACTGAGCAGACACAATGCACTCAGCAATCACCTGTGGGGAACAGGCTGAATAGTGCTCACAAAAGTCAGCTGGATCATCTTCAAAAAGCCACACTAGGGATACAACCTGATTCATATCAAAAGGAGGAGTGAAATCATCACGGCCCTCTGGAATACAGGGCAGGGCCAGCTCAGTACAGATCTTGATCAAAGGCTGCACCTCCCCAAACAATATATAACCCTGATCGACCAGGGAGTGAGCCAAACGTATAGTGGCAAACAACTGGTCACTAGACCATCCTTTCAAAGCCTGGCGGCAATAATCACCACTTTCAGATGCCAGCAGAGAAAAATAAATAACCTCATCGGCATTCATGTTTGCAACCAACTGAATCAAAATGGTTCCCCTGTGCAGCCACTTCTGGTCAGGGATGGCCCTGGTATTCTGTCATAAACCAGATGTGACCAGAACTGTGTGACTGCGACAGAGTGAACCAGACATAAATAGGTGAAAGTAAGTTTATTTAAGGAAAATGCATATGTGAACACACCACAAATACAAGTGAACAACCAAACAATCAGTGATATTAAACCAACCAGCATATGTAGCAAGAGGGAGTACCAGAATCGTAGTCAAGCAGGCCGGGGTCATAAACACGGAATCAGTAGCTGGGAAGGGAGATAAACAGGACAAGAGAGGATGGATGGATAACAGGAGGGATGGGTCAGGTACAAGGCTCAGAGTCCAGAGTCCAGGGTTCAGGGTTCAGGTAACGGACAGGAAACAGGATCAGCAGGTTCCAGGAATCAGGCTTCAGGTTCAGGGTAACAGGATGCAGATCAGGGCTCAAGGACAATACCAGGGCAACATAAATGTGCAATTGCCAGGTATTTATACTGCAGCTCTGCTAATTAGCGTCAGGTGACACCTGTCTGCAGAGGGGAATACCTGCTCCATACTGCCAGGATCCATCCGCTGGTGGACGCCAGCCCAAAGATGACATAACATTAACAGGGAAAAGCTCTCCTGACAGTTCCAAACTGCCAGGAGACCCCTGCTGGTGGACCTCAGTACTGCATGCCAAATAACAGATATTACCAGCGGATGGAACATTTCCTGACACGCAGAAAAGGACCAAAGCATTTCGCACTTTCCACACACGGAAAGCGCATATAGTATGCTTACAAAAAAATAATTTCACCAATAATTCCACACCTAAATTTATGTCCCCTTTTTACCCACAAACTTTCACTGCGTCTGCCAATATCAAACAAAGGGGAACCCTTATAGCATTCCACCGATCCACCCCTTTCACTCTATTGTCAGAAATTAAAGATCCAGAGGGACAATACATAATACTTCTGGGACATATAATAGATACGGCAGTTACAGTTGTATCATACTATGCTCCCAATAAAAAAACCATCATCCTTCATGTCACACCTTTTGCAAGTGGTGAATACACATAAAATTGGAACGGTGATCATGGGTGCAGATTCCAGTCAGGTTCTCCTCCCATTTCTTGATAAATCCCCTTACATCCCACACAGAACCCTGACTAAATTGTCTTTCTCCCAACTCCTTTCCAATTACAAAATGGTTGATACTTGGAGAGAAAGTAACCCGACGAAAAAAAGATTCACCTATTTCTCACACCCCCACCAATTTTTCACCTGCATTGAACATATTCCCTTAACCATTGGTATGTTATCAGAGATACTTACATCTGATATTATTCCCATCCCATGGTCAGATCACAGTGCGGTATATACTACCATAGCCTCCACCATACCAAAAGCACGTGATCCAACTTGGTACCTACCAGATATAATTCTCAAACACCCATCTCAATGTCAGAAAGTTGAACAGGCTTTAAAGGAATATTTGTTACACAACACTACGCCAGACATTTCCCCTCTAACACTCTGGGAAGCCTACAAACCGGTATTGCGGGGTGCTATACAGAGACAAATTGCTTTGTTCAAAAGGGAACGTAAAACCTTTGCTCGGAAATTAGAAAATTACTTTAATGCAGCATCCATTGCTTTTCAAGATAACCCTTCTCTGACTACGAAATCTCAATTAGAAAAAACTCGCCTAGAATATGACTTATTTCTCACGGAATCAGTAGATAAAACCTTCAAACGCACTAGCCATAACTTCTATATGAAATCCAATAAACCAGGCAGATATCTAGCACATGCACTAAATTCAATTAATAAATCGTTCAAACCAATCCGTTTAAAATTATCAAAAGATAATTACACTAGTAACCCAGTTAAAATTGTTCATAGGTTCAAATCCCATCTTACGTCTTTGTACAAATCAACCAAAGATTTCAACTCCACTGAAGCAGACTCTTTCTTCTCCAATATTACCTTGCCAGAATTATCCCAAGCTCAAATAAAATTATTAGAAGACACTATAAAAACTGAAGAAGTAGCAGATTCTATTAAAGAATTGAAAATAAATAAAAGACCAGGTCCAGATGGATTCTCAGCCTTATATTATCGTACTTTTACAGAACTTCTTTCCCCTGTTTTAGCTGAGGCATTTAATATTTTGTTATGCCCCGTACACACGGTCGGATTTTCCGAGGGAAAATGTGTGATAAGACCTTGTTGTTGGACATTCCGACCGTGTGTAGGCTCCATCACACATTTTCCATCGCATTTTCCGACACACAAAGTTTGAGAGCAGGCTATAAAATTTCCGACAACAAAATCCGTTGTCGGAATTTCCAATCGTGTGTACACAAATCCGACGCACAAAGTGCCACGCATGCTCAGAATAAATAAAGAGATGAAAGCTATTGGCTACTGCCCTGTTTATAGTCCCGACGTACGTGTTTTACGTCACCGCGTTCAGAATGATTGGATTTTCCTATGTGTGACCGTGTGTATGCAAGACAAGTTTGAGCCAACATCCGTCGGAAAAAATCCTAGGATTTTGTTGTCGGAATGTCCCATCAATGTCCGACCGTGTGTACGGGGCATAAGAAGGTCACTCTTTCAGACAAGAATCACTAACTGCAATTTTGTGTATGATCCTGAAACCTCTCTCTGATGATACCTTCTGCATGAATTATCGCCCCATCTCTCTGTTGAACATAGATATTAAACTGCTAGCTAAAATTCTAGCAAAACCTCTTAACCAAATTATATGCAAACTAATACACAGTGATCAAGTAGGCTTTATGCCTAACAGACAAGCGGATGATAATGTGCGCAGGGCGGTGCTTCTAACACATATTGCTAAGAAACTACAAATTCCCTCTTGTTTCCTTTCACTGGATATTAAACGGGCATTTGATACAGTTTTGTGGCCTTACATGCAATACTCTTTGCAAAAATGGGGTTTCGGCCCACATTTCATAAAATGGATAGCGGCACTTTATAATAAACCTAAAGGCATACATAAAATATGTAGGGTACAAATCCGAATCATTTAACATTGAAAGAGGCACTAGACAGGGTTGCCCATTGTCACCTCTTTTATTGGCCCTTATTTTAGAACCTTTAGCCCAACAAATTAGGACCAATCCTACAATAACTGGCATCGAAGTTGGAGGTTTACAACACAAACTTTGTATGTTTGCGGATGATATTCTTCTTTTTTTTGTCATCCCCGCAAATCTCAGGCCCTAATCTTTTACCTATTCTCAACAGGTTTGAGGCCATCTCCGGTCTGGCCATTAATTCTAAGAAATGTCTTGCCCTTGATATATCACTAACAGATGCAGAACTGGCTCCAGCAAAAACTACACTTCCCTTTATTTGGGCAGAAAAATCTATTCCATATCTATGAATTCATCTAACAGCTTCACATACAGATTTTTTTCTCAGCCAATTACCCCGTTTTACTGAAACAGATCACAAATTACTTGAAACAATGGTCACAACTCCCATTGTCCTGGATAGGAAGGATTAACGCTACCAAAATGACCATTCTACCAAAATTACTATATATGTTTAGAGTCTTACCGATACCAATCCCATCATACTATTTGAGACTGGTGCAAAAAAGAACAGCTACATTTGTCTGGGGTCCTGTGAAACCACACATACCTGCACACACATTACATCTTCCTAGATCCAACGGGGGCCTTGGTTTTCCCAATTTTACAAATTATTATAAAGCCGCTCACTTAGCCAGTCTACCCAAATATCACACAAAATGGGAAATTCCACTATGGGTATTAATAGAAACATCCGAATGTGACCCACTATCGATTTCTAACTTATTGTGGCTACAACCCAAAGACCGGTGTGAACTATGTAATCCCATAACTAAACATTTTCTATCCCTTTGGGACAGCCTTAAAACTAAACACCAACTACAATCACAACATAATCCTATGTTATCCTTTCTCAAAAATCCTGACTTTTACCCGGCTTGGATATACCCTAAATCATTTAAAGCCTGGTCAACATCTGGAATCCTTATGCCCCGTACACACGGTCAGACTTTGTTCGGACATTCCGACAACAAAATCCTAGGATTTTTTCCAACGGATGTTGGCTCAAACTTGTCTTGCATACACACGGTCACACAAAGTTGTCGGAAAATCCGATCGCTCTGAACGCGGTGACGTAAAGCACGTACGTCGTGACTATAAACGGGGCAGTGGCCAATAGCTTTCATCTCTTTATTTATTCTGAGCATGCGTGGCACTTTGTCCGTCGGATTTGTGTACACACGATCGGAATTTCCAACAACGGATTTTGTTGTCGGAAAATTTTATATCCTGCTCTCAAACTTTGTGTGTCGGAAAATCCTATGGAAAATGTCCGATGGAGCCCACACACGGTCGAAATTTCCGACAACACGCTCCGATCGGACATTTTCCATCGGAAAATCCGACCGTGTGTACGGGGCATAACACTTCACGACTTTGTCACTTCTAAATCCTTTCTATCCTTCCCAGTACTTAACGAAAACCATGATTTACCACAATCTGAGCTGTTCAGATACCTCCAAATTAAAAATTTGTTCACACCCTTCATGAGTGTTGAAACACCCTTGACTCACCTTTCCAGTTTTGAATCAATGTGTAAAAAAGACCCACTTGCTAAAGGAATGATTTCATCCCTTTACACTCAGTTTATGGCAACTTCTAATCCTGACAAAATAACCTATGTTCAGAAGTGGGAGGAAGATCTGGGACGTAACCTGGATGATGCTGAATGGTCCAGGATCTGGTTAACTACTAAAGCATCCTCACCCAATGTTCTGGCGATGGAAACAAATTATAAAGTCTTAACCCGCTGGTACCTCATACCTGCCAGAGTTGCTAAATATGTGCCTAATCAATCAGCCCTATGTTTTAGGGGTTGTTCAGAAATAGGTACTCACCTGCATATTTGGTGGACATGTGCAATAGCTTAATCCTTCTGAAAGAAATTTTTGAATTAGCCTATATAATGTTCCTAACATTGATACAATTGGACCCATTCATAGCACTTCTTAACTTGAAACCAGAATCTTTAACCTCTTCACATTTTAAGCTATTTTTTCAACTTTTAACGTCTGCTAAACAAACAATAGCGAAAGCATGGAAATTGCCATCATTGATGTTGGTTGAAACAAAAACAGAATGAATACAGCGATGCCTCATGCCAAAATGACAGCTACCGATTTGTAACCAAATCCCAAAAAAATATGGAACCCATGGATAAAATACCACCTACCACAAAATGTTAACGATTCGGTCCTTATGCCATGGTAACTGATTAACTGATTCTAGAATTCACTTACCCATACACTTATTAAACTATTACGATATACATAGCATTGGGGCCTGGTCAGACCTTGTGAACCCTCTCATAGTTTTATTTCTTTCCTTCTCCTTCTCTCTTTATTCTCTTTTTTCTTTTTTTCTTTTTTTTTTTACTTTATTTAATATATTACATTCCTATACAAGCTCTATATCAGAATGCAATCGACCTATACATTTATCATTTATCCGCATTAATTATCTGTTGTTTTGATAGATTCTTATCAACGATAGCATAGATAACTTAAATAACACTGTTTATTTAGGTCGTATGCAACAGATTAATTCTGCAAAGATAATTCCTGCCACTCTTTTATAATAGTTTTATTATTCAATATAGAGCTTAATCAACTGTTTCTTTGTATAAGAAAGTAATGTACCTACTTTTTGATGTGTAATCAATAACTTTTTTGACAAGGAAAATATTTCTTAATGACCATCTGCATAAGTGCCAGTTTACACAATAATAACCCACAGTACCAATGCCTGTTTCTGCAATTATATCCACCCAGCATAGGTGCCAGTTTAGGAAATAATAATTGCTCCATTAATGGTAGTTTCCATAATAATAATAATAACTGAAAACATCAGTGCCAGTTTATGCAATAACAACCGACAGCATTGGTGACAGTAGCAGCAATAATAACCCCCAGCATCAGTGCCAGTTTACGCAATTATATCCACCCTGAATAGGTGTCAGTTTAGGAAATAATAACCCTCAGCATAAATACCAGTTTCCATAATAACCAAAAACATCAATGCCAGTTTACGCTATAACAACCCACATCATTGGTGTCAGCAGCAGCAATAATAACCCCCAGCATCAGTGACAATTTACACAATACCAACCCAGAGCATTGGTGTCAGTAACAGCAATAATAACCCCCAGTATCAGTGCGAAATTCTGCAACAATCTACCCCAGCAATGGTGCCAGCTTACGTAATAATAACCACCAGCATTGATGGCATGTGAACTGGCTGGAGGTGGTAACCAGGGATGAGCCAAACACCTCCCTGTTCGGTTCGCACCAGAACATGCGAACAGGCAAAAAATTTGTTCAAACACGCAAACACCATTAAAGTCTATGGGACACGAACATGAATAATCAAAAGTGCTAATTTTAAAGGCTTATATGCATGGTATTGTCATAAAAAGTGTTTGGGGACCCGGGTCCTGCCCCAGGGGACATGGATCAATGCAAAAAAAAGTTTTAAAAACGGCTGTTTTTTCGGGAGCAGTGATTTTAACAATGCTTAAAGTGAAACAATAAAAGTGTAATATTCCTTTACATGTTTCCCGTGTTTAGAACAGTCTGACAGCAAAATGACATTTCAAAGGAAAAAAAGTAATTTAAAACTACTCGTGGCTATTAATGAATTGCCGGTCCGGTCAATACACATAAAAGGTCATTGATAAAAACGGCATGGGAATTCCCCACAGGGGAACCCCGAACCAAAATTTAAAAAAAAAATGACGTGGGGGGTCCCCCTAAATTCCATACCAGGCCCTTCAGAACTCCCGAACCATTCCATACCAGGCCCTTCAGAACCCCTAAATTCCATACCAGGCCCTTCAGAACCCCGAACCAAAATTAAAAAAATAAAAATGACGTAGGGGGTCCCCCTAAATTCCATACCAGGCCCTTCAGATCTGGTATGGATATTAAGGGGGCGGGGTCAGAGGGGGCGGGGTTACATAATGGGTGACCCCGCCCCCTCTGACATCACAGGGAATGCCACAGGGAAGTCCCCGTCAAGTCCCCATGTGCCAGGGGGGGCAGGGTCACCGGGTGGCCCCGCCCTCCGTTATTTAAGAACCATAAGAAGAGGAGAAGCGTCACACAGCGGGAGCCTCCCATCATGGTGGATGCGGAGCGGCCCGAGAAGAAGAAGGGAACAAGACGCCGCGGAGGAAGATGCCGGACGAGAACACCGGAGGAAAAACCAGAAGAACCAGAAGAACAAGAAGAAGAAGATGGAGGAAGAAACCGAAGGAAGATAGAAGATAGAAGATAGAAGAAAGAAGATAGAAGAAAGAAGATAGAAGATAAAAGGGTTAAAGGGAGCTACCAGATTCCGATAAGCCCCCCGCCTGCAGACCCCCACAACCACCGGGCAAGGGTTGTGGGGATGAGGCCCTTGTCCCCATCAACATGGGGACAAGGTATTTTGGGGGGCTACCCCAAAGCACCCTCCCAATGTTGAGGGCATGTGGCCTGGTACGGTTCAGGAGGGGGGGCGCTCTCTGGTCCCCCCTCTTTTCCTGCGGCCTGCCAGGTTGCATGCTCGGATAAGGGTCTGGTATGGATTTTTGGGGGGACCTCACGCCATTTTTTTTATTTTGGCGCGGGGTTCCCCTTAAAATCCATACCAGACCTGAAGGGTCTGGTATAGATTTTGAGGGGGACCCCATGCCATTTTTTTAAAAAAATTTTGGCCAGGTTTTCCTTAATATCCATACCAGACCTGAAGGGCCTGGTATGGAATCTAGGGGGACCCACACGTCATTTTTTTTTTTAATTTTGTTTCGGGGTTCCCCTGTGGGGAATTCCCATGCTGTTTTTATCAATTAACTTTTATGTGTATTGTCGGACCTGCAATTCATTAATAGCCGCAGGTAGTTTTAAATGACTTTTTTCCTTTGAAATGTCATTTTGCTGTCAGACTGTTCTAACCACAGGAAACATGCGCCCCTTTACAGGCATACTATAGACACCCTTCAGGTACAAAATTTAAAGGAATATTACACTTTTATTGTTTCACTTTAAGCATTATTAAAATCACTGCTCCCGAAAAAATGGCCGTTTTTCAAACTTTTTTTTGCATTGATCCTTGTCCCCTGGGGCAGGACCCAGGTCCCCAAAACTTTTTATGACAATACCATGCATATAAGCCTTTAAAATTAGCACTTTTGATTATTCATGTTCGTGTCCCATAGACTTTAATGGTGTTTGCGTGTTTGAACAAATTTTTTGCCTGTTCGCATGTTCTGGTGCGAACCGAACAGGGGGGTGATTTCTCCCATAGACTTTTAAAGGGTGTTCCGCGGCTTTCGAATTTGCCGCGAACACCCCAAATTGTTTGCTGTTCGGAGAACTGGCGAACAGCCGATGTTCGAGCCGAACATGAGTTTGACTCAAACTCGAAGCTCATCCCTAGTGGTAACTCTTTGGGGGGATTAAAACATAAGTTCACCTTTAAAAAAAAAAACAAAAAACATGCACATCTTTTCGGAAGTAAAAAAATGTGCATTTATTGTTTTTTTTACTAGTAGCCTGAAAAGCATTGCACCCACGATCACTAGATTGCAAGTGCCACGCAGGACTCCTGCAGGCTTGTAAGTTTATCTGTCTGCTCGTACATCGTTTGGGCAGGCAGTTACACACTGACAGGAAAAGACAATGAACTACCAGAGCGCCCAACAGCATCCTGGTAGTTCATTGAGAACTACAAGCTAACAGATGCAGAGACTGTCGGTACTTGTAGTTTGCCATTTACAGAGATCTGTAAATAAATGACACAGTCAGGCTGATGGAGCCTTGCACAACCGTTTTTTTTTTAATTGTGACAGCTAGCTCAGGGAGAAGATCCCTGGCCGGCTGTCACAAGAGGAAGCGGATCTGGGAGACCTGCAGGAGTGGGAACATGTTACTTGTTCCACCCTAAAAACGGGTGGAATGTGTAACATGTTCCAAAAAGTGAACTTATCCTTTAATTAATTAACAATACTATTTGTATTATGCAGCATGATGCATCAGTGACCAGTGGCAGTTAATTAACCCCTTTGTGCTGCAATAGTGGCACCAGAGTCAGTGTTTATAAACCACTTCATGCTGCAGCATAAAGGGGCTTTTTAACACTCACTGTCACTGGTGCCACTGCCAGTAATGCAGCACACAAAGGGGATAATTAACTGCCACTGGTCAGTGGCAGTATGTTAACCACCTTCATTCTGCATAATACAAATAGTCTTGTTAATTAATTAACCTCCTCTCCCTCCTCCCCCACTCCACTTAAGGCAGTTCACACTGAGCTGACATAACATAGGATAGGACAAAATCATCTGCCACTGCCAACCCAGGCCCCTTAGATTATTGCTCTGCTCACTTGTACAGCGGCTCCTCGATGCTCGCAGCACCGCCAGCACTCCTCTCCCATCGACCCTTCAGGGCCGTCCCTGAATGATGACATTGCGCTGGGACCAGAAACTCCTGTCGGGGGGAGATCACTCCACCTGACAGGGAGGCAAGTGTGTTGGTCCTAGACTTGAGCAGGAGTGCACTTGGCGCACAGGCACTGCTCCACTGAAGCTCTGCAATGTATGTACAATGTAGCGGCCGGCAGACGTCCACTATGTCATGTGCAATGTCAGTGTATTGGGCCTATATTATGGTAGGGGCCTGGAGCTGCAGCTCCAATAGCCCCTACGTTAATCCAGCCCTGCAAGAGGCTGGGATCAATCAAATTCTGATCATCCCAGTCTTAGTCCGTAGGGTTCAATATTGAGTTGGCCCATCTTTTGCAGCTATAACAGCTTTAAAGTGGATGTAAACTGAAAAAAAAAAATGTTTTAATGAAGACTTCTACCTGGTACAGTAGAGGATGTCAACTCATCTGTGCCCAGTCTTGCCATGAAGAGTTAATCCAGCTCTGAGCAATCCTCTTGTCTTTTTTCAGTAAGATAAAAAAAAACACACACAGATAAGTTTGTGTCGCCACACCCCCCACTGCTGTGACTGACATCTGATTTCTTTATCTCATGAAGGAGCAGTGAGTGTGTTACGATTCCCAGCTCCACATCCCTCCTCCTTTCTTCTCCAGCTCTCCCAGGATTGGATGTTCCACACCTCAGCATTATTGGACATGCTGAAGTCATGTGGTGCCTTTCCTGAGTTTTGACTGAATGTTACTCATCATGGGGCGTGATCAGTGTGACTGAGGAGGATATTCGTGGTGCAGTCAGCTCCCAGAGCCAGCAGAAACAATAGGAAAGTGTAGAGCTGGGCGGGGAGTCTTGTGACATCACGACTCCGCCCATGAGCTCCGGTAAAAAGACCCATCCACTGATTCTAGAGTTTTGAGGGGGTTCCTAATGCTGAAGGGGGTGACATTTGCAAGGTAGGGATCCATGCAGGAGCCTTGCATGTACAGTATCTCACAAAAGTGAGTGCACCCCTGTCCCCATGAAGTGCCCACCATGTCATGTGCAGTGCCATGAAGTGTCCAATATGTCATGTGCTGTGCCATGAAGTGCCCACCATGTCATGTGCAGTGCCCACTATGTCATGTGCTGTGCCATGAAGTGCCCATCATGTCATGTGTTGTGCGATGCAGTGCCCACCCTGTCATGTGCAGTGCCCACTATGTCATGTGCTGTGCAATGAAGTGCCCATCATGTCATGTGTTGTGTGATGCAGTGTCCACCCTGCCATGTGCAGTGCCAACCATGTTGTGCTGTGCCATGAAGTGCCCACCATGTCATGTACATTGCACACTATGTCATGTCCTGTGCCCACCATGTCATGTGCTGTGCCATGCAGTGCCCACCATGTCATGTGCAGTGCCCACTGTCATGTGCTGTGCCATAAAATGCCCACCATGTCATGTTCAGCGCCCACTGTCATATGCTGTGCCATGAAGTGCCCACCATGTCATATGCAGTGTCCACTATGTCATGTGATATGTCATGCATTGCCCGCCATGCCATGTGCAGTGCCAACTGTCATGTGCTGTGCCATGAAGTGCCCACCATGTTATGTGCAGTGTCCACTGTCATGTGCTGTGCCATTAAGTGCCCACAATGTCATGTACAGTGCCCACTGTCATGTGCTGTGCCATGAAGTGCCCCCCATTTCATGTGCAGTGCCCATCATGTCATGTGATGTGTCATGCAGTGCCCACTATGTCATGTGATGTGCCATGCAATGCCCACCATGTCATTTGCAGTTCCCACTATGTCATGTGCTATGCCATGAAGTGCCCACTATGTCATGTGCAGTCTCCACTATGTCATGTGCTGTGCCATGAAGTGCCCACTATGTCATGTGCAGTGTCCACCATGTCATGTGTAGTGCCCATGCCATGTGCAGTGCCATAAAGTGCCCACTATGTCATGTGCAATGCCCACAATGTCATGTGCTGTGCCATGAAGTGCCCACTATGTCATGTGCACTGCCCACCATGGCATGTGCTGTGTCATGCAGTGCCCACCATTTCATGTGAAATGTTCACTATATCATGTGCTGTGCCATGAAGTGCCCACCATGTCATGTGCAGTGCCCACTATGTCATGTGCTGTGCAATGCAGTGCCCATCATGTCATGTGTTGTGCGATGCAGTGCCCACCATGCCATGTGCAGTACCCACCATGTCGTGCTGTGCAATGAAGTGCCCACCATGTCATGTGCATTGCACACTGTCATGTGCTGTGCCCACCATGTCATGTGCTGTGCCATGCAGTGCCCACCATGTCATGTGCAGCGCCCGCTGTCATGTGATGTGCCATGAAGTGCCCACCACTGTCATGTGCTGTGCCATGAAGTGCCCACCATGTCATGTGCAGTGTCCACTATGTCATGTGATGTGTCATGCAGTGCCCGCCATGTCATGTGCAGTGCCAACTGTCATGTGCTCTGCCATGAAGTGCCCACAATGTCATGTACAGTGCCCACTGTCATGTGATGTGTCATGCAGTGCCCACCATTTCATGTGATGTGCCATGCAGTGCCCACCATGTCATGTGCAGTTCCCACTATGTCATGTGCTGTGCCATGAACACCATGTCATGTGCAGTGCCCACTGTCATGTGCTGTGCAATAAAATGCCCACCATGTCATGTGCTGTGCCATAAAGTGCCCACCACTGTCATGTTCTGTGCCATGAAGTGCCCACCATGTCATGTCCAGTGTCCACCATGTCATGTGATGTGTCATGCAGTGCCCACCATATCATGTGATGTGTCATGCAGTGACTGCCATATCATGTTCAGTGCCCACTGTCATGTGCTGTGCTATGAAGTGCCCACAATGTCATGTGCAGTGCCCACTGTCATGTGTTGTGCCATGCAGTGCCCACCATGTAATGTGCAGTACCCACCATGCCATGTGCTGTGCCTTTCAGTGCCCACCATGTCATGTGCCATGCAGTGCCCACCATGTTGTGATGCGCCTTGCAGTGCCCATCATGTAATGTGCCTTGCAGTGCCCACCATGTAATGTTCAGTGCCCACCATGTCATGTGCTGCGCCATGCAGTGCCCACTATGTCGTGATGTGCCCACCATGTACTGTGCTTTGCAGTGCCCACCATGTACTGCACAGTGCCCACCATGTTGTGCTGTGCCTTGCAGTGCCCACCATGTCATATGAAGTGCCCACCATGTTATGTGCAGTGCCTACCATGCCATGTGCAGTGCCATAAAGTCCCCACTATGTCATGTGCTGTGCCATGAAGTGCCCACTATGTCATGTGCAGTGCCCACTATGTCATGTGCTGTGCCATGCAGTGCCCATCATGTCATGTGTTGTGCGATGCAGTGCCCACCATGTCATATGCAGTCCCCACCATTTTGTGCTGTACCATGAAGTGCCCACCATGTCATGTGCATTGTCCACCATGTCATGTGATGTGTCATGCAGTGCCCGCCATGTCATGTGAAGTGCCTACCATGTTATGTGCAGTGCCCACCATGTCATGAGATGTGTCATGCAGTGACCGCCATATCATGTGCAGTGCCCACTGTCATGTGCTGTGCCATGAAGTGCCCACAATGTCATGTGCAGTGCCCACTGTCATGTGCTGTGCCATAAAATGCCCACCATGTCATGTGCTGTGCCATGAAGTGCCCGCCACTGTCATGTTCTGTGCCATGAAGTGCCCACCATGTCATGTGCTGTGTCCATCATGTCATGTGATGTGTCATGCAGTGCCCGCCATGTCATGTGAAGTGACTGCCATATCATGTGCAGTGCCCACTATCATGTGCTGTGCCATGAAGTGCCCACAATGTCATGTGCAGTGCCCACTGTCATGTGTTGTGCCATGAAGTGCCCACCATTTCATGTGCAGTGCCCACCATGTCATGTGATGTGTCATGCAGTGCCCACCATGTTATTTGATGTGCCATGCAGTGCCCACCATCATGTGTGGTGCCATGCAGTGCCCACCATCTTGTGTGGTGCCATGAAGTGCCCACCATTTCATGAGCAGTTCCCACTATATCATGTGCTGTGCCATGAAATGCCCACCATGTCATATGAAGTGCCCACTATGTCATATGCTGTGCCATGCAGTGCCCATCATGTCATGTGTTGTGCAATGCAGTGCCCACCATGTCATGTGCAGTGCCCACTATTTTGTGCTGTACCATGAAGTGCCCACCATGTCATGTGCATTGCACACTATGTCATGTGCATTGTCCACCATGTCATGTGATGTGTCATGCAGTGCCCGCCATGTCATTTGAAGTGCCCACCATGTCATGTGATGTGTCATGCAGTGACCGCCATATCATGTGCAGTGCCCACTATCATGTGCTGTGCCATGAAGTGCCCACAATGTCATGTGCAGTGCCCACTGTCATGTGTTGTGCCATGAAGTGCCCACCATTTCATGTGCAGTGCCCACCATGTCGTGCTGGGCCATGAAGTGCCCACCATGTCATATGTAGTGCACCCTATGTCATGTGCTGTGCCATGAAGTGCCCACCATGTCATGTGCTATTTCATGCAGTTCTCACTATGTAATGTGCTGTGCTATGAAGTGCCCACAATGTCATGTGCAGTGCCCACTGTCATGTGTTGTGCCATGAAGTGCCCACCATTTCATGTGCGGTGCCCACCATGTCATGTGATGTGTCATGCAGTGCCCACCATGTCATGTGATGTGCCATGCAGTGCCCACCATGCCATGTGCAGTTCCCACTATGTCATGTGATGTGCCATGCAGTGCCCATCATGCCATGTGTTGTGCGATACAGTGCCCACCATGCCATGTGCAGTGTCCACCATGTCGTGCTGGACCATGAAGTGCCCACCATGTCATATGTAGTGCACCCTATGTCATGTGCTGTGCCATGAAGTGCCCACCATGTCATGTGGTATGTCATGCAGTGCTCACTATGAAATGTGCAGTGCCCACCATGTCGTGCTGCGCCATACAGTGTCCACCATGTAATGTGCAGTACCCACCATGCCATGTGCTGTGCCTTGCAGTGCCCACCATGTCATGTGCCATGCAATGCCCACCATGTTGCCATGTGCCTTGCAGTTCCCACAATGTAATGTGCCTTGCAGTACCCACCATGTAATGTTCAGTGCCCACCATGTCATGTGCGGTGCCATGCAGTGCCCACCATGTAATGTGCCTTGCAGTGCCCACTATGTGATGCGCAGTGCCCACCATATTGTGCTGTACCTTGCAGTGGCCACCATGTCATATGCTGTGCATTGCCCATTATGTCATGTGCTGTGTTGTGCCCACCATGTCATGTGTTGCACCATGCAGTGTCTACCATGTAATCTTCTGTACACACCATGTAATGTGCTGTGCATTGCCCACCATGTCATGTGCGTGCATTGCTCACTGTGTGATGTGCCATGCAGTACCCACAATGGAATGTGCTGAGCAGTGCTCACCATGTCATGTACTGTATCCACCATTTAATGTGCTGTGCACACCATGTAATGTGCTGTGCTGTGTCGTGCAGTGCCCGCCATGTCATGTGCAGTGCCCGCCATGTCATGTGTTGTGCCATGCAGTGCCCACCATGTCATGTGCAGTACTCACCATATAATATGCTGCGCCCACCATATAATTCGCTGTGCAGTTCCCACCATGTAATGTTCAGTGCCCACCATGTCATGTGCTGTGCCATGCAGTGCCCACTATGTTGTGCTGTGCCCACCATGTAGTGTGCCTTGCAGTGCCCACCATATAATGCACAGTGCCCACCATGTTGTGCTGTGCCTCGCAGTGCCCACCATGTCATGTGCAGTGCCCACCATGTCATGTGCAGTGTCCACTATGTCATGTGCAGTGTCCACTATGTCATATGCTGTGCCAACTATGTCATGTGCTGTGCCATGAAGTGCCCACCATGTCATATGAAGTGCCCACCATGTCATGTGCAGTACCCACTATGCCATGTGCAGTGCCATAAAGTGCCCACTATGTCATGTGCTGTGCCATGAAGTGCCAACTATGTCATTTGCAGTGCCCACTATCTCTTGTGCTGTGCCATGCACAGCTGCAAAGGTTGGGCCAACTCAATACTGGACTGTACAGACTTATGCCGTGTACACGGGCAGACTTTTCGACCGGACTGGTCAGACGGGACGAATCTGTTGGACAAGCCAACCATGTGTGGGCTTCATCGGACCTGCAGCGGACTTTTTCTGTTGAAAATCAGACGGACTTTAGATTTGGATCATGTTTCAAATCTTTCCGACGGACTCGAGTCCGGTCGAAAAATCCGCTCGTCTGTATGCTAGTCTGACAGACGAAAACTGACGCTAGGGCAGCTATTGGCTACTGGCTATCAACTTCCTTATTTTAGTTTGGTCGTACGTCATGACGTACGAATCTGTCGGACTTTGGTGTGATCGTGTGTAGGCAAGTCCGTTCATTCGAAAGTCCATCAGAAGTCTGTCAAAAGTCCGTCGGAAAGACCGTTGGACCTTTGATGCTGAAAAGTCCGCCCGTGTGTATACGACATAAGACCGGGATGCCATTAAAGTTCATGTGCGTGTAAAGGCATTTAAAATCTTTTAATATATAGCTGTTTCATTGGTGTTATATTACTTGTACTGTACCTTGAGTTTAGCTTCAACTGTTAAAAAACTGTTACTTACTAGGCAAGAAAACAGAGCCATTGAAAGTACAGACTGTAGATAATGTAGTTGGAGTTTCACAGTGACTTGTGTCATCATAGCACACATAGCGTATCTCATAGTCAAGGCACTTAATTCTGTAAAGTTGTTCAGGATTACGACATTTAAAGCCCTCTTCTAAATTGCAGATGACATTTTAGCCTACAGCCTTTAAACTGAGATCAGGATATGCAACTGATCTACATTCAATATTATAGACTTTATCACATATCATATAGCCCAACTGCTTTATCGTTTGAATATTTTCTTCATCGCCGCTTTTATTTCCAAACATGTCATGTGCTGTGCCCACCATATAGTGTGCTGTGCCCACCAAGTAATGTGCTGTATTATGCTGTGCCCACCATGTAATGTGCTGTGCCATGCTCACCATTGAATGTGCTGTGCAGTGCTGTTGTTGCACTGTCCTGTGTTGTGCCCATCATGTAATGTGCTGTGCGTTGCCCACCATGTAATGTGCTGTATCCATGTATCCACAATGCAATGTGCTGTGCCCACCATGTAATGTACTGTGCTTTGCCCCCCCCCCCCCCCCCATGTAACATACTCTGCTGTGCCACCCATATGATGTACTGAGCTATACCCCCCCATGTAATGTACTATGCTGTGCCCCCCATAGACTCACCCCCGCACTCTCTCTCTCTCTCACCCTCTCTCTTTTTCACCCCCTCTCTCACCCCTTTCTTTCTCTCACCCCCTTCACCCCCCCTCTCTCCTACTACCCTCTCTCGCCCTCCTTTTTCTTTCACCCTCTCTCTATTCCCCTTTTTCTCACCCCCTCTCTCTCTCGTGCTCTCTCTCTCACCCCCCTCTCTCTCATTCACCCCCTTTCTCTCTCTCTTCCCCCCCTCTCATCCACTCTCTTTTAGCCCCCTCTCTCTCTATTACTCCCCTCTCTCTATTACTCCCCTCTCTCTCTCAACCCCTCTCTCACCCCCGCTCTCTCTTTAATTTAATTTGTTTTAACAACAATGTTTGCATTCTCATTGTATTTATTTTCATAAAAAGGACCACCAAAATCCTCAGCACCAGCACCAGCACCAGGACCATGATGCTCTTAATCCGGCCCTGGTTATGTGACTCGTTAGTGTTACAAGGTCTCAGGTGTGAATGGGGAGCAGGTGTAAATTTGGTGTTATCGCTCTCACTCTCTCATACTGGTCACTGGAAGTTCAACATTGCATCTCATGGCAAAGAACTCTTTGAGGATCTGAAAAAAATAATTGTTGCTCTACATAAAGATGGCCTAGGCTATAAGAAGATTACAAAGACCCTGAAACTGAGCTGCAGCATGGTGGCCAAGACCATACAGCGGTTTAACAGGACAGGTTCCACTTGGAACAGGCCTCGCCATGGTTGACCAAAGAAGTTGAGTGCACGTGTTCAGCGTCATATCCAGAGGTTGGGAAATAGACGTATGAGTGCTGCCAGCATTGCTGCAGAGGTTGCAGGGGTGGGGGGTCAGCCTGTCAGTGCTCAGACCGTAAGCCGCACACTGCATCAAATTGGTCTGCATGGCTGTCGTCCCAGAAGTAAGCCTCATCTAAATATGGTGCACAAGAAATCCCAGAAGCAGTTTGCTGAAGACAAGCAGACTAAGGACATGGATTACTTGAACCATGTCCTGTGGTCTGATGAGACGAAGATAAACGTATTTGGTTCAGATGGTGTCAAGCATGTGTGGTGGCAACCTGGTGAGGAGTACAAAGACAAGTGTGTCTTGCCTACAGTCAAGCATGGTAGTGGGAGTGTAATGGTCTGGGGCTGCATGAGTGCTGACGGCATTGGGGAGCTACAGTTCATTGAGGGAACCATGAATGCCAACATGTACTGTGAAATACTGAAGCAGAGTATGATCCCCTCCCTTCGAGGACTGGGCCACAGGGCAGTATTCCAACATGATAACGACCCCAAACACACCTCCAAGATGACCACTGCCTTGCTAAAGGGTAAAGGTGATGGACTGGCCAAGCATGTTTCCAGACCTAAACCCTATTGAGCATCTGTGGGGCACCTTAAATGAAAGGTGGAGGAGCGCAAGATCTCTAACATCCACCAGCTCCATGTTGTCGTCATGGAGGAGTGGAAGAGGACTCCAATGGCAACCTGTGAAGCTCTGGTGAACTTTATGCCCAAGTGAGTTAAGGCAGTGCTAGAAAAAAATGGTGGCCACACAAAATATTGACACTTTGGGCCCAATTTGGGCATTTTCACTTAGGGGTGTACTCACTTTTGTTTACAGCAGTTTAGACATTAATGACTGTGTTGAGTTATTTTGAGGGGACAGTATATTTATACTGTTATACAAGCTGTAAACTCGCTACTTTACATTGTAGCAAAGTGTCATTTCTCCAGTGTTGTCACATAAAAGGATATAATAAAATATTTACAAAAATGTGAGGGGTGTACTCACTTTTTGTGAGATACTGTATATATACATGAACCACTTGCCAGCAGAATGGCACAGCTGGGTGAAACAACGTTATGTTACATCGCTTTGCCCTGTGACCACTAGAGGTGCACTCCTCGCCCCTGGAGCCGATGCAAGTGCCCGGCAGTCACGATCACCGCCGGGCCCCCGCGATCGCTGCTGACACACAGAGAACCGGGATCTGTGTGTAAACACACAGTTTCCGGTTCTCTGAGGGGAAAAGAAACAGATCGTCTGTCAATACAGGGTATGAACAGTGATCTGTCATCTCCCTTGCACAGTCCCCTCCCCCCTTCAGTTAGAACACACACTAGGGAACACAATTAACCCGTTGATTGCCCCCTAGTGTTAACCCCTTCCCTGCCAGTTACATTTTTACAGTAATCAATGCATTTTTATAGCACTAAGCGCTGTATAAATGTCAATATTCCCAAAAATGTGTCAAAATTGTCCGATGTGTACGCCATTACTAGTAAAAAAAAAACTAATAAAAATGCCATAAAACTATCCCCTATTTTGTAGACGCTATAACTTTTGCGCAAACCAATCAATATATATGCCTATTGCAATTTTACCAAAAATATGTAGAAGAATACATATCGGCCTAAACTGAGGAAAAAAATTGTTTTTTTATATATTTTTGGGGGATATTTATTATAGCAAAAAGTAAAAAATATTGTGTTTTTTTCAAAATTGTTGCTCTTTTTTTGTAATAGCGCAAAAAATAAAAACCGCAGAGGTGATCAAATACCACCAAAAGAAAGCTCTCTTTGTGGGAAAAAAAGTACGTCAATTTTGTTTGGGTACAACGTCGCACGACCGCGCAATTGTCAGTTAAAGCGACGCAGTGCCGAATCGCAAAAAGTGCTCTGGTGAGGAAGGGGGTAAAATTTTTTGGGGCTGAAGCAGTTAATACTGTGCCATTAGTTTATACCGGGTGAGTGGTGGGTTTACATCCACTTCAACTCTTCTGGAAAGGCTGTCCACAAAGTTTAGGAGTGTGTCTATGGGAATGTTTGACCATTCTTCCAGAAGCGCATTTGTGAGGTTAGACACTGATGTTGGACAAGAAGGCCTGGCTTGCAGTCTCCACTATAATTCATCCCAAAGGTGTTCTATCGGGTTGAGGTCAGGACTCTGTGCGGGCCAGTCAAGTTCCTCCACCCCAAACTCACTCATTAATGTCTTTATGGACCTTGCTTTGTGCACTAATCCAAATAATTTGGTGGAGGGGGGATTATGGTGTGGGGTTGTTTTTCAGAGGTTGGGCTTGGCCCCTTAGTTTTAGTGAAGGAAACTCTTAAGGCGTCAGCATACCAAGACATTTTGGACAATTTCATGCTCCCAACTTTGTGGGAATAGTTTGAGGATGGCCCCTTCCTGTTCCAACATGACTGCGCACCAGTGCACAAAGCAAGGTCCATAAAGAAATCGATTAACGAGTTTGGGGTGGAGGAACTTGACTGGCCTGCACAGAGTCCTGAACTCAACCCAAAAGAACACCTTTGGGATGAATTGGAGACTGCGAGCCAGGCCTTCTCGTCCAACATCAGTGCCTGACCTCACAAATGTGCTTCTGGAAGAATGGTAAAACATTCCCATAGACACTCCTAAACCTTGTGGACACCCTTCCTAGAAGAGTTGAAGCTGTTATAGCTGCAAAGGTTGGGCCAACTCAATACTGGACAGACTTATGCCGTGTACACACGGGCAGACTTTTCGACCGAACTGGTCAGATGGGACGAATCCGTTGGACATGCCATTAAAGTTCATGTGCGTGTAAAGGCATTTAAAATATTTTAATATATAGCTGTTTCATTGGTGTTATATTAATTGTACTGTACCTTGAGTTTAACTTCAACTGTTAAAAAACTGTTACTTACTAGGCAAGAAAACAGAGCCATTGAAAGTACAGACTGTAGATAATGTAGTTGGAGTTTCACAGTGACTTGTGTCATCACAGCACACATAGCGTATCTCATAGTCAAGGCACTTAATTCCGGGACGTTGTTCAGAATTACGACATTTAAACCCCTCTTCTAAATTGCAGATGACATTTTGGCCTATAGACTCTAAACGGAGATCAGGATTTGCAACTGATCTGCATTCAATATTATAGACTTTATCACATATCTTATAGCCCGACTGTTTTATCGTTTGAATATTTTCTTCCTCGCCGCCGTCATTTCCAAATGTTGGGGACTGTGTATTGAACCAAACTGTGAACCTACATGTTGGTGTGCACGTGACAGGATAGCTAGTACGTTTGCGGGTTGTTAGCTCTGTAGTTATAGGTTGGCAAATATTTTCACAACAAAGGAATCTGACCATGTAGTTGTAGCACCGGCCTCCATTGGTAACTTGATCTTTATTGTAGCACACTAGTCCTTCAGGAACTTTGCACTGAACATTTTGTTGTAATTCCTTAAGTGTTTTTGTTGATTTGTCTTTTGCTTTGCACTCAATTTGCACAGGATTGTAGCAGATAGCTTTTCCAGTCTTAATAATGGCTAGATGAGATTCAAAGTCACCCCCGAGATTACGTCCAGGAGTAGCACGGTGTTCATCAAACCAACCTGTCCACTTGCAAGTTGGTGTGCAGGGTGTTGTTAACCGAGTAGTTTGTGGAGTTGAGGTTGATCTTGTTGTTGGGATACTTGTTGATGTTTTTTGTGAAGTAAATATCTTGGTAGACGTTTTCAATACTGTGCCAGAAGCAGAAAATTTGATTAACAATAATATCCATACTGGATTACATCCAAATATAATGATGCATGCAGCATCATGACTATGAAATTCCTGTTATGAAGTTGTCTAGATATCTGTTGAAGTCAGAATAGCTATGATACACAGTCATTCTGGTAAGAACAACTGACAGCCTGTGGGCTATGAGCAATATTGCAATGTCTTATTGGCTCTTCTAACAGTGATAAGGCTTACACACTGATATATAAGACTATACCACTGAGAATTAAGCTGGGTACACACGTATCGAAATTTGGCTGGCTCAGCAAGAACTGGCTGAATTTCCATCTGTGTGTAGCCTTGTCTGTTCAACAGAAGCCGATTGTTAGACTGGTGTCTGTTGATTGGTCCTCCTGGAAAGTCAATATTCAGTCAGGCACTGCAGACAATGGCTGCAGTGCTGATCAGTGTATTCTGATGGGGGGAGTCACTGCTGTTAGAATACAATAGTGTAGTGGGGGACATTCCTGCATTCACATCATTTATGTGGATGGAGGAATCTGAATTTTATTTTCATTCATCATACTGGTTGAATAAAAGGAAAAACTCAATGTGTGTACCCAGCTTTGTAATGTCAAGCCATGCATATTATATTTGGCCTATAGTTTTATTAGCCAGTTTAAACAAGGTCACTGTGACTTCTAAGCAAAGGTAGCACCGTGTACCAGTCATAATCTGTAATTTACAGAAGATGGCTCTAGGACCTGCTAAAAGAAATACCATTTAGGAGCCAAAGTTCTTATCTCATATGGAATGCCATAGTCACAGGGTGTATCTTGGAAAAACAGCACAATAAATACAGCCATACTAACACTGGACATGGGCTACAATGGCCCACAGTGATGCAGAAGTAAAAAAAAAAAACTATGCATGACTCCTGCTTCATCCTCTTGCCAGGATGATGCCAGGACTAGTCTCTTGTCCAATGCAACTGGGTATAAATGTTTACCAAAAGAAGGGTAATGGTACAGAGCTTTTCATTAAAGCTGCACAGGTAATTTTTTCACCCTCGAGCGTGGTTCTTTGAATTGCACATTTCATGATATTTGCATTACAGAGGACAGGAGAAATGAAAACGAAACTAAAAATGTTTACAGGGACTAAACTATAAACTATACATTAATTTGAGTACTTCTCTGCTTATAAATTATTTTCAGCAAGGGGTAAAGTGGGAAAATCCATCATGGAACTATTTAATGACCCATATAATATGTACAGTATATTTAATGATACACATATGCATATCATTTATATTATTTATATAATTAACATACTGGTCATTTATGGAAGGTGATTTGGCTGCACTAGGCAGCCATAGGAGTTATGGGCTGATAATCTGGGGAGATCTGCGTACAAAAGTAGAACTCTAGAAATACAAAAAAAGCGCACAGCTTCATGTTCCTAAAGTTTGGAGAGGTCAGCATCCTAGCATCACCTCAATGATGGAGGGGGATCATGAGAAATTATATACACCTTCCCGTAATTGTGTGAGGAGGTCAGGAGGCATCTGGCCTCAGGTAAGAGAGACAGTGAGTCCCTTAAAGTGATATTAAAGGACAATTTTTTTGTCTTAAAATAAAAAAGTTTTTATACTTACCTGCTCTGTAGTCCCCCCGCTGGTGCAGTCTGCTTCTCCCTGCTCCGGGTGCCTCCTTAGCAAGGCAGGTGCTAAGGGGGCACCTGTCCTCGCACATTCCTAAGCCTCCCTCCTCACAAGAGTTTGACTGACAGCACAGGAGCCTATGGCTTCCACTGCTCTCAGTGCCCCTTGTGAGCCCAGGAAGTGAGGAGCTGTGCTGCAGCTGGGACCACATGGATTGATAAGAGAAATCAGTGTTTGGGGCTGGGGAAATGGGTTAGAACAAGTAGTGGGGCGCTTTTTCACCTTAATGCAGTGAATGTGATAAGGTAAAAAAGTTTTGCGTTTAGAACCACTTTAAAGCGGAGCTCCGCTTAAAAATAAAAAAAATAATAGTCAGCAGCTACACATACTGCAGCTGCTGACTTTTAATAATCAGACACTTACCTGTCCCAGGGTCCAGCAATGTAGGCGAACGAAGCCCCACCCATCTCCCTCTCCTCTCTGCAGCACCGGCATTGTCACTGTGGGCGCACGCACTGCGCATGTGCGAACCCCGCTGCACGCTGTGACTGGCCGGGCAATTATCTGGGACCTGTGATGTGTCCCAGGTGATTGCCGAGAGGGAGGGGGGAGAAGTGATCTTTCTTCCGGCGCCATGAGTGCGCCAGGAGGAAGTGGGAGCTGGAACCCTCTAAAGAGAGGGTTTCCGCTCCCCCCCCCAAAAAAAAATCACATGCCAAATGTGGCATGTCAGGGGGTCACCTTCCCTTAAAGCAGAAGTTCCACTTTTGGGTGGAACTCTGCTTTAAGCCCTTGTTCACACTGCTGCGATTTGTCAGTTTCAAATTGAATGACAAGTCACACCCCATTGTACACAATGGAACCATTCAAATTGCCACGACTCATGCAGCGACTTTGAAAAAGGTTCCTGTGCTACTTTTTTCCCCATATCATTTCGACTTTCATAGACTTTCGTTAAACTAATTTGCAAGCCGCAAGGTAATCGGAGGTACAAATCGCACCAGCCTGAACCAGGGCTGCTATGTCATATCATATCATGTTTTGTTATATTGTAACAACATGAAGACTTGTGCATTTACTGTTCTCTTTCCATATTGTAAATTTTTTGTAACTTTCAAATTGATTGAATAGTTTAGGTAGGTCCTCATATTACATAGTTTTGGAAAATCTAAAATAGATTTTACGGTCAGAATGTAACATGTATGCAAGCCTCTTGTTAGGTTCTTTTGTCTCTTCCTTAGAACCTCTTCATTGCCCTGTGGCCTACCTTGGAATAGGGGTTGTATTTTTTTACACTATCTTGTAATCCAACTCGTTTGGACCTGGGCGAAGGGGGTAATTAGAATGTACTAAATTTGACCATTTACTTGGGCCTTGTATCTCCTGCTGGAGATTAAATAGTCTAGCAAAAACTGTTTTACCTGGATTATGGAAAAATGACTACATTATTTCAAAATTGGTTTACTGCTAGACTAATATGTAATCTATTATTAAATTATTATCTTGGCACCAAAGCCAGCAAAAAAATTCAGAGAACAAACAATTTCCTTACTACAGTGAACCAAAATTAGCAGTGCAATATTAAGCATCTGGAGTGGAGCTGACGCTGGAGCTCTCCGTTCCTACGCTTCTGTATGCCCCATAGCAAGCCACTTGCTATGGTGGTACATGTCTGGGCTCGATCTTGAACCGGGCTGTATGCGTTCATAAGACACACACAGTGCTGCTCGGCCCAAACTCCTGCTCCCTCCTCACAGGATTTGATTGACAGCGGGAGGCACCAATGACTCCCCCTACTGCCTCTGTGTCCTGAGAAGAGAGGAACAGAGACCAGCACGACTGCAGACGGGATAGGACTTGGGTAAGTATATAGGGATACAACACAAAACCTTTTTACTGTACATACCTCATATACACTTTTATACACTATACACTTTTATATTTTTTCATTTTTATTTTTATTTCAGTTTTTTCTTTATTAGCTTTTTATTCTTTGCTGTAATAATCGGATATTGTACATAAAGGGACATGTGTGTGTTTATTGATTTAATATGTGTATTTTTTTATACAAATTTTCTATTCTATTTTTCTATAAATCTTTATTTTTCCATGTATTCCCTCATCTAGATCGAATGTCCAGATTATTGATTTTAAACGATTGTGATATACTTAGAGAAAATTTCCCAACCAGAATCTGCACACTCACAACGGTGCTTCCAATTTACTCTAATTATGTAGCTAAATGGGAGTCAAGACATAACACTATAGTTATGGCCCGTACACACGATCCAAATATCGTACGACCGTTTTCGCTTAATAGTCGCAAGTAGAAATTGAATAGCTAAATAAAGTCACGAAAATTCTCGTACGACAGAAAAAAAAATCGGAAGTGATGTCAATGTTGTAATGTATTTGTACTGAATTTTCGGACGACAACTATACTGACTAACCGAAAATCGTACGATCTGGAATCGTATGAGGAAAATTTTCGTGCATGCCCGATCAAATAAGATCGGATGAACGGTCGTGATCGGCTGTCAAAAGTAGTGTACACACGATCCGAAAATCGTACGATCCTTCCTCGGACGACCGTGTTCGTACGATATTCGGATCGTGTGTACGGGCCATTAGATGAACTTCTAGACAATTTTTAGCGTGCACTCCACCTGCATGCTAAAGGATGATGTCGTTGTCATCCCACATTTGGTATGATTACACACTTATGGATAACAGTGCGTTGTTGTGGTGTTTTTGACCTTGTGATACCTGCCAGTGCCAACATTTTATGTCATCCACTGTCTTTTCTTAAAACATTTTCTTCTTTTGACCCCTTTACTTTGCCTGCACTTTGTCTTTGTGTACCTACGTTTTCTACTGTTTATTTTTATTTATTTACCCATACTTAGAAATATAAAACTTAAATAAGGTTTTGTAAGAGGTTCTTTACTTTGGGGGAGGCTGTGATAAACCAGACATTGCATCTGTTTCTATAGGTCCCATTAGAGTTACTGCATATTAATTTCTGTTGACAATATTTTACTGTCTTATCTCATCTTTCATATACTTTGTCCTTGACTTATTGGCAATTAAATATCAATGATAGAAACTGAACTCTTATGCAGTCTTTTCCATCAATTATCATTTGATCATCTTGTTCCTGTAATTACCTGTAGTAGATGGGTGCTTTGTTGTACTGGAAAAACACTGGTTGAAATTGATGGTTCCATTTTCCTTGCATATAGCTTTTTGGCAACCAGTTCCACTATCTGTTGCATTGTATATGGTTTCATTATATTTATACATGTGCCCATGGTATTCACATTTACACTCTAAAAGAAAAACATAAACAAAGTTATAAATAATGGCATTGCTACAAACATATTATAGACCAGTGAAGGCAAACCTTGGTACCCAGATGTTTTGGAACTACATTTCCCATGATGCTCATGCACTCTGCAGTGTAGTTGAGCATCATGGGAAATGTAGTTCCAAAACATCTGGGGTGCCAAGATTCGCCATCACTGTTATAGACTTTTCAAATGTTCAAGACAACAGGAATGTCAGTATTGCTTCACAACGCTCAAAGCACCCATTGCCAATGAGAAAACGTATTCAGACCAAGCAGACGATTATAAGAGCCTGTTGACACTGTACTGGGCTGGGGTGGGGTAATGCATACCTACAACACACTTTATTGCACAACACGGCAGTGTTACCGAGAATTGGCCTGAACGCAGTCAAATTTGGCCTGTCACTTTTTTATGTTCACACCACAACCTGCACCTATATAGAGGTTTTTGGTTGGGGACTCCAGAAGTCTCTTTAATAAAAAAAGGGGGCCCCCAGATACCACCCCCTCATATTTAGTCTATGATGTCAGCCAGGGTCCCCAGTCGGTTTGTTAAACAACAGCTAAAAAATTGTCTCCCATAAACTTTAATAGGGTTTGGCAGTAAATTTTGAGTTTGTGGACCTCCTGCTAGGTTCGCTGAACCATGCCTGGTTTGCTTATGCCTAAAAGGAAGTGCACTGTTATTTATCAAGGAATTCCAAAAACAAAAAGTATGTATATATTTTTTTAAGGTAGTCAACATAGTTCTTAGGCACAATAACATTTCTTGGATGTTATCTATAACATAGCAAATATTCACTGTTTAAGTTCAGATATTCTCTAAGACTAGGTTCACACTTGTGCGGGTGGTTGCTACCAGAGTACACTAGTTCCAGTGGGGTGGCAAGTAGTCTTTGAATTCCTCAAGCTGTTTGCCTATGTTGCCAGAGCTATCCTGGACACTGTGAGGGATGCTGTCTAGTAAAGCTGCACGATTAATCGCCGAGAATCGTTATCGCGATTCTCCACCTGCCACGATCGCAACTCCGGATTCTGACGATTCTGACCATTAAACAAATTGTCAGTATTGTCAGGTAAAAAGCGTGCGCCGCACAGTGATCGATGGTGTCGCCGGGAAGCTGACATCACTATTGAGGCCGTGGCGTGAGGTTACCTGTTACGGAACGGAGGGGAAGCCGTCGGAGCCAGCATGAAACACTAATGGAGGGGGATTCCGGAACTGACGTCAGCAAAGAATGTGATTTGTCAGTATGTTTCTTCTACCCAGAGGTCTCGGGGACAGCGCACCATCACAAGCGTGACTGCAGCACTGAGTGACACTGGCAAAATGTGAGCTGCTGCTATACTACTTTTTTTTTTTTAAAGAATCAGCAAATGTTTTTTTATTCTTTCAATCAATCTCTCTCTCTCAAATTCAATCAATCTCTCAATCAATCTCTCTCTCTCAATCAATCTCTCTCTCTCAATCAATCCCTCTCTCTCAATCAATCCCTCTCTCTCAATCAATCCCTCTCTCTCAATCACTCTCAATCAATCGCTCTCAATCTCTATCAATCAATCGCTCTCAGTCAATCTCTCAGTCAATCGCTATCAATCTCTCTCTCTCTCAATCACTCATTTAATCTTTCTCTCAATCAATCAATCTCTCAATCAGTCTCTCTCTATCAATCTCTCTTTTTTTCTAAAAAAAAAATTACGTCGCAAGAATTGAGAGAATCGTGATCTTTTTATTCTAAGCAAAAAAATTGCAATTCTCATTTTGGCCAGAATCGTGCAGCTCTACTGTCTAGGATAGGATGCTAATGATCTAGATAAGGATAATCACAAAATCTGTGTTCTAAACTATTTTGCTGAAGTAGTGATTCTCAGGTTGACTGTCTTTTGCTATGGAGTCTAAGACCGGCCATAGATGGAGCAAATTTCTTTCCAGCAACCATGGGGAAATTTGCTAGATTCCCCCATCAACACAGACAGTGTTGACAGGGGACTCTCTCCCACCAAACCATTGTGTTTTCTTGGCGGGGAAAGCCATCCCCATATATTTATTGCTAGTAGCTATAACAGCCACTTGCAATAATTGCATGCAAAATTCAGCAGGCTAGTTGTACATACGATAAATTGATCAATCAACTTGGGTAAAAGCAGCCTGCCCATAAATGGTTCGAATTGATAGGGCCGGCTTTATAGAACCTATTCTATGCACCCATATGTTACCCTGATTGAGCCACACAGACATTGCTTTGAGGAGTTCATGTCTGTGTAGCTTTAATTATTTGTTTTGTATTATTTTGTAGCATATGTAGGAAAGATGATCCGCACTCTGGTTGTTGCTCTTAAAAAAATCTTAATTATATTGAAAAGCCACAGTGTAAACGCAGATAAGATCAGTTGACGCGTTTCATCCTACAAGGCCTTAGTAATATTTTGTAGCATATACATGCCCTTTAGACATGTTCCTTTTGGAAATTCGGATGTATCTGAATTTCCGAATGACAATAGTAACTAATTTAAACAAATTCAAAGTAACGAAACTACGTTTCGGAGGAAATTTGAGTTTGAATAGTTTTCAAATCGAATTTGAATTTCCAAAGACATTACAATAGAATAGAAAATAAAGGAATAGAATAGAAAATAATATAATAGAATAACAAAGGATAGAATAGAAAAGAAAAGAATATAATATAATCTAATAGAGTAAAACAGAACAGAATACAAAATGAAATAATTTTGCATTTCAGTTTTGGGCACCAGTTCTCAAAAAGGGTATTGGGGAACTGGAGAAAGTGCAGAGAAGGGCAACCAAACTGATAAGAGGCATGGAGGAGCTCAGCTATGAGAAAAGAGAGGAACTGAATTTATTTCCTCTTGAGAAGAGGAGATTAAGGGGGGATATGATCAACATGTACAAATATATAAGTGGTCCATATAGTGACCTTGGTGTTTAGTTTTTCATTTTAAGTAATCACATAGGACTAGGGGGCCCTCTTTACATCTAGAGGAAAACAATTGTAATCTCCAAATACGGAAAGGTTTCTCCACAGTAAGAGCTGTGAAAATGTGAAATAGACTCCTCCAGAGGTGGTTCTGGCCAGCTCAGTAGATTGCTTTAAAAAAGGCCTGGATTCTTTCCTAAATAACTGGGTACTAACATTTATAGGTAAAGTTGAAAAATCCGATTGCCTCTGGGGGGATCAGGAAGGATTTTTTTCCCCTGCTATAGCAAATTGGTTCATGCTTTACTGGGGTTTTTCGTCTGCCTCTGGACCAACTGTTGGTATAGGATTGTGTATATGGGATTGTATTTTTTTTTTTGGTTGAACTGGATGGACTTGTGTCTTTTTTCAACCTAACTATGTAACTATGTAAAGAATAGAAAAAAATAGAATAGAAAATAATATAGTAAAACAGAACAAATTTGAATAGAAAATAAAAGAACAGAATAAAATAGATTAGAAAATAAAGGAATAGAATAGAATAGAATTAAAAAATAGAATAGAAAAATAGAAAGAATATAACCATCTGAAATTTGAATTTCAAATAGAATAAATTAGAATTTAAACAGAATAGAAAAAAAAATAGCATAAAATAAAAGACTAGGGAAGGCGCATGCGCGGCGGCTCCTAAGATGGCCGCAGGCTGTTAGAGCTCCGCTCCACCACGGCTCTGTGACAGCCACCGGAGCAATCGGAGCAACCCCCCGAGCACCTTTCCAGGCCACACGAACGGGGGAAACCCCCAGAAACACTGCCTTGAAAACGGCGAACGTCCGCAGGAACCTGACGAGCCAGAAGACCGCGGCAGGCACTCAGATCAGCTATGCCAAGATGGCGGCGGCTCCACGAGGCCCGCGCAGCACGGAGGAGATGAAGCACACTATAGCGGACCAGGACACACAGCATCCACAGCCACCACAGTCCCCAGGTACAGACTTTCCGCCCCTGCCCCTGGCTGCTTCTCCCTCTTCCACGGAGTCCCTCTTGGGCAGGATGGGCTTGGGCGTTCCATCTACACCTATGATGGACCCTCATACCGGACTGTTATTGTCAGTATCAGAAGCCCACTCTGACATTCCTGTACCATCTGATTTCCCCTCCATGATGGAGGCCTTCTCCCAGCTCCTCTCCAAGAGCCTGGCCCAAAATGCAGCACAAATTACCTCATCCATCCATGCTGACCTGCAGCAAATAGGGATGAGGATGGACATAATAGAAAAGAAAGCTCACCAAGCGGTATCTCGCATCAATCAAAATTCAGCAAGGATTCAGACTTGCAAGACCAGCTGGAAACAGCATTTGCCAAAATCGATGACCTCGAAAATAGATCGAGACGCTATAACTTTCGCATTCGAGGACTCCCGGAATCAGAAAAGGATGTTCATGCCACAGTGAAGACCCTTTTGCGGAACCTCATACCAGATATCACAGAGCAACAACAGGAGCTTGACAGAGCTCACAGAGCCCTTCAACCCCCCCGATCAGATGGCCTTCCCAGAGACATCATTGTGAAACCCCACTTCTTCTCCATAAAGGAGGAGGTGATGAAAAGATCTAGGGGCTCAGAAAATCTTAAATTGATGGGCCACAGGATCCAGATTTTTGCAGACTTATCGCCATACACCGTGCAAAGAAGGCGCTCTCTCAAACTGCTACTTCAACTACTGCTTGAAAAAGAGATCACATATCGCTGGTCCTTCCCCCTTCGATTAAACTTTTCCTACTGGAACAAAAATTACGGCTTTTCTTCATTCGCAGAGGGAGAACGGCTGCTCCTGCAACTTGGTTTGATCTCCCAGGACCCTTCTTCACAGACCAGCAGGAGCTCCTCTTCATCCACAAAAAGACCTCCACCAGCAAGCCCGCTGCAACCCACCTGGCTTAAACAGAGCTCCAAACACTCTAAGGAAAATCTTCCCCCGTGATGCGCTGTCCTCCATTTGGATCAGGAACCTGATCAGGAACCCCCCCGTGGACATTTTCGGTTCAACGGTGACCTCTCCGGGATTTCTTTTACGCCCTCTGCAAAGACGCCATGTGGCAGTTGGGCCTTATTCCTTTGCAGCAGTTTCAATTCTTCCCATCTCGGACATCACAGGCTTAGCAACAGCCGACTCTGTGAAATTTCAGGGATGGGGCAGGGGCGGGAGGGGGGATCTTAATTTACATATATCTTAAGCTGGACAGTACTCTGAAAAGATAGATATTTCCAGGTTCTATTACTTGTTGGACCCTCCTCTCACTGGTTGATCCTGAAGTAGTAATTACATAAGTTTTTTCAATATCCTTGATCACATTTTAGTGACCGGATGGATCTGCTGTCCCCCCTAATCAGATTCCACTGCTCCGCAACTGGAGCCTTTTGGCCCGGATGGTGCAGTGCAATCCTTTTTCATATAAAATCATTATATTCTAGGATTGCTCTGTTTTATTTTTATTTTATTTTTTTTTTAAGCAATGTTAGAATGTTTTATGCCCGCTAGTTATACGGTTTTTATAGGTGGCGGGGCCATGGTGGACCTAGTGCACCTCCAGTTGAAACCAGAGGCACTGATCGTGCATTTGGTTTCTAGTCCGGTAGTCCCCCTGATTGGACACCGGCCCTCTCAGGTAAAAGGGTAAGGTATGGCCAGTACATCCTACCCTGGGGTAAGGGAGGGGTCTGGGGACCCCTGTGTTATTACTTTCTGTTCTTGTTACATGTATGAAAGTTTCATGGATCATATTTTAGTACCTTGTATACTCTCTCTAATACTCTCTCTCACCCCTCTCCTTTCTTTCTCTCCTTCTTATCACTTGAGCACTTCCAGGATCCACACTCGCTTATGGCCTCTCCTCCCAGGTCTTCTGTTCCCAGCAAGCTTATTCCAAGAGATCCTTGAGACACTTTCATCTACACGTACAGGTAAGACCTTTCTCATAAGCATGCCCTTACAACACTCAATTTATGACTGATCTCCCTAAAGTCCCTCCCACCTTAAACATTTTATCACATAATACTCAGGAAATGAACTCCCCTGTCAAAAGAAGGAAACTGTTTCAACTCTACCATTCTATGCACACGGACATTCTCTTTTTACAGGAGACCCATTTCCCCATGTCATACAACCCACATTTCTCCATCGCCACTTTCCCCAATTCTTCATATCATCTGCACCCAACAAAACAAAAGGGGTGGCTATATGTTTTGCCAAACATATCAATCTCTCTCAACCTCAGACAATTATAGACCCTCTGGGATGCTTTATACTAGTATCGGGGAACATAGATGGTGAACAATACACCTTTGTATCCTATTACGCTCCTAATAGAGGTCAAAGGGCATTTTTTTAATCCATACTACACAAACTCTGCCCTCACCTTAAGGGCACAACTATTATCAGTGGGGACTCCAATATAGCCTTTGACTTCTCCTGGGAGAAGTCTGGAGACGGGATAACAAAACCCAAATGCCCTACTAGACAGAGCGTCAAAGTTGCTAAGTTACTACATGAGGCGGGATTGGTAGACGCCTGGAGGGAAACTAACCGTCGCTCTAAGGATTATACACATTTCTCAGCACCCCATAACTCCTATGCCAGAATAGACCACACCTTTACACGTGCCACTACGATCCCTTTGATCGTATGGCCACGGATTACAGACTCTCCTCTATTGGACCACTCAATGGTTACTTTAACCCTCCACAGGACATCAGGACATAGGGAGCACAACCGTTGGCGCCTGCAGGAATCAATTTTTAACGACCCCATACAGGCCACTATCATAGAGAAATTTATTAAGGAATACTTTAGCCTAAATACCACGACTGACGTCTCCCCGTCCACAGTTTGAGCTGCTCATAAAGCGGTGATCAGGGGTAAATTAATGCAATTATCAGCTACACTAAAAGCGGAACACAAAAGCGACACGATCAAATTGACAGCGAACTTTCGATCTCTCACAAAAACCCACAAACTAAATCCCACTCCGGAATCTCTGACTCACCTGGATAAGGCTCGGGTCCTCCTCAACCTGAATCTAACGACAGCGGCCGAAAAGCACCTCAGGTGGACAGGGGCATGTTTCTACTCCCAGAGGGATAGGATAGGATCGAAATTGGCGGTAAAACTTAGTCCTAAACCTCGCCAATTGGCATTCCCCAAAATTAAGTTAAACTCAGGCGACCTGACCCAGAACCCTACCAAGATTATGGAAGCATTCCAACAGTTCTATTCGGAACTTTATAGATCTCAAAGCCACCATCCAGGTCAATCACAAGGAGGCTTTCTAGACTCCTTGCCTTTACCTTCCTTAACCTCAGAACATAGGGACCTACTTGAAAGCCCCTTCTCGGTCATGGAGGTTATGGATACTATTACTTCCTTGAAAGTCGGCTCCTCTCCTGGACCTGACGGGTTCTCCACCGGGTATTATAAAAAATTTGGGGAAACATTGGCCCCACATCTCACAAAATTTTTTAATTTCCTTAGGGAAGGATCCCCTTTGGGGGCTGATTTAAATGCAGCATATATTTCGGTGTTTCCCAAACCAGGGAAAGACCCGAGCGAAGTTGGAAATTACAGGCCTATCTCCTTAATTAACAACAACATCAAGATTATGACTAGGGATGAGGTTCGAGTTCGAGTCGAACTCATGTTCGACTCGAACATTGGCTGTTCGCAAGTTCGCCGAACAGCAAACAATTTGGGGTGTTCGCGGCAAATTCGAATGCCGCGGAACACCCTTTAAAAGTCTATGGGAGAAATCAAAAGTGCTAATTTTAAAGGCTAATATGCAAGTTATTGTCATAAAAAGTGTTTGGGGACCCAGGTCCTGCCCCAGGGGACATGGATCAATGCAAAAAAAAGTTTTAAAAACGGCCGTTTTTTCAGGAGCAGTGATTTTAATAATGCTTAAAGTCAAACAATAAAAGTGTAATATCCCTTTAAATTTCGTACTTGGGGGGTGTCTATAGTATGCCTGTAAAGGGGCGCATGTTTCCCGTGTTTAGAACAGTCTGACAGCAAAATGACATTTTGAAGGAAAAAACTCATTTAAAACTACCCGCGGCTATTGCATTGCCGACAATACACATAGAAGTTCATTGATAAAAACGGCATGGGAATTCCCCAAAGGGGAACCCCGAACCGAGATTTTTTAAAAAAAATGACGTGGGAGTCCCCCTAAATTCCATACCAGGCCCTTCAGGTCTGATATGAATATTAAGGGGAACCCCGGCCAAAATTTAAAAAAAAAAATGACGTGGGGTTCCCCCTAAATTCCATACCAGACCCTTCAGGTCTGGTATGGATTTTAAGGGGAACCCCGCGCCAAAAAAAAAAAACGGCGTGGGGTCCCCCCAAAATATCCATACCAGACCCTTATCCGAGCACGCAACCTGGCAGGCCGCAGGAAAAGAGGGGGGGACGAGAGTGCGGCCCCCCCCTCCTGAACCGTACCAGGCCACATGCCCTCAACATTGGGAGGGTGCTTTGGGGTAGCCCCCCAAAACACCTTGTCCCCATGTTGATGAGGACAAGGGCCTCATCCCCACAACCCTGGCCGGTGGTTGTGGGGGTCTGCGGGCGGGGGGCTTATCGGAATCTGGAAGCCCCCTTTAACAAGGGGACCCCCAGATCCCGGCCCCCCCCCTGTGTGAAATGGTAAGGGGGTACTTACCCCTACCATTTCACTAAAAAACTGTCAAAAATGTTAAAAATGACAAGAGACAGTTTTTGACAATTCCTTTACACAGCGGGAACCTCCCTCCATGCCAGCATGGGTGCGGAGCGGCCCGGAGAAGAAAATGAAGAAGCGAAGAAAAGAAGAAGAGAAGAGCGGGAGCCTCCTCCCAATGCCATGGGTGCGGAGCGGCCCAAGGAGAAGAAGATAGAAGACGCCGCGGAGGAGATGCTGGACGAGAACGCCGGAGGAAGAACCAGAAGAGCCAGAAGAACCAGAAGATGAAGGAAGATAGAAGAAAGAAGAAGCATTTAAATAAAGGAATTGTCAAAAACTGTCTCTTGTCATTTTTAACATTTTTGACAGTTTTTTAGTGAAATGGTAGGGGTAAGTACCCCCTTACCATTTCACACAGGGGGGGGCAGGATCTGGGGGTCCCCTTGTTAAAGGGGGCTTCCAGATTCCGTTAAGCCCCCCGCCCGCAGACCCCCACAACCACCGGCCAGGGTTGTGGGGATGAGGCCCTTGTCCTCATCAACATGGGGACAAGGTGTTTTGGGGGGCTACCCCAAAGCACCCTCCCAATGTTGAGGGCATGTGGCCTGGTACGGTTCAGGAGGGGGGGGGCGCACTCTCGTCCCCCCCTCTTTTCCTGCGGCCTGCCAGGTTGCGTGCTCGGATAAGGGTCTGGTATGGATTTTTGGGGGGACCCCACGCCGTTTTTTTTTTTTTTTTTTGGCGCGGGGTTCCCCTTAAAATCCATACCAGACCTGAAGGGTCTGGTATGGAATTTAGGGGGAACCCCACGTCATTTTTTTTTTTTTAATTTTGGCCGGGGTTCCCCTTAATATCCATACCAGACCTGAAGGGCCTGGTATGGAATTTAGGGGGACTCCCACGTCATTTTTTTTTTAAATTTTGGTTCGGGGTTCCCCTTTGGGGAATTCCCATGCCGTTTTTATCAATGAACTTCTATGTGTATTGTCGGCAGTTTTAAATGAGTTTTTTCCTTCAAAATGTCATTTTGCTGTCAGACTGTTCTAAACATGGGAAACATGCGCCCCTTTACAGGCATACTATAGACACCCCCCAGGTACGAAATTTAAAGGGATATTACACTTTTATTGTTTGACTTTAAGCATTATTAAAATCACTGCTCCTGAAAAAACGGCCGTTTTTAAAACTTTTTTTTGCATTGATCCATGTCCCCTGGGGCAGGACCCAGGTCCCCAAACACTTTTTATGACAATAACTTGCATATTAGCCTTTAAAATTAGCACTTTTGATTATTCATGTTCGTGTCCCATAGACTTTAACGGTGTTCGCGTGTTCGAATGAACTTTTTTCCTGTTCGCATGTTCTGGTGCGAACCGAACAGGGGGGTGTTCGGCTCATCCCTAATTATGACCAAGATTCTAGCCAATAGATTAGCAAGTTTTATCCCCTCATACATCCATAGAGACCAGGTAGGTTTCATACCTGGGAGGCAAGGCCCAGATCAGATTAGAAGGACAATAGACGTCATCTCCCTCCTTACATCTAGTTGGGACGGAGGCTCCCCCCAATCGGGTTTTATTCTTTCTATCGACCTACACAAGGCGTTCGATTCAATTGAATGGAACTACCTTTCCGAGACCCTTAGAAGATGGAACTTTGGCCCTCATTTCCTAAATTTAATCAATTCTATGTACTCTAATCCATCTGCCCAAGTGAGGTTAATGGGAAGATATTCAACATCCTTTCCAATTGGAAGGGGCACCAGGCAGGGCTGTCCCCTCTCGCCCCTTCTCTTTGCGATGGCCATAGAAACTTTGGCCATAGCAATTAGAACAAACCCCGATATCAAGGGTGTGACATGTGGGGACCAGGAGCACAAATGCACCCTTAATGCGGATGATCTCTTGCTATATATAACTTCACCTCTAATTAACACTCCGAATATTTACGGGGGGCTGAACTCATTTAGCAAAATCTCAGGCTTAAAGGTCAACATGTCTAAATCAATAGCTTTAAATATCACTGTTTCTCCCGACATAGTGACACAACTAACTAACAATTTTGAGTTCTCCTGGGCCCCCATGACTATCCCTTATCTGGGGATTAATTTAACCCCAGAAATAAATAACCTCTTTAAAGCTAACTACCCCCCATGATCAACAGATGCAGGGGGGATCTCCAACAGTGGTTGAGGTGTGGTCTGTCCTGGCTGGGAAAAATACATGCTGTAAAGATGACTCTCCTTCCCCGTCTCTTATACCTGTCCGCTCGCTGCCAATCCCAGTTCCAAGGAGCTTTATTCGCAAACTTCAATCAGAAATTACTCGCTTTGTCTGGGGCAATAAGGGTTATAGATTCCCATCCAAAATACTTTATCGTCTTAAGTCACAGGGAGGCTTAGGCCTGCCGGACCTCTGGAGCTACTTTCAGGCGGCACAATTATCGCAAATTTCTATCATTTTCTCTAAGGGCCCGAAGCCCGAGTGGCTCTCAATGGAAAGGTGGGCTACACCCCTCAACATCATTGATTTCCCTCTTTGGTGTGACCCTAAACAAAGACCTGCCATACTGGCCCCCACACTTTCTCACTCTATTGCAATATGCACTAAATTATTTAAACACCCCTCCCTTATTTCGCAGCTCAAACCCTTATCCCACATATTTCACAACACTAAATTTAAACCGGGAGTAAACATCCAAGCTTTCCGATGGTGAACTGACAAAGGCCTTTACCGGATAGGACATTTCCTTTCCCCAGCTGGCCCTCTTACCCTGTCTTATTGTAAGCGTATACTAGAAATGCCTGACATGGAATAGTTCAGATTTACACAAATCTCCCACTTCTTAAACTCTATTTGGATCAACAAACCTGAACCTCCCTCAATAACTCCTTATGAACATTGGTGATCAAACCTTTCGGAACAAAAGGGAGGAATCTCCTTGATTGACACTGCGCTACAGACAAATCTGGATAAGCCGTCCTACGCAAAGACCTGGGAGGAGGACACGGGCGAAATGTGGCCGACGACAGATTAGTTCAAATCCTGGACACGCTCCTATAGAGGTATTTGTAACACCTCCCTTATAGAAGCCAGTCTAAAGATCCTGACCAGGTGGTATTATGTCCCATCCAGATTAGCATTGATATACCCTGGGACCTCACCTCTCTGCTTTAGGGGTTGCGGACTAGAGGGTACAATGCTCAGATCCCGTTTTTTTCTCAGGTGCAACATGACATATACAAACCCAGAGGGGAATTCTTAAAAGAATGTTAATCGGAGTATCCGAGGGACCCCTTCTTCTCCTCACTAGAGGCTCACTAGCTACGGCAGTGGTGATCTGGAAATGGAGGGTTCCGCTTTGATAGCCCCTCCAACCAGTTCATAATGCTCCCGGGAGGTCGGCTGACTCGGGGTAAGCCTAAACACACCTACAGGAAGATCCCACAGGGGGGGTGTGTGAGGGCTCCCTGGGTCATCCGGCGTCTATCCCCCAGGAGTGAATCCCCACTTCTGCCTATCCTCCCGCACAGGTGGGTTCCCTCGGATAACTCCGTACAGTACATACAGATCAACTGACCCAAACTTATCTTACTGTCTCTTGAGATCTCTGATGGAAATCACTGAAGATATCTTACCTGTAAGAATATCCTCATAGGGTTACAGGATTGTTCATACTTTGTTCATTGGTTTCTTTATGTGAATACATTGAAAATCTTTCTTTTTTTTTTTTTTCTCCTTTTATTACTCTGTATTTAACAGAGAAGTTTACTACACTTCTTAGTTAAGGTTGACTACAGGACATAACAGAGCCTCATATAGCAGCTGTGAGTTAATTCGGTTGTGACAGTCTTGCAACTATAACACTCAGTTTGGCTTATAATTGATGTTCATAAATGTAAGATACTTTCTGTGTAACTTTACTTACTACTTCAGAAATGTACGCAATTTCCTGTATGGTATGCAAAAACACCAATAAAAATGATTTAAAATTAAAATAAATAAAAGACTAGAGTAGAATACAGTAGAAACAATATAACCGTCTTCCCAAATTCAAATTTTGAATAGAATAAATTCAAATTTGAACAGAATAGAATGAAAAAACAATAGAATAGAATAGAAAGAACATAACCATTTCACAAAATTCAAATAAAATAAATTCAAATTCGAATAGAATATAAAAGAATAGAATAGACCAGAATAGAAAATAGAAGAGAATAGAAAAAAACAATAGAAAGAATATAACTATCTTCCGAAATTCAGATTTCGAATAGAATAAATTTGAATTTCAATAAAAAAGAAAAGAATAGAACAGAAAATAAAACAATAGGACATAAAAAATAGAATAGAATAGAACAAACAATAGAAAAGAATGGAAAGAATATAACAATAGAACAGTTTTCCGAAATTCAAATTTCAAATAGAATAAATTTGAATTCAATTAGAATAGAAAATAATAGAATATAATAGAAAATAAATGAATAGAATAGAATAGAAAAAACAATAGAAAAGAATGGAATAGAAAGAATATAACCATCTTCCAAATTTCAAATAGAATAAATTCGATTTGGAATGGAATTCAAATGGAATTTGATTCATATTTGAATGGAATTCGAATTCAAAATGATTTGAATTTTCCAAATTTTACTGGTTTCGGAAAATTCGAATAGATTTCAATTCTAATAAACAAAACAAATTCCGAAAACAAATTAAACAAATGAAATTAATTTATCTAAACAAATTTATGTAATCACCAAATCACAACTAAACTAAACAAATTTTTTCATTCTGCACATGTCTAATGCCCTTCAGACCCTGATTTACATTATTGCTTTGAAGTTTGCACATTTTTAATAAACTGCAAATTGCCAGTTATTCGCTGATCATACGGCTTATTATGCATCCTTTGAGCATTTACAAAAATGTATTGCTGCTTTGTCTAAATATTCTGCAGTTTCAAAACTGATAGAATCATGTTTACAAAAGTAGGTCATCAGAAGGAAGAACTCTTACAAATGTTATGACAGCTCTAAAATTCTACCATAAATAAACGATTCACATACTCCGTGCTTGGTAAAGTCTGTCCCAACAATAATACACAGTTTTTCCATATTTTTGGGTTTGACAAAAATTAAAGCATTGATACATGTAAGATAAAAATGCAAACTCCAAACTTACCTTCAACAACATACTGGCATTTAATGCCGTCCATGGTACAGTTACTGTGGAGGAAAACAAAAACAGTATTGAAACTCCAACTTCAAACTCCATTCAAAACAGAGAATCTTGGCTTGCATAGAACCTAGCAAGCTAGTTGAAACATCGGCCAGATTTTTACTGCGATCTAAGGCTTCATTAACCACTCGCCCACTGGGCACATATAACCCCTTCCTAACCAGGTCAATTTTCAGCTTTCAGAGCTCATACATTTTGAATGACAATTACTCAGTCGTGCAACTTTGTATGAAATTTTTGTCTTTTTTTCACACAAATAGAGCTTTCTTTTGGTGGTATATTTAATCACCACTGGGTTTTTCATTTGTTGCGCTATGAGGCCCCTTTTACACGAGGCAAACAATCCGCTAAAATCAGACGTATGGTGATACGTTCGCATCCGTCCTGGCGGATCGGACGAGATTTAATGAAAACAGACATGCTGTACTTTTTCATCCAATCCCTCCATAGGAATCAGCGGCGCTCTGACAGGCCCCTCCCCGCTCAGTGAGCAGAGACGGATCTGTCATCCGTTGGCTCAGCAGAGATCAACGGAGAGATCTCCTGCTGAGCTGACAGACTCCGCTGAGCAGATCCGCCTCGTGTGAATGAGGCCTTAATGAAAAAAGACTGAAAATTTTGTAAAAAAATGCAATTTTTCTTCGTTTCTGTTATAAAATTTAGCATATTTGTAATTTTTCTTCATAAAGTTTGGCCAAAATACTGTTACACATCTTTAGTAAAAATAACCAAAATCAGGGTATATTATTTGGTTTTTGTGAAAGTTATAGAGTCTACAAGCTATGGTGCCAATCACTGAAAATTGATCACACCTGATCACACCTTGTCAAGCTTGACAAAGGAGCACGCCCTGAGGCCCATCTGCCAGTAAGCATGCTCCGAAATGCCGTTGCAACCCACCAGTGAGGTCATCACGCCCGGCGCCACGTTCCAGCCCACATCATCGCTGTGGTCCCAGAGATCCTGCTGGCTAGGATTTCTCCCTCACAGGCAGAAAAATCAGCTGTTCAGAAGGCCGCTCTGCAGTGAGCGCCACGCCCATAGTTGCCAGCTGTCCCGGGATTCAGACCCTTTTCCCGGTTTTCGCAATTCCCGGGAAATGTCCCGGGAAATCCTTGTTTTACCGATTTTTCGCCGCCGCCACTAGGCCGCCACTTTTCAGAAGACCAGAACGCCAAGGCCAGGTGGCTTCCAATAGAAATTGAGCTGCGGCGCCGCCCACCCCCCCGCTGCTGGTCTGACAGTCTGTAACCTGTTGTGGGAAAGGCCACGGGGCAGGGGTTAGGCAGCCACCCGGTTATCTCCGCCTATTGTTCCACGCCTGTTACTTCTGGTGTTCTGTAATGGCGGCGGAGAGAGTCTCCGCTGCTGGGGGAGGGGGTCTGCTCCACTGGGGGACACACCTGATGTAAGGGGGGGCTTCTCCACTGGGGGACACCGGGTGTAAGGGGGGCTTCTCCATTGGGGACACCGGATGTAAGGGGAGATTCTCCACTGGGGGACACCAGATGTAAGGGGGGCTGCTCCACTGAGGGCACCAGATGAAAGGGGGGTTAGCAGTCAAACCAAGTATGTTGAAAGCAGCGCGGTGCGGCGTGCGTTCCACCGCTCGCTCCACACCCGGAAGTAAAGCAAAAAGACAAGACATATGCGTATCACGTGGCCACGTCTTACGCGTTTCGTCATCCAGACGTCATCTGAGGCGCGGCCATCTTGGTACTCCATACGTCTTATATGTACGATGGAGGCGCCTGGAGGCCAATCATGGTGGAAATCCCGCCCCTCAACCTAGATAGAATATTGTAGGCACAAGGGAATATCCCACGCACCATCTAGTGGCTGGAAAGAATACAACACATTCCCATACAATTACATTCGGCGCCTCCATCAGAAACTTGTAAACGAAATCAGGGAGAAGAAGGGAATATTAAAAACATATTAAAAACATATAGGCACTCATAAAGTACAGGTGCATAGATAAACATTAAAAAGTACTTATCACAACAGGGATAATGAATTATAAAAGTGTATCAAATTATAAAATTTTTTTTAAAAAAGGTAATTCACATATAAGTGGGTTGTTCAAGAATGAATCCACTAAAACATATTTCCGATGTGCACGCATTTGTAAACCATAGTAGGAGGATGTTATGCCTACATATCCCCAAAAAAAATTTTTTTTTTTTTTTTTTTTGGGACTTATTTACCCCATATGAACCAGTCCACCCCTTGCCTTTCACCAAGGGTAAGTAGACTCTATACAAAACTCAATAAACTGTCCTATAATCCTCATATGAGTTACAATCAGTGTGCACTATAGTGCTAAAAGGAGTTAATGATGTGAAAAAAGGGATATCCATAAATAAGTGATGCAATATAAAAAATATTAAAACATAATATAGACTATAAAACAGGTACGTGAAAATAAGAAGAATCCAAAGGATGGAAAGATGGTGAATATCAGTGTGTTACATAAGGGTATGGGCCTCTGGGTTTCTCTAGGAGGGAACATGCAATTAAAAATTAGATAAAAAACAATTCAGGTCTATTTCCACATTAAGTCCCCTAGGAACCAGACAATCAAGACGATGTATCCATCTGGTTTCATTTTGGGAGATTAGTTTTTTCTTATTGCCCCCCCTCCATTGTTCTTTGATCGTGTCAATGCCATAGAATATCAAACCGGATGGATCCCTGCGGTGATATTCATCAAAATGCCTGGAAAGATTGTGTTTAGGGAACCCCTTTCTAACATTATTAATATGTTCCCTAATCCGCACACGTAGAGGTCTGGTGGTCCTGCCCACATATTGTAGTCGGCACGGACACTCAATAATATATGTCACATTTGTGGTATCACAAGTGACTAGCTCCCTGATATCATATTCTTTACCACTCCTTGACTTGAAAGAGGTCCTCTTCTTGGGTTGCCTCTTGCTGACCCTACAGGCCAGGCACTTCTGGCACCTATAAAAACCTTTCATGTCGTCAAACAGTTTCACACTCTTAGGGGGATCAATCACATTATGAACCAGATGGTTTCTGAGGGTTGGTGCTTTCCTGTAAATAAACCGAGGTTTCTTTGTAAGAATTTTCCCTAAGGTCCTGTCTGATCTCAGAATTGGCCAATACTTCCTTACTATATATTCAATGGACCTATATTGGTTGTTGAAACCTGTTACGAAAGCTATATCTTCTGGAGAATTTTTTCTTCCGTCGCGCTGTTCCTTCCCCAACAAGGAATCCCGGTCCAGTTCTTGTATCTCATCCTTCAATTTAACTAAGGGGTCAACTTTGTACCCTTTATCTACGAACTTCTTAATCACGGCATCAGCTTGATCTTGATAATCTTCAATGTTCCAGCAATTCCTTCGTATTCTCAAAAGTTGCCCCTTGGGAATGTTCTCTTTCCATTTCGGATGATGGCAACTGGAGGTGGGTATATATCCATTGCGGTCCGTTACCTTAAAGAATGTTTTTGTAGACAATTCGCCACCATGTTTGAAAATCTGCAGATCCAAGTAATCTATCAGGTCAAAATTGGATTTGCCGGTAAAAGAGATACCGTAATCATTCTGGTTAAGTTCATCCAAGAAATCCTGAAACGACTCAGGACTTCCCTCCCACACAATGACTACATAATCTATGTACCGACGGTAAAACTTTATTTCAGGCCTATTCCTACCATATATGTAGCGATCTTCCAGCATGTCCATGAATAAGTTCGCCACACTCGGTGCATACTTGGCACCCATGGCCACACCTTTTTTCTGAACATAGAAGTCTTTCTGATACCAGAAGTAATTACTCTCCATTGCCAGTTGAAGTCCCTCCAATATAAATTGAATTTGTTGGTGTCTGAGACCTGATCTCTCATACAGGGCCTTCTCAACCCCTTTTAACCCATCCTTCTGTGAGATACTGGTATACAGGGAGTTGACGTCTATCGTTGCCAATAGACAATGTTCAATCCCGGTCATCGTCTTCAATTCATTAATAAGTTGGGTGCTGTCCCTAAGATAGGATTTGCCCTTCACTACCAGCGGTTTTAAAAACTGGTCAATGTATTCCCCTAATCTAGAGAATAGGGAATCCATTCCACTGACAATTGGTCTACCCGGTGGTTTATTCAGCCTCTTATGTATTTTGGGCAAGTAATATATAACAGGAGTTTTTGTGGATTCCGGAACTAAGTATTTGGTTTCCTTTTTATTCAAGATGCCTATTTCTCTCCCTTTTTTCACTAATCTTCTCAAACTCTTGACATATTTCGGTTTGTGGTTGCTTTTCAATTTCTTATATGTATTCTCAACCCTCAGTAAGTTGTTCATCTCCTCCTCATAATCCTCCTTTCTTAGTATCACTAACCCACCCCCCTTATCGGCAGGTCGTATCACCACTTCCTTCCTTTTACCAAGTGCTTACTTTTCGTCTTCCTCTTTTCCATTTTCACCAAATCATTTTCCACCATCCGTCTGAAAGCACCAATACATTGATCCCCTGGCACCTTGGGATTGAAGATGGAGTTGTTCCTGAGCTTCGTATGGACAAAACCATCAGTTTCCATCATAGGAGTAGCTTCTTTGTTCAGAGCATAATGTTTCTTGATCTTTAATTTTCTAATAAATTTTTGTAAGTCAATATACACTTCAAATTTATCAATACCCTTCTCTGGTGCATATTTCAGTCCTAAGTCTAAAATCTTCAATTCATCATCTGTAAAAACTGCGTCACTTAAATTAAAAATCCCCTGACCTAGTACTCCCTTCTTCTTTTTCTGCTTCCCTCCTCGTTTTCCTCTAGTCTGTTTCTTTCGTTGCCTCTGTGGGGGTAATCCGGTTCCCTCTCTGTACCCCTGTTCCTCCCATTCGTGGGGTTCATACATGGATGTTGTGGGGACGGGTACTCTGGATATCCATTCGCCCTCTGTGTTCTGTTCATACCCGTTGGTGGGCCTCTTCTTGGTGAGTGGTAAAAATCTCTCTGTGTTCCTCGCCACCCAGGTGGATGATATTGCACTCTGGCATTCCATCTCCCAGGAGGTCTGTCTCGGGGTCTTCCTTGCCGAAAATCCCTTTCCTCTGGGTGGTCCCTTCTGCTTCTGGACTCCCATTGTGGTATGCGTTGTCTACCTTCCCTCAAAGGGGAGAATCTGTTATATGTGGGTACATTGTACCTTGGAGTCCGTGGGGATCTACTGGGATTTTGCACATGGTACAAATCCCTCCTATTATCCCCATATCTCTGTAAATGATTCGGGGTCCTGGGAATTTCTTCTCTTCTTGCTGGGGTCCCCTGTTCAAATCTAATACTAGGTACTGGGGTATCCATTCCATTTCGTTCATCATGGGAATCCTCATCCATGGAAATTTCACCTAGGTCTTCATTCACTTCCCCAAGGTCCAACTGCCATTTATAGACCTTTTTGTTAGTATAGTCCAAAACGTCCCTTTTAAACTTCTTTTGTTTTTTAGCCTGGATTTCTGCATCATATTTTTTAATCAGTTCCTGCAATTCCCTCTCTTTGCTCTTATATTCACTTTGGCTACTGTATGGTAATAGTAGTGTTTTTATCTCATTAATACTGTCCTCAATCCCCCTTAATTTAAATTGTCTCCTTCTGACGATCTTACCCAAAAGCTCCTTCTCACACTTGGAGAAGAAGGAGTACCATTCTTCCATTAATGTGACATCATTCAAGCTATCATTGGGGTTCAGGTCCCACCTCAATCTTCTAGGTGTCATATTCTCCCCAATATATGTCTCCAGGGTGGCAATATCCCACCAGACCCTGAGTTGCTTTTCAAGAGCATGTCTGAGCTGTTTAAACAGGCCATTCATGTCTTGTGTGTTGTTAACCTGTTGCTGACTAAAAATTCCAATAAGATCTATATTACGATTAGACATATAGCCAAATATATCCATAGCAGCAGAACTTAACGTGTGCACCTATAAGGTGACCGAAAGATATAAGAAACAATTAGCTCCGCGCTTAGATAATAAAGGAACTGCAGCCCCCCCAGTGCAGAATAACACCTATGTGAAATTCTAAATAATGTAGAGTCCCAAAATGGGGTGATTGGCGCTGTTCCACTAAAATTCGTCTGATGTGCAGAAACTAGTGTAGAGTGTCAGGTAAAAAATGTGAATAAATAAATAAAAACTGAACATAAATTATTATTTGTAGAAATGATGAAATTACAATCGTGTGAGAAAACTGTTCCTCGTGTATATGCGACCAATGCCCAAATATGTATAAAGTGCAACGTGTATTATCACCTTACTGCATAAGGGGTGATCAAGAACAAAACCTTATAGGTAGGTATGAAGAAAGTGATAAGAATTAAAAAAAAAAAAAAAAAAAAAAAAAAACTTTCAAAAAATCCTTAAAAAATTTTTCGTAAATATGTGCATAAATGTGTGCATAAAATGCTAAAATATAAATAACCTTATAATTATAAATGCGCATAAAAGGAGTTTAGAAATAAATCATGAAATCAACAGTCCAAAAAAATTGTCCCAAAAGAAAAAAGAAGTAAAAATCTATAAAACGTTCTTCCTAAAGTGCAAATGGTGAGTCTCTTCAAACATCTAGCAGTGCTCTTAGTGATGTAAACTCCTCCAGACTTCCAAAGATCCCCCTATGTGCCCTCACTCACCGGAAGGATTCACCCCTGCAGGGGTATCAAGCCCATCAGCCGTATCCTGTAGCAATGGTCCCTGGTGACAGTCCACCGTTCGGATCTCCGCACCTGGTAGCCCAATCGGTTCCAGTCACTCCCCGCAGACACATCCATATAAAACAAGAATGAGCCCCATCGCGTAAATCCGTAAAAAATATGGCTTTATTAAAAATGTTAATGAAAAAGTAAACAGTGTTCCGCTGCCTGGTTAGCAGTCAAACCAAGTATGTTGAAAGCAGCGCGGTGCGGCATGCGTTCCACCGTTAGCTCCACACCCGGAAGTAAAGCAAAAAGACAAGACGTATGCGTATCACGTGGCCACGCCTTACGCGTTTCGTCATCCAGACGTCATCTGAGGCGCGGCCATCTTGGTACTCCATACGTCTTATATGTACGATGGAGGCACCTGGAGGCCAATCATGGTGGAAATCCCGCCCCTCAACCTAGATAGAGTATTGTAGGCACAAGGGAATATCCCACGCACCATCTAGTGGCTGGAAAGAATACAACACATTCCCATACAATTACATTCGGCGCCTCCATCAGAAACTTGTAAACGAAATCAGGGAGAAGAAGGGAATATTAAAAACATATTAAAAACATATAGGCACTCATAAAGTACAGGTGCATAGATAAACATTAAAAAGTACCTATCACAACAGGGATAATGAATTATAAAAGTGTATCAAATTATAAAAATTTTTTTAAAAAAGGTAATTCACATATAAGTGGGTTGTTCAAGAATGAATCCACTAAAACATATTTCCGATGTGCACGCATTTGTAAACCATAGTAGGAGGATGTTATGCCTACATATCCCCCCCCAAAATTTTTTTTTTTTTTTTTTGGGACTTATTTACCCCATATGAACCAGTCCACCCCTTGCCTTTCACCAAGGGTAAGTAGACTCTATACAAAACTCAATAAACTGTCCTATAATCCCAAAAAAAAAAAAATTTTTGGGGGGGGATATGTAGGCATAACATCCTCCTACTATGGTTTACAAATGCGTGCACATCGGAAATATGTTTTAGTGGATTCATTCTTGAACAACCCACTTATATGTGAATTACCTTTTTTAAAAAAATTTTTATAATTTGATACACTTTTATAATTCATTATCCCTGTTGTGATAGGTACTTTTTAATGTTTATCTATGCACCTGTACTTTATGAGTGCCTATATGTTTTTAATATGTTTTTAATATTCCCTTCTTCTCCCTGATTTCGTTTACAAGTTTCTGATGGAGGCGCCGAATGTAATTGTATGGGAATGTGTTGTATTCTTTCCAGCCACTAGATGGTGCGTGGGATATTCCCTTGTGCCTACAATATTCTATCTAGGTTGAGGGGCGGGATTTCCACCATGATTGGCCTCCAGGTGCCTCCATCGTACATATAAGACGTATGGAGTACCAAGATGGCCGCGCCTCAGATGACGTCTGGATGACGAAACGCGTAAGGCGTGGCCACGTGATACGCATACGTCTTGTCTTTTTGCTTTACTTCCGGGTGTGGAGCTAACGGTGGAACGCATGCCGCACCGCGCTGCTTTCAACATACTTGGTTTGACTGCTAACCAGGCAGCGGAACACTGTTTACTTTTTCATTAACATTTTTAATAAAGCCATATTTTTTACGGATTTACGCGATGGGGCTCATTCTTGTTTTATATGGATGTGTCTGCGGGGAGTGACTGGAACCGATTGGGCTACCAGGTGCGGAGATCCGAACGGTGGACTGTCACCAGGGACCATTGCTACAGGATACGGCTGATGGGCTTGATACCCCTGCAGGGGTGAATCCTTCCGGTGAGTGAGGGCACATAGGGGGATCTTTGGAAGTCTGGAGGAGTTTACATCACTAAGAGCACTGCTAGATGTTTGAAGAGACTCACCATTTGCACTTTAGGAAGAACGTTTTATAGATTTTTGTTTCTTTTTTCTTTTGGGACAATTTTTTTGGACTGTTGATTTCATGATTTATTTCTAAACTCCTTTTATGCGCATTTATAATTATAAGGTTATTTATATTTTAGCATTTTATGCACACATTTATGCACAAATTTACGAAAAAATTTTTAAGGATTTTTGAAAGTTTTTTTTTTTTTTTTTTTTTTTTTTGAATTCTTATCACTTTCTTCATACCTACCTATAAGGTTTTGTTCTTGATCACCCCTTATGCAGTAAGGTGATAATACACGTTGCACTTTATACATATTTGGGCATTGGTTGCATATACACGAGGAACAGTTTTCTCACACGATTGTAATTTCATCATTTCTACAAATAATAATTTATGTTCAGTTTTTATTTATTTATTCACATTTTTTACCTGACACTTTACACTAGTTTCTGCACATCAGACGAATTTTAGTGGAACAGCGCCAATCACCCCGTTTTGGGACTCTACATTATTTAGAATTTCACATAGGTGTTATTCTGCGCTGGGGGGGCTGCAGTTCCTTTATTATCTAAGCGCGGAGCTAATTGTTTCTTATACCTGATGTAAGGATATCTGCTCCACTGTGGGGAAACACCTGATGTAAGGGGGCTTCTCCACTGGGGGATACCAGATGTAAGGGGGGCTTCTCCACTGGGAACATCTGATGTAAGAGGGGCTTCTCCACAGGGGACACCTGATGTAGGGGGGCTTCTTCACTGGGGGACACTGGATGTAAGGGGGGCTTCTCCACTGGGGACACCTGATGTAAGGGGGGCTTCTCCACTGGGGGACACCTGTTGTAGGGGGGACTCCGCTGGGGACACCTGATGTAAGGGGGACTCCGCTGGGGACAACTGATGTACGGGGGACACCTGATGTAAGGGGGCTCCGCTGGGGACACCTGATGTAAGTGGGGCTCCACTGGGGGCACCTGATGTAAGGGGGGCTTCTCTACTGGGGGACACCGGATGTAAGGGGGGTTTCTCCACTGGGGGACACTTGATGTAAGGGGGTCTGCTCTACTGGGGGGCACCTGATGTAAGGAGATCTGCTCCAATGGGGGACACCTGATGTAAGGGGGGCTTCTCCACTGGGGGCACCGGATGTAAGGGGGGCTTCTCCACTGGGGACACCTGATGTAAGAGGGGCTTCTCCACTGGGGACACCTGATGTAGGGGGGGCTTCTTCACTGGGGGACACCGGATGTAAGGGAGGCTTCTCCACTGGGGACACCTGATGTAAGGGGGGTTTCTCCACTGTGGTACACCTGTTGTAGGGGGGCTTCTCCACTGGGGGACACCGGATGTAAGGGGGGCTTCTCCACTGGGTACACTGGATGTAAGGGGGGCTTCTCCACTGGGGGACACCTGATGTAAGGGGGACTCTGCTGGGGACACCTGATGTAAGGGGGACTCCGCTGGGGTCACCTGATGTATGGGGACACCGGATGTAAGGGGCCTTCTCCACTGAGGGCACCTGATGTAAGGGAGGCTTCTCCACTGGGGGACACCGGATGTAAGGGGGGATTCTCCACTTGGGACACCTGATGTAAGAGGGGCTTCTCCACTGGGGACACCTGATGTATGGGGGCTTCTTCACTGGGGGACACCGGATGTAAGGGGGGCTTCTCCACTGGGGACACCTGATGTAAGCAGGGGCTTCTCCACTGGGGACACCTGATGTAAACAGGGGCTTCTCCACTGGAGGGCACCTGTTGTAGGGGGGCTTCTCTACTGGGGGACACCGGATGTAAGGGGGGCTTCTCCACTGGGGGACATTTGATGTAAGGGGGTCTACTCTACTGGGGGGCACCTGATGTAAGAAGATCTGCTCCACTGGGGGACACCTGATGTAAGGGGGGCTTCTCCACTGGGGGGCACCGGATGTAAGGGGGGCTTCTCCACTGGGGGCACCTGATGTAAGAGGGGCTTCTCCACTGGGGACACCTGATGTAGGGGGGGGCTTCTTCACTGGGGGACACCGGATGTAAGGGGGGCTTCTCCACTGGGGACACCTGATGTAAGGGGGGCTTCTCCACTGGGGGACACCTGTTGAAGGGGGGCTTCTCCACTGGGGGACACCGGATGTAAGGGGGGCTTCTCCACTGGAGGACACTGGATGTAAGGGGGGCTTCTCCACTGGGGGACACCTGATGTAAGGGGGACTTCGCTGGGGACACCTGATGTAAGGGGGACTCCGCTGGGGACACCTGATGTATGGGGACACCAGATGTAAGGGGGGCTGCTCCACTGAGGGCACCAGATGTAAGGGGGGCTTCTCCACTGGGGGACACCTGATGTAAGGGGGTCTGCTTCACTAGGGGACACCTGATGTAAGGATATCTGCTTCACTGGGGGACACCTGATGTAAGGGGGCTTCTCCACTGGGGACACCTGATGTAAGAGGGGCTTCTCCACAGGGGACACCTGATGTAGGGGGGCTTCTTCACTGGGGGACACCGGATGTAAGGGGGGCTTCTCCACTGGGGACACCTGATGTAAGGGGGGCTTCTCCACTGGGGGACACCTGTTGTAGGGGGGCTTTTCCACTGGGGGGCACCGGATGTAAGGGGGGCTTCTCCACTGGGGACACTGGATGTAAGGGGGACTTCTCCACTGGGGGACACCTGATGTAAGGGGGACTCCGCTGGGGACACCTGATGTAAGGGGGACTCCGCTGGGGACAACTGATGTACGGGGGACACCTGATGTAAGGGGGACTCCGCTGGGGACACCTGATGTAAGTGGGGCTCCACTGGGGGCACCTGATGTAAGGGGGGCTTCTCTACTGGGGGACACCGGATGTAAGGGGGGTTTCTCCACTGGGGGACACTTGATGTAAGGGGGTCTGCTCTACTGGGGGGCACCTGATGTAAGGAGATCTGCTCCAATGGGGGACACCTGATGTAAGGGGGGCTTCTCCACTGGGGGCACCGGATGTAAGGGGGGCTTCTGCACTGGGGACACCTGATGTAAGAGGGGCTTCTCCACTGGGGACACCTGATGTAGGGGGGTCTTCTTCACTGGGGGACGCCGGATGTAAGGGGGGCTTCTCCACTGGGGACACCTGATGTAAGGGGGGCTTCTCCACTGTGGTACACCTGTTGTAGGGGGGCTTCTCCACTGGGGGACACCGGATGTAAGGGGGGCTTCTCCACTGGGTACACTGGATGTAAGGGGGGCTTCTCCACTGGGGGACACCTGATGTAAGGGGGACTCTGCTGGGGACACCTGATGTAAGGGGGACTCCGCTGGGGTCACCTGATGTATGGGGACACCGGATGTAAGGGGGGCTTCTCCACTGAGGGCACCTGATGTAAGGGAGGCTTCTCCACTGGGGGACACCGGATATAAGGGTGGCTTCTTCACTTGGGACACCTGATGTAAGAGGGGCTTCTCCACTTGGGACACCTGATGTAGGGGGGGCTTCTTCACTGGGGGACACCGGATGTATAGGGGCTTCTCCTCTGGGGGACACCAGATGTAAGGGGGGCTTCTCCACTGGGGGACACTGGATGTAAGTGGGGCTTCTCCACTGGGGGACACTGGATGTAAGTGGGGCTTCTCCACTGGGGGACAACTGATGTAAGGGGGACTCCGCTGGGGACACCTGATGTAAGGGGATCTCCGCTGGGGACAACTGATGTACAGGGGACACTTGATGTAAGGGGGACTGCTACACTGGGGGACACCTGATGTAAGGAGATCTGCTCCACTGGGGGACACCTGATGTAAGGGGGCTTCTCCACTGGGGGACACCGGATGTAAGGGGGGCTTCTCCACTGGGGACACCTGATGTAAGAGGGGCTTCTCCACTGGGGACACCTGATGTATGGGGGCTTCTTCACTGGGGGACACCTGATGTAAGGGGGGCTTCTCCACTGGGGACACCTGATATAAGCGGGGGCTTCTCCACTGGGTACACTGGATGTAAGGGGGGCTTCTCCACTGGGGGACACCTGATGTAAGGGGGACTCTGCTGGGGACACCTGATGTAAGGGGGACTCCGCTGGGGTCACCTGATGTATGGGGACACCGGATGTAAGGGGGGCTTCTCCACTGAGGGCACCTGATGTAAGGGAGGCTTCTCTACTGGGGGACACCGGATGTAAGGGGGGCTTCTCCACTTGGGACACCTGATGTAAGAGGGGCTTCTCCACTTGGGACACCTGATGTAGGGGGGGCTTCATCACTGGGGGACACCGAATGTAAGGGGGGCTTCTCCACTGGGGACATCTGATGTAAGGGGGGCTTCTCCACTGGGGGACACCTGTTGTATGGGGGCTTCTCCTCTGGGGGACACCAGATGTAAGGGGGGCTTCTCCACTGGGGGACACTGGATGTAAGGGGGGCTTCTCCACTGGGGGACAACTGATGTAAGGGGGACTCCGCTGGGGACACCTGATGTAAGGGGATCTCCACTGGGGACAACTGATGTACAGGGGACACCTGATGAAAGGGGGACTGCTCCACTGGGGGACACCTGATGTAAGGAGATCTGCTCCACTGGGGGACACCTGATGTAAGGGGGCTTCTCCACTGGGGGACACCGGATGTAAGGGGGGCTTCTCCACTGGGGACACCTGATGTAAGAGGGGCTTCTCCACTGGGGACACCTGATGTATGGGGGCTTCTTCACTGGGGGACACCGGATGTAAGGGGGGCTTCTCCACTGGGGACACCTGATGTAAGAGGGGCTTCTCCACTGGGGACACCTGATGTATGGGGGCTTCTTCACTGGGGGACACCGGATGTAAGGGGGGCTTCTCCACTGGGGACACCTGATATAAGCGGGGGCTTCTCCACTGGGAGACACCTGTTGTAGGGGGGCTTCTCTACTGAGGGACACCGGATGTAAGGGGGGCTTCTCCACTGGGGGACACTTGATGTAAGGGGGTCTGCTCTACTGGGGGGGGCACCTGATGTAAGGAGATCTGCTCCACTGGGGGACACCTGATGTAAGGGGGGCTTCTCCACTGGGGGCACTGGATGTAAGGGGGCTTCTCCACTGGGAACACCTGAGGTAAGAGGGGCTTCTCCACTGGGGACACCTGATGTAGGGGGGGCTTCTTCACTGGGGGACACCAGATGTAAGGGGGGCTTCTCCACTGGGGACACCTGATGTAAGGGAGGCTTCTCCACTGGGGGACACCTGTTGTAGGGGGGCTTCTCCACTGGGGGACACCATATGTAAGGGGGGCTTCTCCACTGGGGGACACTGGATGTAAGGGGGGCTCCTCCACTGGGGGACACCTGATGTAAGGGGGACTCCGCTGGGGACACCTGATGTATGGGGACACCGGATGTAAGGGGGGCTGCTCCACTGAGGGCACCAGATGTAAGGGGGGCTTCTCCACTGAGGACACCTGATGTAAGGGGGGCTTCTCCACTGGGGGACACCTGATGTAAGGATATCTGCTCCACTGGGGGGACACCTGATGTAAGGGGGGCTTCTTCACTGGGGGCACCGGATGTAAGGGGGGCTTCTCCACTGGGGACACCTGATGTAAGGGGGGCTTCTCCACTGGGGGACACCTGTTGTAGGGGGGCTTCTCCACTGGGGACACCTGATGTAGGAGGGGCTTCTTCACTGGGGGACACCGGATGTAAGGGGGACTTCTCCACTGGGGACACCTGATGTAAGGGGGGCTTCTCCACTGGGGGACACCTGTTGTAGGGGGGCTTCTCCACTGGGGGACACCATATGTAAGGGGGGCTTCTCCACTGGGGGACACTGGATGTAAGGGGGGCTTCTCCACTGGGGGACACCTGATGTAAAGGGGACTCCGCTGGGGACACCTGATGTAAGGGGGACTCCGCTGGGGACACCTGATGTATGGGGACACCAGATGTAAGGGGGGCTTCTCCACTGAGGGCACCAGATGTATGGGGGGCTTCTCCACAGAGGACACCTGATGTAAGGGGGTCTGCTCCACTGGGGGACACCTGATGTAAGGATATCTGCTCCACTGGGGGACACCTGATGTAAGGGGGGCTTCTTCACTGGGGGACACCGGATGTAAGGGGGGCTTCTCCACTGGGGGACACCGGATGTAAGGGGGGCTTCTCCACTGGGGGACACCTGATGTAAGGGGGACTCCGCTGGGGACACCTGATGTACGGGGGACACCTGATGTAAGGGGGACTCCACTGGGGACACCTAATGTAAGTGGGGCTCCACTGGGGGCACCTGATGTAAGGGGTCTCCACTGGGGGCACTTGATGTAAGGGGGACTCCGCTGGCAGGGACACAGATCTGTGAAGAGGACTTCTGCTTCTGGGGGCACCTTATGTAAGGATGGACTCTGTTGGGGGCACCTGATGCAAGGACGGACTCTGCTGGGGGCACCTGATGGCATCTAGTGGCAGGCGATGTTGCAGGTGACACTCTCAGGGGTCTCACTGATTCTGGATTATGGTGAGTTGAATGATTTCATTCTATATTACAATGTAATAATAGTAATAATTAGGGATGAGCTTCGTGTTCAAGTCGAACCCATGTTCAACTTCGCCGAATTGCGAATGATATGGGCCGTTCGCGCAAAATTCGTGTGGCGCGTCAGGGTAGAGAGAGCTGTAATTGGCCAAAGCCAGGGTGGCTTTGGCCAATTATCGCTCAGGGGGTTTAGAACACTCCCCACACTATATAAGGCCGCCTGCACGACGGCCCTGTGTAGTGTGTTTCGGCGTGCTTAGGGATAGACAGAGAGACAGTGTCATTTCATTTGAGTTAGCTAGATTAGGCAGGACAGTCAGTGAGTTAGCTGCACTTGCAGTGTATTGTGTATATATATATGCATCCCAGGTGTTGCATATATATATATATATATATATATATATATACACTGTATTCAGTTTAGCTAGATCCGTTCCTGTTATCTTCCTACTGACAGGCAGGCTTGTCTTGTTACAGTATTTACAGCTACCTGAACAAAATGGCTGGTGTTCTTTTGATCCTATTAGTACCACAGTCAGGCAGCTAGACTATTTACAGTTAGTGTAGTGCGTCCTGCTCACAGAGTTCAGCTAAAACTACAAGTTAGTGTAGTGAGACCTCTGCACAGTGTTCATCTAAAGCTACAAGTTAGTGTAGTGCGTCCTGCTCACAGTGTTCAGCTAAAACTACAAGTTAGTGTAGTGAGACCTCTGCACAGTGTTCAGCTAAAGCTACAAGTTAGTGTAGTGCATCCTGGTCACAGTGTACAGCTAAAACTACAAGTTAGTGTAGTGAGACCTCTGCACAGTGTTCAGCTAAAGCTACAAGTTAGTGTAGTGCATCCTGCTCACAGTGTTCAGCTAAAACTACAAGTTAGTGTAATGAGACCTCTGCACAGTGTTCATCTAAAGCTACCAGTTAGTGTAGTGCGTCCTGCTCACAGTGTTCAGCTAAAACTACAAGTTAGTGTAGTGAGACCTCTGCACAGTGTTCATCTAAAGCTACAAGTTAGTGTAGTGCGTCCTGCTCACAGTGTTCAGCTAAAACTACAAGTTAGGGTAGTGAGACCTCTGCACAGTGTTCATCTAAAGTTACAAGTTAGTGTAGTGCGTCCTGCTCACAGTGTTCAGCTAAAACTACAAGTTAGTGTAGTGAGACCTCTGCGAAGTGTTCATCTAAAGCTACAAGTTAGTGTAGTGCGTCCTGCTCACAGTGTTCAGCTAAAACTACAAGTTAGTGTAGTGAGACCTCTGCACATTGTTCAGCTAAAGCTACAAGTTAGTGTCGTGCGTCCTGCTCACAGTGTTCAGCTAAAACTACAAGTTAGTGTAGTGAGACCTCTGCACAGTGTTCAGCTAAAGCTACAAGTTAGTGTAGTGCGTCCTGCTCACAGTGTTCAGCTAAAACTACAAGTTAGTGTAGTGAGACCTCTGCACAGTGTTCAGCTAAAGCTACAAGTTAGTGTAGTGCGTCCTGCTCACAGTGTCCAGCTAAAACTACAAGTTAGTGTAGTGAGGCCTCTGCACAGTGTTCAGCTAAAGCTACAAGTTAGTGTAGTGCGTCCTGCTCACAGTGTTCAGCTAAAACTACAAGTTAGTGTAGTGAGACCTCTGCACAGTGTTCAGCTAAAGCTACAAGTTAGTGTAGTGCGTCCTGCTCACAGTGTTCAGCTAAAACTACAAGTTAGTGTAGTGAGACCTCTGCACAGTGTTCAGCTAAAGCTACAAGTTAGTGTAGTGCGTCCTGCTCACAGTGTTCAGCTAAAACTACAAGTTAGTGTAGTGAGACCTCTGCACAGTGTTCAGCTAAAGCTACAAGTTAGTGTAGTGCGTCCTGCTCACAGTGTCCAGCTAAAACTACAAGTTAGTGTAGTGAGACCTCTGCACAGTGTTCAGCTAAAGCTACAAGTTAGTGTAGTGCGTCCTGCTCACAGTGTTCAGCTAAAACTACAAGTTAGTGTAGTGCGACATCTGCACAGTGTTCAGCTAAAGCTACAAGTTAGTGTAGTGCGTCCTGCTCACAGTGTTCAGCTAAAACTACAAGTTAGTGTAGTGAGACCTCTGCACAGTGTTCAGCTAAAGCTACAAGTTAGTGTAGTGCGTCCTGCTCACAGTGTTCAGCTAAAACTACAAGTTAGTGTAGTGAGACCTCTGCACAGTGTTCAGCTAAAGCTACAAGTTAGTGTAGTGCGTCCTGCTCACAGTGTTCAGCTAAAACTACAAGTTAGTGTAGTGAGACCTCTGCACAGTGTTCAGCTAAAGCTACAAGTTAGTGTAGTGAGGCCTCTGCAGAGTGTTCAGCTAAATCTACAAGTTAGTGTAGTGCGTCCTGCTCACAGTGTTCAGCTAAAACTACAAGTTAGTGTAGTAAGACCTCTGCACAGTGTTCAGCTAAAGCTACAAGTTAGTGTAGTGCGTCCTGCTCACAGTGTTCAGCTAAAACTACAAGTTAGTTTAGTGCGTCCTCCTCACAGTGTTCCGCTAAACCTACAAGTTAGTGTAGTGCATCCTGCTCACAGTGTTCAGCTAAAACTACAAGTTAGTTTAGTGCGTCCTCCTCACAGTGTTCAGCTAAACCTAAAAGTTAGTGTAGTGTGCCCTGCTCACAGTGTTCAGCTAAAACTACAAGTTAGTGTAGTGAGACCTCTGCACATTGCTCAGCTAAAGCTACAAGTTAGTGTCGTGCGTCCTGCTCACAGTGTTCAGCTAAAACTACAAGTTAGTGTAGTGAGACCTCTGCACAGTGTTCAGCTAAAGCTACAAGTTAGTGTAGTGTGTCCTGCTCACAGTGTTCAGCTAAAACTACAAGTTAGTGTAGTGAGACCTCTGCACAGTGTTCAGCTAAAGCTACAAGTTAGTGTAGTGTGTCCTGCTCACAGTGTCCAGCTAAAACTACAAGTTAGTGTAGTGAGGCCTCTGCACAGTGTTCAGCTAAAGCTACAAGTTAGTGTAGTGCGTCCTGCTCACAGTGTTCAGCTAAAACTACAAGTTAGTGTAGTGAGACCTCTGCACAGTGTTCACCTAAAGCTACAAGTTAGTGTAGTGCGTCCTGCTCACAGTGTTCAGCTAAAACTACAAGTTAGTTTAGTGCGTCCTCCTCACAGTGTTCAGCTAAACCTACAAGTTAATTTTTTTGCGAGCTCTGCACAGTGTTCAGCTAAAGCTACCTGTAGAAGGTTGGTGGTGTTTTCCTGATCCTATCACTACCGCAGGCAGCTAAATAAGCTGCAAGTTAGTTTTTTGCGAGCTCTGCACAGTGTTCACCTAAAGCTACCTGTAGAAGGTTGGTGGTGTTTTCCTGATCCTATCACTATCGCAGGCAGCTAAATAAGCTACAAGTTAGTTTTTTGCGAGCTCTGCACAATGTTCAGCTAAAGCTACCTGTAGAAGGTTGGTGGTGATTTCCTGATCCTATCACTACCGCAGGCAGCTACATAAGCTACAAGTTATTTTTTTGCAAGCTCTGCACAGTGTTCAGCTAAAGCTACCTGTAGAAGGTTGGTGGTGTACTCATACTACAGGCAGGCAGTTGATTTTGCTAGCTGCAGTATCAGTATATATATATACCCTGTTTCCCCGAAAATAAGACCTAGCGTGATTGTCGGTGATGGCTGCAATATAAGCCCTACCCGCCTAATAAGCCCTAGTTAAAGTCCTTGTAGGTCTTATTTTCAGGGTAGGGCTTATTTTTGGGGAAACAGGGTAGGGCTTATTTGGGGGGTAGGCCTTATATTGCAGCCATCACAGACAATCACGCTAGGTCTTATTTTCGGGGAAACAGGGTATATATATATATATCTCAGCTTAGTGCAGCTACAGGCCATTAGTATGTATGGAAGGCCAACAAGGAGAGGCAGACAGTCACAAGCCAATAAAAGAGGGCAAGCAGGCTCTGTGTCTAGTGCTGGTCGTGGAGACGGTGCATCCTCATCAGCACGTGGCCGTGGGACACGCTTGCCCTTTTTTTCGGCAGCTGGCCGCGTTGAGCCGCAACATGCGGAAGACTTGGCGAGTGGATGACCAAGCCGTCCTCATCCTCCTCATCCTCTCTCACCCATGCTCAGGGTACTTTGTCTGGCAAAGCAGCGGCCTCTTCCCTCGGCTCAATGTCATCAGTGACTCCTTCCCTAGCCCCACCATGTCCTCCTGAGGAGTCCCTCGAACTGTTTGACCACAGTGTTGGGTACATGCTCCAGGAGGATGCCCAGCGTTTGGAAGGCTCTGATGATGATACTGAGCTCAATGAAGGCAGTAACATGAGCACGGACAGAGGGGGTGCCCAAGAAGGACAGCAATCTGGCAGTCATGCTCCCCCTGCTGCAGCATACTGCCAGGTTTGCTCCAGTGATGAGGAGGGAGGGGATGATGAGGTCACTGACTCAACGTGGGTGCCTGATAGGAGAGAGGAGGAGGAGGCGGCACATCACCAACGAGGCAGGATGCCCTCCAGGGGCCAGCCTAAGGGCAGTACACTGACTGCATCACACCCCAAAGCTCCGCATGTGCAGGGCGCTGCAGTCTCTGCGCGTTATTCAAAAAGTTCTTTGGTGTGGGCCTTTTTTGAGACAAGTGCATCAGATCGCACCGCTGCTATTTGAAACATATGTCTCAAGCGTATCTCGCGTGGCCAAAACATCTCCCGCTTGGGTACCACATGCTTGACCAGACATATGTTGACCTGCCATGCAGTTCATTGGCAAGCGTATGTAAAAGACCCACACCAAAGAACAAAGAGGACCTCTCCTTGCTCCTCATCAGCTGAGATCTCCAACCCCACTATACCTTCAGTCCTCTCTGAGACCTGCACTGAGAGGAATGAAGGTGTAGAATTAGGTGTGTCACAGCCAAGTACTTGTGGGCAATCTGCTTTCGGTACACCGACGTCAGATTGTACCAGGCAAATTTCCCTGCCCCAGCTGCTGCACCGCTGAAAGAAGTTTGCTCCCAGCCATCCACATGCCCAGAGGTTGAATGCTGGCTTGGCAAAATTGCTAGCACTTCAACTGCTGCCTTTTCAGTTGGTAGACTCTGCCCCCTTCCGTGAGTTTTTGGAATGTGCGGTTCCTCAGTGGCAGGTACCCAAACGCCACTTTTTCTCACTGAAGGTGATTCCGGCTCTCTACCGGCATGTGGAAGGCAATGTCCATGCCTCGCTGGACAGGGCGGTCAGCGGTAAGGTGCATATTACCGCTGACTCATGGTCCAGCAGGCATGGACAGGGACGTTACCTAAGTTTCACGGCGCATTGGGTGACTCTGCTGGCAGCTGGGAAGGATGCAGGACAAGGTGCAGTAGTGTTGGAGGTTGTTTCGCCACCACGCCTCCAAAATGCCATTACTAATGATTGTGACACACCTCTCTCCTCCACCCCTCCTCTTCTACTTCCTCCATGGCCTCTTCCTGTGCTTTGTCCTCGGAACCAGCGGTGCTCCGTAGGCGTTCAAGGGGCTACGCATGTATGCAGGCCAAAAGATGCCATGCGGTGCTTGAGCTGATGTGCTTGGGGGACAGGAGCCACACTGGGGCAGAGGTTCTGTCAGCTCTGCAGTGGCAGGTTCAGAGGTGGTTGACGCCACGCTAACTTAAGGCAGGAATGATGGTTTGCGACAATGGCACCAACCTCCTCTCTGCCCTCCGACAGGGCCAAATGACCCATGTGCCCTGTTTGGCTTACGTCCTTAACTTGGTGGTGCAGCGGTTCTTGGGCAGGTACCCGGGCTTACAGGATGTCCTGAGGCAGGCCAGGAAAGTCTGTGTGCATTTCCGCCGGTCATATAATGCCAGTGCTTGGCTGGTGGACTTCCAAAAGGAGTTTAACCTGCCCAAGAACCGCCTAATCTATGACATGCCCACCAGGTGGAACTCAACATTGGCCATGCTGCAGCGGCTGCACATGCAGCAGAGGGCCATCAATGAGTACATGTGCGACTATGGCAAAAGGACAGGGTCAGGGGAGCTTGGTTTTTTTTCCCCACGCCAGTGGGCCATGATCAGGGATGCATGCACTGTCCTGTCACCATTTGAGGAGGCCATGAGGATGGTGAGCAGTGACAGTGCATGCATCAGTGACACTGTCCCCCTTGTCCACCTGTTGGAGCACATGCTGCGTGGAATAATGGACAGGGAACTTGAGGTAGAACAGAGGCAGGAAGAGGAGGACTTCCTTAGCTCTCAAGGCCCCCTTTATCCAGACAGTGTTCCTGTGTGCCCGCCGATCACACAGGAAGAGGACAAGGAGGAGGATTGTGTCAGTATGGAGGTGGAGCCTGGCACTCAGCATCAGCAGCAGTCTTTAAGGGATCAGTCCCAAGAAACACATGGACTTGTACGTGGCTGGGAGGAGGTGGCTGCGGACCATGTCGTCCTTAGTGACCCAGAGGACTCGGGACCGAATGCTTCAGCAAACCTACGCTGCATGGCCTCCCTGATCCTGCAAAGCCCGCGTAAGGATACTCGTATTCGTGGTATCATGGAGAAGGACCAATACTGTCTGGCAACCCTCCTTGATCCACGTTACAAGGGTTAGGTTGCGGACCTTATCTTGCCATCGCAGAGGGAGCAGAGGATGAAACATCTTCGGGAGGCCTTGCAGAAAGGTCTGTGCAACGCGTTCCCAGAGACTGGGAGGTTACAAACTCCTGTTTCTGGACAACGTGTTGCTGAGGCTTCGGTCAGTCAAAGAAGGAGCGGTGGAGAAGGTGGCCGTTTGACAGATGTGTTCAGACAAATTTTTGGTCTGCAGCCCCAAGGTCTGATCGGTTCCAGCAACCATCGCCAGCGTCTGTTTTACATGGTGCAGGAATACCTAGGGGCAAGATCTGACACCTTTCCCACCGAAATTCCTCTGGGTTACTGGGTCTTGAGGATGGATCACTGGCCAGAGCTTGCACAGTATGCAATTGAGCTACTGGCCTGTCCTGCATCCAGCGTTCTTTTGGAACGCACATTCAGTGCTGCTGGAGGCTTTGTAACTGATCAGAGGGTGCGTCTGTCCACCGACTCGGTCGATCGACTGACCTTCATAAAAATGAATCAGTCTTGGTTTACCACCAGCTACCAAGCACCTGATGCTGATGTAACCGAATAATTTTTTTTGAAATCTCAGATCCCTTCAAAGACTGCCTATGCTGATGCTGAGTGACTATCCTGAGTAATTATCCTCTTCCTCCTCAATGATCACACTGATAGCTTGTAAGAACAATTTTGGTTCTGGGCGCCACCACCAGTGCCTAAGGCCCAATTTTTCAGCCCCTGTAATTTTTCAGCCCCGGCGTGTAATTACAATTTTTTATTCAATACTTTGCAGCAGGGCTCGTTTCTGCGTTCCAACTAGAGTATCTGTGAGGGGTTGCAGTGTTGTGGCACCAGCACCAGTGCCTAAGGCCCAATTTTTCAGCCCCTGTTCAACAGGGGCATGTAATTACAATTGTTGATCTAATATTTCACAGCAGGGCCCGTTTCTGTGCCCACCAAGAGCGAGTGAGGACTTACAGTGTTGTGGCACTAGCACCGCCACCACCACCACCACCACCACCAAAGGCCCAATTTTTCTGCCCCTGTTTAACAGGGGCATGTAATTACAATTCTTGATCTAATATTTCACAGCAGGGCCCTGTGAGGGCTTACAGTGTTGTGGCCACAACAACACCTAAGGCCCAAATTTCTGCTGAGTATATAGGGCAGGCCCCTACTTTCAAACATCCAACTTACAAACGACACCTACTTGCAAACGGAAGGAGACAACAGGAAGTGAGATGAAATCTACCCCTAGAAAGGGAAATTCTCTCCTGTAAGAGTTAATATGGGAAAAATGTTTCTCCTTTCCACTGATGCTTTATCACCAATCCTTGTTTCACAAAAAACCCCAAATTTTCAAAAAACATTTGTCATTGGGACACAAAATGAGGTGAAATCTTCTGAAGAGGAGCACAGACAGCAAAACAAATGTCACAGGGGTGATAACCCTTCCCTATGTTTTCCAAAAAGCTTAAAATAGATTTTTTGGCTGGAGCTAAACACGTTCAAAATGTACCAGTTCAAAATTACAGATTCTACTTAACAACAAACCTACAGTCCTTGTCTTGTTTGCACCGCCTGTATACTGCTGTTCAGAGTATATAGGGCCTGGTGGCCCCACGCCTTTCCTTTTTTTAATTTAGGTGCTGGGTTCCCCTTAATATCCATACAAGACCCAAAGGGCCTGGTAATGGACTGGGGGGTACCCATGCTGTTTGTCTCACGGATTTTCATCCATATTGCCAGGACCCGACATTACATTAAAGCCGCAAGCAGTTTTAAATGACTTTTTTTCCTTTAAAAATGACATTTTGTGCAGGGACTGTTCTAAGCACGGGAAACACACGCCACTTTACAGGCATACTATAGACACCCCCCAGGTACAATATTTAAAGGAATATTTCACTTTTTTTTTTTTTACTTTAAGCATCATTAAAATCACTGCTCCTGAAAAAACATCAGTTTTTAAAAGTTTTATTTGCATTGATACATGTCCCCTGGGGCAGGACCCGGGTCCCCAAACACTTTTTAGGACAACACCATGCAAATTAGCCTTTAAAATGACCACTTTTGATTTCGAACGTTCGAGTCCCATAGACGTCAATGGGGTTCTAACGTTCGTGCAAATGTCCGTTCGCAGGTTCTGGTGCGAACCGAACCGGGGGGTGTTCTGCTCATCCCTAGTAATAATGCGCTTCAATCATCCTGACACCACAACAACCATAGTCATGAGGCGATTGAAGCGCTAACACCAGGTGTTTATAGTATCTTTATCTGCTGATTTGTTAAACTCTGGAATAAACATTTCTATTGTGGTGTAGGAACTGGGCCTGCTGTCCCTCCATCCCTCTTTCTTTCCTTCTCTCTCCTTCCCTCCTTATTTTTCTCTCCTTCCCTTCCACTTTCCCCTTTCGTTCTCAATCTCTCATTCATCTCAGACTCTAACCACACCCCAATTTGAACCACGCCCATATAAGCCACGCCCAATATTTCGCGTAAACCACGCCCATTTTTATTTTTTGCTATGTCACGCCTACAAACACATGCCCTGCCCCCTAATTATAATAAGACTCTGCCTACAGCCAAAAAAGTTTCCCTATCAATTTTTTTACAATGTTGGCAACTATGCACGCCAGTGTGGATGGACTCGTGCCTTACTTCCTTAACCTCCATGTAAGTGGATAATGCACCTGTATCTCATTAAAATGTTTACAGTTCTAACCTAGAGGCGTCTGTGTTTCTCTTCTCGGAAAAGTACAAACACCCCCCAAATGACCCCTTTTTGGAAAGTAGACATTCCAAGGTATATAGTAAGAGGCATGGTGAGTTTTTTGAAGTTGTAATGTTTTCCCACAATTCTTTGCAAAATTAAGATTTTTTATCTTTTTTTTCCACAAATGTGTCATATTAACCGCCAGGTGTTCTAGGGACATAAATTACACATTTAATTTCTTGACTAGCTATTACACTTTTGAAAGCCCTAGTGCACCAGGACAATAGAAACACCCACAAAATCACCCCATTTTGGAAAGCAAACACCCAAGCACATAATCTAGGAGGCATAATGAGTATTTTGAACATGTCATTTTTTTTCCACAAGTTTTTGGGAGATGTGAGAAGAAAACAAAAACGCTTTTTTTTTTTTACAGAAATTTGTCAATTTATAAGATATTTCTAACACATAGGATGTACATAGCAAATATTACACCTCAAAATACATGCTGCTATGGACATGTATGAAGCATGGATGTATCAGGCACAGATGGACATGTATCAGGCATGGATGGGCATGTATGAAGCACAGATGGACATGTATCAGCATGGATGGACATGTATGAGGCATGGATGGACATGTATCACGCACGGATGGGCATGTATCAGGCACGGATGAGGAATGAATGGGCACAGATCAGCGCTGTGGGCACTTCAGATTCAGCCCACAGCGCTGCTGCCCCGGCTCCCTCCTCTCCTCACACTCTGTACTGATCGTGTGTGAGGAGAGGAGAGAGCTGAAACAGACATGCACCAGTTTGTTGACAAGTGATCACTCCGTCATTGGATGTCATCCAGCGGATTCCTCTATCCACTTTGCTTGTGTTAATGGAGGAATCTGTTTTTAAAGCCGGCCATAGACAGTTTGAATCTTGGCCGGTTCAGCAGGAACTGGCTGTGATTTGAACCATGTATGGACAGGCTGAATGTACCTAAGTTGATCAATCAATTAACTTGAGTACAACCAGCCTGTCAGATTTTACATGCAATTATTGCAAGCAGCTGTTATAGCCACTAGCCATAATCACTGTGTTCTCCCAGCAGGGACAGCTTTCCCCTCCCCCTCCCGCTGGGATAACACAATGGCTCAACCTGAGGGATTCCTCTGTCAACACTGTCTGTGGTTGCAGGAAAGAAATTTGCTCCTTCTATGGCGGGCCCTAGTGACTGCTGCTGGCTTGTTGTTCATTGTTTGCAAGCACCACAAAGGGAAGCAGTAGAATGCTTGCAGTTTCCAACAGGCTTCTCCACACTAGATTGTCAATCAATTCTGATCAATATCATCATCCTAATAGGGACTAGGCATGGGTAGTCAGATTAGGATATTAAGTTATTGACAAGTGTGTCCACTATGGGATCAGGCAAAGTGTAATTGAAAAAAAGACAGTATCAGGGTAAAACAATGTAGGTTCAGATAGTAAGCTCAAGGTCAGGTCCAGGAAATTCCTAACCCAGGCATAAAACAAAATCAGCAGATAGATACTGATTTAAGGATGAGACAATATTGGTATACAATCTGTTATACTCTACTTTACCCTACAATTGGCTACCACTGACCGGGAGAGCATCTCAAGGTCTTTTAACTTCATGCATTCATGCAAAAAAACTTCTATGTGCAGCAGCCCCCCCAGCCCCTCCAATACTCACCTTCCTCATTGGCTGAGCAATCACAGCCAGTGAACCAATAAGAAGAGATAGGGGGTGGGGCCTAGCCACGGCTCCATGTCTGAATGGACACGCAGAGCCGCGGCTTGGGAGTGAGACTGTTCGGGTGCCCCCATGGCAAGCTGTTTGTTGTGGGGGCACTTGGAAGGGGTGTGAAGCCAGGAGCACCAGCGGGGGACCCGAGAAGAGGAGGATCGGAGATGCTCTGTGCAAAACCATTGCACAGAGCAGTTAAGTATAACATTTGTTATTTAACCACTTCAGCCCCGAAAAAATTTGCCCCCTTCCTGACCAGGCCATTTTTTGTGATACGGCACTGCTTTGCTTTAACTGACAACTGCGTGGTCATGCGACACTGTAACCAAACAAAATTTATGTCCTTTTTCCCCACAAATATAGCTTTCTTTTGGTGGTATTTCATCAGCTCTGTGATTTTTATTTTTTGCGTTATAAAAAAAAAGGGCGACAATTTTGAAAAAAAACCCCACAATATTTAGCTTTTTGCTATAATAAATATCTAAAGAAAAAAATTTAAAAAACAAATTTCTTCATCAGTTTAAGCCAATATGTATTCTTCTACATATTTTTGGTAAAAAAAAACCTCAATAAGTGTATATTGATCGGTTTGTGCAAAAGTTATAGCGTCTACAAAATAGGGGATAGATTTATGGCATTTTTATTATTATTTCTTTTTTACTAGTAATGGCGGCGATCTGCGATTTTTAGTGGGACTGCAACATTGCGGCGGACAGATCGGACACTTTTGACACTTTTGTGGGACCACTGACATATATACAGCGAACATAGCTATAAATAGCCACTGATTACAGTATAAATGTCACTGGCAGGGAGGGGGTTAACACTAGGGGATGATCAATGGGTTAAATGTGTTCAGTGTGTGTTCTGTGGGGGGATGGGACTGACTGGAGGAGGAGACCGATCGCTGTTCCTAAACACTAGTAAAACAAGATCTGTCTCCTCTCCCCTGACAGAACAGGGATTTGTGTGTTTACACACACAGATCCCCATTCTGGCTCTGTCAGGAGCGATCGCTAGTGCTCGGTGGACATCGCGGGCCCCGGGCATGCGCATCTACCTCTAAGTGACGTGGCGAATGCACGCGCCTGCACATATACCCCTTGAAGTGGCCACCGTACAGCTACGGCGTTTTGCGCAGGGGAGCCATACTGTAACCCAACCAGCTAATAAAAGCTATCTCTAGTACATGTACAAATGCTCTTGCATGAACACAATTTAGCTTGTCTACACATGGAGTGGAGGGCCTGCGGCGGACATAGGCGGATCTAAATTCGACAAGTTCAGCAGGAACCAGCTGAATTTCAATTTGTCTATGGGGAGGCTGGTTGTACTAAAGTCAATCCATTGATTGACTTCAGTACAACCAGCCTGTTGGGTTTTTATTGTGCAATCATTGCCATCGTCTAAAACTCCCGGCAGTGATCATTATTTTATGATGGCTGGGAAACCTCTCACTGTCAGAATACAATAGCACTGCGAGAGTGTTTCCCCAACCAAGGCTGACTGTGTTGATAGTGGAATCAAGCAATTTTCTTTCCTTCAACCCATGGTTGAAAAAACACAGTCTATCTCAAATGACCATCAATTTCCTTCCCTCAGCTTCCACAATGATGTATGCCTTAGATATGTTAAGAGCTGACATTGCCTGTACTTAGCCAATGCTAATCTCTAAACACATAGCTCCCAACTGTCCCTGATTTCGAGGGACTGTCCCTGATTTGGGGCAATGTCCCTCTGTCCCTCATTCCTCCTCATTTGTCCCTCATTTTGGTCTGATCCATATAGTTGTATATAAAATGCACTTTTTATCTTTCAAAAAATGTTTCCCAGTGCTAAACCTTTCATCCAATTTCTAAATTGCTGCATTTGCAAATTTTAAAAGCCAATACAAAGAAATAGTAGTGGTAAAAAAGGCCCTTGTGGATTTAGTTAACTTTTTTTGGTTAATTCTCCTTTAAGGGGGTGTGGCGGGGGGCGTGTCTTATGCCTCCATACATTTGGTAGTAGGTGTCCCTCATTCCCATCTCAAAATGTTGGGAGGTATGTAAACATATAGTTCAGTGTATGTGCCACAGTAAGGACAAGAGAATAATTATATCCTGCCACCACATGATAAGGGCATTGGAGAGCTTTTGATTTAACCACTTGCCGACCGCCTCACGACGATATACATCGGCAGAATGGCACGGGCAGGCAGGATCTATCGGACAACCCCCCGGTGACGGTGGCGGTCTGCGTTTGTCCCCCGGCGATCAGAGGTGAGGGGGAGGCCATCCATTCGTGGCCCCCCCTTGCGATCGCTCCCAGCCAATGGGATCATTCCTCTGCTGCTGTATGCTAAATAGCAGCAGAGGAAATTATGTCATCTCTCCACGGCTTGGTATTTTCCGTTCCGGCGCCGAGGAGAGAAGACATTAATGTGAGTGCGCAACACACACAGTAGAACATGCCAGGCACACAGTACACCCCCCTTTAACCCCCGATTCCCCCCCGATCACCCCCCAATCACCCCTCCCCCCCCCTGACACTGACACCAAGCAGTTTTTTTTTCTGATTATTGCATTGGTGTCAGTTTGTGACAGTTATAAGTGGTAGGGCAGTTAGCGTTAGCCCCCTTTACGTCTAGGATACCCCCCTAACCCCCCCTAATAAAGTTTTAACCCCTTGATCACCCCCTGTCGCCAGTGTCACTAAACGATCATTTTTCTGATCGCTGTATTAGTGTCGCTGGTGACGCTAGTTAGGGAGGTAAATATTTAGGTTCGCCGTCAATGTTTTATAGCGACAGGGACCCCCATATAGTACTAATAAATGTTTTAACCCCTTGATTGCCCCCTAGTTAACCCTTTCACCAATGATCACCGTATAACTGTTACGGGTGACGCTGGTTAGTTAGTTTATTTTTTATAGTGTCAGGGCACCCGCCGTTTATTACCGAATAAAGGTTTAGCCCCCTGATCGCCCGGCGGTGATATGCGTCGCCCCAGGCAGCGTCAGGTTAGCGCCAGTACCGCTAACACCCACGCACGCAGCATACCCCTCCCTTAGTGGTATAGTATCTGAACGGATCAATATCTGATCCGATCAGATCTATACTATCGTCCCCAGCAGTTTAGGATTCCCAAAAATGCAGTGTTAGCGGGATCAGCCCAGATACCTGCTAGCACCTGCGTTTTGCCCCTCCGCCCGGCCCAGCCTAGCCCACCCACGTGCAGTATCGATCGATCACTGTCACTTAAAAAACACTAAACGCATAACTGCAGTGTTCGCAGAGTCAGGCCTGATCCCTGCGATCACTAACAGTTTTTTTGGTAGCGTTTTGGTGAACTGGCAAGCACCAGCGGCCTAGTACACCCTGGTCGTAGTCAAACCAGCACTGCAGTAACACTTGGTGACGTGGCGAGTCCCATAAGTGCAGTTCAAGCTGGTGAGGTGGCAAGCACAAGTAGTGTCCCGCTGCCACCAAGAAGAAGACAAACAGGCCCGTCGTGCCCATAGTGCCCTTCTTGCTGCATTCGCCAATCCTAATTGGGAACCCACCACTTCTGAAGCGCCCGTACTTCCCCCATTCACATCCCCAACCAATTGCAGTCGGCTGCATGAGAGGCATTTTCTTTATGTCCTCCCGAGTACCCCTACCCAACAAACTCCCCCAAAAAAGATGTCGTGTCTGCAGCAAGCACGGATATAGGCGTGACACCCACTATTATTTTCCCTCCTGTCCTGACAATCCTGGTCTTTGCATTGGTGAATGTTTTGAACACTACCCGTCACTAGTTGAGTATTAGCGTAGGGTACAGCATTGCACAGACTAGGCACACTTTCACAGAGTCTCCCAAGATGCCATCGCATTTTGAGAGACCCGAACCTGGAACCAGTTACAGTTATAAAAGTTACAGTTACAAAAAAAAGTGTAAAAAAAAAAAAAAAACACAAAAAAAAAAAAATAGTTGTCGTTTTATTGTTCTCTCTCTCTCTATTCTCTCTCTCTTGTTCTGCTCTTTTTTACTGTATTCTATTCTGCAATGTTTTATTGTTATTTTTATTATGTTTTATCATGTTTGCTTTTCAGGTAAGCAATTTTTTATACTTTACCGTTTACTGTGTTTTATTGTTAACCATTTTTTTGTCTTCAGGTACGCCATTCACAACTTTGAGTGGTTATACCAGAATGATGCCTGCAGGTTTAGGTATCATCTTGGTATCATTCTTTTCAGCCAGCGGTCGGCTTTCATGTAAAAGCAATCCTTGCAGCTAATTAGCCCCTAGACTGCTTTTACAAGCAGTGGGAGGGAATGCCCCCCCCCCCACCATCTTCCGTGTTTTTCTCTGGCTCTCCTGTCTCAACAGGGAACCTGAGAATGCAGCCGGTCAATATAAACAAAAATCAACCAGCGCAGACCACAAGCCTAACTAAATAGCAGCTGTGATACTGAGGGTAAATTTATCAAATCCCATGAATTAACATATAAAAAAAGCAGTACAGCGCATAAAGTAAATAAAATACAGTAGGTGAAAATAAATATAAACTAAAGTTCAAAATACACAAATTGCAAGCGATATTCCAGTGATTCCTCCAGTGACTCAGGTGACATATGGAAAACGCAAGGTGACTGTAGTGACATACACGGACCTCCACCTTCGGTGACACCAGCTGCTCACCTTAATAGATGGACCCCTGAGTGAATCAGTCAGGTCAAAATCAGCGGTTCCCTCACAGGGACAATACCAAAGGAAGACAGCAACAGCAGCAGCAGCTTACAAATGTCAGCTTTCAGTGACCAGCAAGTAGGCAGATAATTCACATGTAAAAGAGGTAGGAAAGAATCTAGTGCTCTCTGTATAGTACTAAAAACATTTATTAAAATATGCAGGAACACTCACATTACAATGCACTGTACCCCAGTGCGGAGGATGATAGCGTGGATAGAGTGGATGTCTCAAAACAGGATGGACGAGCGGAGCGCGGGTGACGTCACGATCGGAGCACGTACACAAATGCCGTACGCGTTACGTCCCTCTAAGTGGGCGGGACTTCCTCAGCGGCGAAGGCTGAGCGTGAGAACACCATTTAAATACAAGTCCGCTCCTCCCCTTCAGCCAATGGGCTCAAATGTATAACCATCTCTATGGTAATCCGGCCAAACTATTTAAAAACAGGAAGTGACTTAAAGAGCTCATCCCGAGCGATCAATGGGCTTGAATGTGCCCATCACTATGGTAACCAGGGTCAAGAAATTCAAACCAGGAAGTCACTATGTGCATTTTTTTTTTCCTTTTTCGAGGTGGGCCTACCATTTGTGGGGGCAGAGTCTGTGGTCGGTATTTCCACCACTCTCCCGGGTTGGGCTGGTAGGATTGCGACCCTCTCCCCGGTCCTCTCCCCGGTCCATTTTTAGGGGCTCAGAATGGACCGGGGAGAGGGTCGCAATCCTACCAGCCCAACCCGGGAGAGTGGTGGAAATACCGACCACAGACTCCGCCCCCACAAATGGTAGGCCCATCTCGAAAAGGAAAAAAAAAAAAAAGAAAAGAGAGAGAGGAACTAGAGGGGGTAGGCGATTACAAAAAGCAAAGACCCCATTAGGAACAGGGATTTACAATTTGAGCAGCGTTGTTCTGAGCGAGAGCGAGATTCAAGTCCTAGATAAGGGGCTGAAGTTCGCTCCCGTTCGTAATTTGAGTAAGTTTAATACTTATGTCAATATCCATAAATTGGTTCGACATCTCAACATGAAAAAGTATTTCTTGTCTAATTCTAGTAGATCAGCCATTATTGTAGGAGGTCACCACTCCAATTTACGCAATAAATCAACTTTCAATCCTCTCAATGCTGATAACAAGTATCTTGAAGTATTCAAGAACATGTTGTTTAATGATCTGGATAAAATGAAAGTTAGGAAGGCTGTTGACCCACTACCCATTAGGCAAGGTATTAAATCCTTGGAAACAAGGAATGATATCATCATCCGCCCTGCGGATAAAGGAGGGGGTCTGGTGATCCTAGATAAGTCTAAATATATGGAAGAACTTAACAGGCTACTGGCAGATCATGATACCTATCAGGTTCTCAACAAGGACCCTATGTTGGCCTATAAGGATGAGCTCCATTGGCTAATTGAGGAAGGAAAAAAGGAGAATGTTCTCAGTAAGAAGGAAGCTTCCTATTTGGATCCTCTCTTCTGTAGAACCCCTATCATTTACTGCCTCCCAAAAATCCATAAGGATATTAACAACCCCCCTGGGAGGCCCATAGTAAATGGTATTGACTCCATATCCTCCAGGTTAGGTCAATATATTGACCATTTCCTTCAGCCTTTGGTCTTTAAAACGGAGGCCTTCCTTAAGGATACAAAACATGTCATTCAAATCATTGAATCTGTCAGTTGCTCCCCTTCCAGTATATTGATTACAGCCGATGTAGGGTCCCTGTATACTATAATTGATCATGAGGATGCTTTATCCTCTGTCCAATGGGCCCTATCAATGTTCTCTGATCTCCCTGAAAAACATAAAAAATTTCTGTTGAGAAGTCCGGCCTTCTGTTTGGCTAAGAACTACTTTTGGTTCAATCGCCAATTCTTCCTCCAAAAAAGGGGCGTCGCGATGGGCGCTCGTTTTGCTCCCATGTGGCCAATCTTTTTATGGCCCACTGGGAGGATGACGTAGTGTTCAAGCAACGACCCCCCGAGTTAGTGTGCTACAAACGGTACATACACGACCTTATCATGGTCTGGGACGGGGATCAATCCAGCTTAGATTCCTTTATCCAGAAACTTGATAATAACACTAAGAATATCCAGTTGTCATGGAACTTCAGTAAAGAAAAAATAGTGTTTCTTGATCTTGAAATCTGGAAAGGTGATGAGGGGTTTAGACTATGTAATTATCTCAAACCTACAGACCGGAACTCTTACATTCCCCTGGGGAGTTGTCATCACAAATCATGGCTTTGTAACATCCCCAGGGGACAATTTGTTAGACTCAGACGGAACTGCACACGAGATAGTGATTTCCTCTCTCAATCCGCCTTACTTTCATCTAGGTTTGTAGAAAAAGGATATGACACATACACATTAAGCAGTGAGGTTGAGAAGGTTATGGCTATGGACAGGACCTCTTTGATAGCCGATAAAATCAAAGACACTAGTTCAGATGTCTCGAATTTCAAAATGGTACTGAATTACAACATCCAGCACAAACAATTTGAAAAACTGGTTTTAAAGAATTGGCCAATTCTTAAACAGGATCGTGTGCTGGGTCCCCTATTGCCACCCCGTCCGTCGTTTATTTATAAAAAGGCTCCATCCCTACGGGATCGCCTAGCCCCTGGCGTGGTGGATCCCCCCGTACACTCTGAAAGTAGACTCTTTTCCTTTCTCTCAGGATTTTATGCCTGCGGTGCACAGCCTGTAGGCATTCCAAGTGCAATAACAAAAAACGTAAAAGTTTTAAAGCCACCTCCACAGGTAAAGAATATAAAATAGAACAACTCATAACGTGCACCATGGTCGGGGTTGTCTATATGCTACAGTGTGAGTGTGGCTTACAATATATTGGTAGGACATCCCGCCCTTTACTTGTTCGCTTAGGTGAACATGTTAACAATATTAAAAAAGGAATAAAAACACACAATGTCTCAAAGCATTTTAAATTGGTACACAATCAAAACCCCAGGGGTTTAAGCTTCTGGGGTATAGAGAGAGTTAATAAGCATTGGAGGGGGGGCAATTTTCTACGCCAAATTAGTCGTAGAGAATCTCATTGGATTCACGAGACTAAGGTTATTGTTCCAGGGGGCTTAAACGTCGAGTTCGATGTTAACTGCTTTATTTCTGATCGCTAGTAAATGCTCTCTGTATTATTGTTTTTAATTTAATTTTTAAATGTTAATGTTAATTTTATTTGTATTATGGGATTGGATGACCCAGGATGCTGAGCGGAGGCGCGGGGTTCTACGCCGTTTTTTCTATAATTATTATAATCTTTATTTATTATATTCATGTTTTATTATTCTCCATATTTTTTAGCTGTATAGCTATGTCTTTGTGGCATATGTCTATAGCTGCCTTTTTATATGGCTATTTCATGCACATAGTGACTTCCTGGTTTGAATTTCTTGACCCTGGTTACCATAGTGATGGGCACATTCAAGCCCATTGATCGCTCAGGAAGAGCTCTTTAAGTCACTTCCTGTTTTTAAATAGTTTGGCCGGGTTACCATAGAAATGGTTATACATTTGAGCCCATTGGCTGAAGGGGAGGAGCGGACTTGTATTTAAATGGTGTTCTCACGCTCAGCCGTCGCCGCTGAGGAAGTCCCGCCCACTTAGAGGGACGTAACGCGTACGGCATTTGTGTACGTGCTCCGATCTTGACGTCACCCGCGCTCCGCTCGTCCATCCTGTTTTGAGACATCCACTCTATCCACGCTATCATCCTCCGCACTGGGGTACAGTGCATTGTAATGTGAGTGTTCCTGCATATTTTAATAAATACATACAAACACAGTGTTTCAAAAAAATCTAAAAATAGACTGTAATGTCACACTAAACAGCGCAAATGTTGAGCTATAATCCAATAAACATGTGGCCAACTACACATGCATAGGGAAATTCTTTATAGGAAAGTCCTTAAAAGAAGTGTCCCTTGAAGAAATAAGTGATGTAGAGTTCAGGGTGTAATTCAAAAAAGTCCATCAGATGATCATGGAAAAAAATTTTCTTAACGTGCACCTTCCACCGATCACTCAGGATTCCACCCAGTGTAGACACACTCCCCCTAGGGGGTTAAACTCACCAGAATTGGAAAATAATAATGCATTCAGAATAATCCAAGCCAGCAACTAATATGACACCACTCATGAGGAATCACGGATGTTCAGGGCTCATAATAGATCAGAAAAAACAAGAAGAGAGGCGCACATAGCGTAATCCTGTTTATTGACTGTATCCCTTCCACCGCATAAAAAACTCCCCTTCAATATATATACGTACATCAAATCACATAATCACCAAGCAATCATAAAAGCAGGTAGTAGGAGCGTGATTACTTCACCATGAACCGCCAGCGCCGCTATACAGGAAACGTAGATCACTTCCTGGTAATGCAGTTGGCTCAGGTGGAGCGCACACGTCACTTCCTACGTCGCGTAAGCCACGCCCTGACGCGTTTCGTCATATCCTGACTTCGACAGAGGGCGTGGCTACGCGACTCACTCATCTGCTTTTTTTTCCATGATCATCTGATGGACTTTTTTGAATTACACCCTGAACTCTACATCACTTATTTCTTCAAGGGACACTTCTTTTAAGGACTTTCCTATAAAGAATTTCCCTATGCATGTGTAGTTGGCCACATGTTTATTGGATTATAGCTCAACATTTGCGCTGTTTGGTGTGACATTACAGTCTATTTTTAGATTTTTTTGAAACACTGTGTTTGTATGTATTTTTTCTTTTCTTTAAACGGCTGCTTTCTTTGTTTTGTTTCCCCTCTGCATCATTGTGGAGTGGGTTTTACTTTTAATTATGCACTTATGAAATTTTATTTGCATTTTTACATATAGCTGCTTTGCGACTAGCATCGCTACCTGGCGCTGAGTGGGGTTTCTGTAGGCCTGGTGAAACGCCTTCTTTTCTATATTTTAATAAATGTTTTTAGTACTATACAGAGAGCACTAGATTCTTTCCTGCCTCTTTTACATGTGAATTATCTGCCTACTTGCTGGTCACTGAAAGCTGACATTTGTAAGCTGCTGCTGCTGTTGCTGTCTTCCTTTGGTATTGTCCCTGTGAGGGAACCGCTGATTTTGACCTGACTGATTCACTCAGGGGTCCATCTATTAAGGTGAGCAGCTGGTGTCACCGAAGGTGGAAGTCCGTGTATGTCACTACAGTCACCTTGCGTTTTCCATATGTCACCTGAGTCACTGGAGGAATCACTGGAATATTGCTTGCAATTTGTGTATTTTGGACTTTAGTTTATCTTTATTTTCACCTACTGTATTTTATTTACTTTATGCGCTGTACTGCTTTTTTTAAATGCAGCCGGTCAGCCAGCTGACCATAGAGCTGATCAGAGACCAGAGTGGCTCCAAACATCTCTATGGCCTAAGAAACCAGAAGCTACGAGCATTTTATGACTTAGATTTCGCCTGATGTAAACAGCGCCATTGGGAAATTGGGAAAGCATTTTATCACACCGATCTTGGTGTGGTCAGATGCTTTGAGGGCAGAGGAGAGATCTAGGGTCTAATTGACCCCAATTTTTTCAAAAAAGAGTACCTGTTACTACCTATTGCTATCATAGGGGATATTTACATTCCCTGAGATAACAATAAAAATGATTTAAAAAAAATGAAAGGAACAGTTTAAAAATAAGATAAAAAAGCAAAAAAATAATAAAGAAAAAAAAAAAGCACCCCTGTCCCCCCCCGCTCTCGCGCTAAGGCGAACGCAATCGTCGGTTTGGCGTCAAATGTAAACAGCAATTGCACCATGCATGTGAGGTATCACCGCGAGGGTCAGATCGAGAGCAGTAATTTTAGCAGTAGACCTCCTCTATAAATCTAAAGTAGTAACCTGTAAAGGCTTTTAAAGGCTTTTAAAAATGTATTTATTTTGTTGCCACTGCACGTTTGTGCGCAATTTTAAAGCATGTCATGTTTGGTATCCATGTACTCGGCCTAAGATCATCTTTTTTATTTCATCAAACATTTGGGCAATATAGTGTGTTTTAGTGCATTAAAATTTAAAAAAGTGTGTTTTTTCCCCAAAAAATGCGTTTGAAAAATCGCTGCGCAAATCGCTGCGCAAATACTGTGTGAAAAAAAAAATGAAACACCCACCATTTTAATCTGTAGGGCATTTGCTTTAAAAAATATATATAATGTTTGGGGGTTCAAAGTATTTTTCTTGCAAAAAAAAAAATTTTTTTTCATGTAAACAAAAAGTGTCAGAAAGGGCTTTGTCTTCAAGTGGTTAGTAGAGTGGGTGATGTGTGACATAAGCTTCTAAATGTTGTGCATAAAATGCCAGGACAGTTCAAAACCCCCCAAATGACCCCATTTTGGAAAGTAGACACCCCAAGCTATTTGCTGAGAGGCATGTCGAGTCCATGGTATATTTTATATTGTGACACAAGTTGCGGGAAAGAAACAAATTTTTTTTTTTTTTTTTGCACAAAGTTGTCACTAAATGATATATTGCTCTAACATGCCATGGGAATATGTGAAATTACACCCCAAAATACATTCTGCTGCTTCTCCTGAGTACGGGGATACCACATGTGTGAAACTTTTTGGGAGCCTAGCCTCGTACGGGACCCCGAAAACCAAGCACTGCCTTCAGGCTTTCTAAGGGTGTAAATTTTTGATTTCACTCTTCACTGCCTATCACAGTTTTGGAGGCCATGGAATGCCCAGGTGGCACAACCCCCCCCCCCCCCCCCCCCCCAAATGACCCTATTTTGGAAAGTAGACACCCCAAGCTATTTGCTGAGAGGTATAGTGAGTATTTTGCAGACCTCGCTTTTTGTCACAAAGTTTTAAAAATTGAAAAAAGAAAAAAAAAATTTTTTCTTGTCTTTCTTCATTTTCAAAAACAAATGAGAGCTGCAAAATACTCATCATGCCTCTCAGCAAATAGCTTGGGGTGTCATTCTTCCATTGTTACCTGTGACACCATCTACCACAAGGGATTAGGACTGCAGAGCAATAAGCTGTGAATGTCTGGGAGTCTGGGAGTGCTGATGCCCAGCCTGGGGTGTGAGGGCAACATGCAACAAATTGGTACTTTTTGGGGTTGAGTTACTAAAACTGGAGAGTGCAAAATCTGGTGCAGTTCTTCATAGAAACCTATCAGCTTTTGTTTTGTTTGTCAAAGCTTAATTGAACAAGCTAAAGTTAGAAGCTGATTGGCTGCCATGCACTGCTGCACCAGATTTTGTACTCTCCAGTTTTGGAAAATCAACCTCAAAAACGTCACAGACAGCAGGACTTGACCCCCCCCCCCCGGCTCCTGTGCCACTGGATTTGATTGACAGCAGTGGGAGCCAATGACTCCCGCTGCTATCAATCTGTCCAATGAAGACCCGAGACAGCAGCTGTAGCTGCTGGACTTGTTCTCGTCGCTGGAAAAATCGGTTTCAGGTAAGTAAAAGGAGGGTCTGGAGGGCTGCTGCACTACAGAAGGTTTTTCACCTTAATGCATAGAATGCATTAAGGTGAAACAACTCAAGAGTTTACAACCCCTTTAAGTATGGAGCTCAGATAAATAGACATTGATTTGTAAAGGGACAATAAGAGCAGTGATCTCCACCAGTCTCAGACAGTCTCCTGAAGCATGTTCCAAGTCTTCAACGATTCTTATAGCATTTACGCAGTCTCAAATCATATTATGTAGCATGTCTGTAATCTCTGACAGCATACTGTAGAATTACATTACCTAAATTTAATGTGTGGTCCTTCAGTGATGTCAGGGGTTGCACTTGAGACTTCTTTTATCAAGTAAATTGATCGCCACTCCTTTAGATGAATGGCTCTGAAATACCTTTTAGACCTTCCTTTACCACAAGCTGATTGGCTCTCCATGTTTTAAAATCAATAAGCATTTTATTGTATCCAACATCAAACTGCATTATGATATAATTGTATCCATGAAAATCCTAATCAGTATTATTACAGAGAAGCAATGAGTTTGCAAATAAACCGAAAAATATCTTACCAATAATCACAGTTTTTCCTACCAGGAACATAGGCTCCTAAATGGTAGTGTTTTCTGTCTTTATCATAGCAGCCACATATTGCAACACATTTCATTTCATCCTCATCAAAATATGGCCTGTCCTTTGGGCATTTTGGATAACAACCTATATGAAGTATGAAAGGGAAAATATGTATTATTTTTTAGATCAATAAAACAAGTTAAAATCTAGAAAAAAAGACTATTTTACCTTCTAAACCTCGTATTTCATAATAACATGTCCCCATTGGGTTCCTGCAAGTCTTCAAGCAGGGAGCACCACAGGGCCTATAATGCCACTCACAGTCCTGACCACTCTTGGAGTTGTAGTAATCACAAAAGAGAGCTGGTGGCAGATAATAAGAACAGATACAGTTCAAAAAGTACACAATAAAGTACACAATATAAACTAGTGACAAACAGGAACTGTAAATTACACATAAAATAGGACTTTGTTACTAATTAAAAACACTTGATAGACTCTGTGTTGGCTAATATAAACAAACTTTCCTAAAAGACACCCAATTAAATGTACTGATGCTTGAGATAAAGTGGATATAAAATAATGTATATTCTAAATATATGTATATGTTAATTTCTATGGTATAATCCAACCATGTTCCCCTTTTTGCCCCTTTGTTATGTAATTGTTAGTACCATGGTTTTCAATAAACATTGGGATGTATATTGTCTTCTAAATATGTTTGTCTATTCTAGGACAACTAAAAGACAATAAACTATGTTTAACATGTTTAAGAAAATGCTCATTGTCTCTGATCAGCTCACATACTGAACCAGTGTGGTACTAAGCAAAGGCTCTCAGCTCATGTATGGAAGTATCCACTATTCCTTGCAGGTATGCAATGGCAAATATAAGTTAGCATTCCCAAAGGCCCACTCGTAATATGGGCCCAGGAGCTACAGGCACTAATCTTCTATACTTTATCATTAGTACTACATATTTCCGATTATACCATATGCTTCTGTGTTGTTGCTCTCTACATTATATTGTAAACTTATTTGCAATAATTATTGAAAAATATTAGCAAAAACAACTCACGGCAGATAGTTGGACTTCTCCAGGCAACACATATATTGTATTCTCCACATGCTTGGGCATAGGCAGCAACAGCTGTGCAAAAGCACTCACAGTCCCCTCCAGTGTTACAAGCACATGAGTCTGAGACACAGGCATGAAAATAATTTGATGGATCAACCTACAACAACAGAAAGACTAAGAATGTTGGCTATTCCCATCATGCATTCAGGCCAAACAAAAAAAGCATTGCTTGTTTTTTTTTAATGATATTGTAAAGAGGTACATAAAATACATAAACTAGGACAGTAATACAAAATACATATAGCATGCTTTGCTTGAGGTTTGGTAAGAAGCAAGTGTTTTATTTTACAGAAATATATTTATATATTCAAACATTGTATACTTATAGGATGTATCTGCCTGTATTTCCCAGTATTAAGGACACCATTGATCGGACAATGTTGAGGACCATTAAAGTGGTTGTAAACTCTTTTGTGTGACTTTGAACTATAGGTAGGCCTAGAATAAGGCTTAGCTATAGGTAGTGGAAATATCTCCTAAAGGTGCGCAGTTTAGGAGATATTTCACTTGTAGTACACCAATGTTGTCATCGGCGCATGCGCTGTGAAGAAACGGACCTCCATGCTGTTTTTTCCCAGCGTGTGCCGTGACTGACGGCTCCTGCGCGCATGCATGGGAGTGACGTCATGCAGCTCCGGACAGTAACAGAGCCAGAGTCTTCAGCCCCGGAAGAAAGAAGGGCGAAGATGGTTGCGGCCTGCACAGGGGTCAGGCGCTTCATTTGCAGGTATGCAATGCATACTAGCCCATATTGCTTTTAATTTGCAGGGAGAAAAAAAGGAAGTAAAACCCATCAGGGTTTACTTCCTCTTTAACACAGTGGTCGACCAAAGAAACATTTACTGTAATGCAGCTGATGAAAGACACATCACGCTTACTTCCCCCCGACATCGGAAGATGTCCAGCAGTGCCATCAGCACAGAACTGGAAGAAACCTGTGGGACTCAGGTACACACATCAACTGAGAAGTCTGACCATAAATGTTCTTCATGGAAGAACTGTTGCCAAAAAGCGATACCTCAGACATAGAAACAAGGCTAAGTGATTCAACTATGCATGGAAAGGGGGTGCAGAAAAATAGCAGCAGGTGCTCTGAACTGATGAGTCAAAATGTGAAATATCTGGCTGTAGCAGAAGTCAGATTGTTTGCCAAATGGCTGGAGAGCGGTACATTAATGAGTGTCTACAGGCAACGGTAATGCATTGTGGAGGTTCCTTGCATGTTTGGAGCTGCATTTCTGTAAATGGAGTTGGAGACTTGGCAGGTGTCAGGGCTGGGCTCAGTCCTCTCTTCTCAGAGCAGGCCACTTAGCTGTCGGTTAATTACCAGCTCCAATCTTTTCCACAGTGACTCACCTGATGATGATATCCTGTCCGTCAGTCCTGCTGGTTACTTAAGCTGTTCATTTCAGTTCCTCTTTGCCTTCGCCTTGGTCAACACATCCAGAGACTCCTGTGTATCTGTTGAAGACTTACTTGGCTGATGTCCCTTCTGGTTCCTGATCCTGCTTGCTGTTCCACTACGCTGAATCTCCGTTTTCCTGATTTCCCTGGCTTGTCCTGAAGTACGCTGATCTCTGGCTCCCTGACGTCCTTGCTTGTCTGACTATCAGTTCCGGTTTTACAGTGCCGGATGGTGGGAGGAGACTTTCCTCTTTTTCCAAGGTAACCTATATAGAGATTGGCATTGTCGCTTTTTGGATGTTTTGATATTTGTATGGAAGTGGCCAGCCAATGTATTGGACTCATTTTTGGCTTATCTCAATACCAATCATCTGACTTCGGAGTTTACCCACACTTCAGATCCGGTTAGTATTGATTATCTGGATTTGACTTTGGTGGGATGTGTGGATAGTGTAATAGTCTCTACCAGAAGCTACAGGAAGCAGTTTGCAGGTAACTCACTTTTGTTGGCATCCAGCGCATACAGTGCGGGCACTGCCAATGGGTGAGTTCAACAGAACAAGGAGAAATTGTTCCTCTGATAAGGATTTTGTTAATGAATGTAACATTGTTTCCAGTAGGTTGAGAGAGTGAGGATATAGTGGACATTTAATAGATAGAGGCAGAAGATTGGCAGAAAATAGAGAATGTGGTGATCTGATTGGGAATTCCTCTTCTATCAGTAAGAAGGCACGGTCCAGTGGGAGGAGAGGTGTTCACTTTGTGACCACTCACTCACAACAATACAATCAGATTGTTTCTATCATAAAACACTGCCTCCCTGTCCTATATGCGGATAAAACGTTGTATCATATTTTAAGACAGGGGTGCAGTTTTTCCAGCAGGAAAGCTCCTACTTTGGGTACTATGCTTTCACCTTCTCTATTTCATTCCACTTCCCCTTGCATTTCATGGTTGGGGACAGTTGGCTCCTATCCCTGTTGTTATAACACCTGTAAACATTGTAAAAGACATAGAAAGAGCAAGTCTGTTATTTATTTTTCAACAGGTAGAACATATACAGTAAAAAAATTTATAAATTGTAACAGATGATTGTCTACCTAATTTCTTGTAGTACTTGTAAAGTACAGTATGCGGGATGCACTATCCACAATCTACGTATTAGAATATCAGAACTAGGGATGAGCCGAACACCCCCTGGTCGGGTTTGCGGCAGAACATGCAAACAGACTAAAAATTTGTATGAACACGCAAACTCCATTAAAGTCTATGGGACTCGAACGTGAAAAATCAAAAGTGCTAATTGTTAAGGCTAATATGCAAGTTATTGTTATAAAAAGTGTTTGGGGACCCGGGTCCTGCCCCAGGGGACATGTATCAATGCAAAAAACAGTTTTATAAACGGCCATTTTTTCTCGAGCAGTGATTTTAATAATGCTTAAAGTGAAACAATAAAAGTGTAATATTCCGGGGGCGTGGCTTGGATGGCTTCCGGATCGGACGTGTTTCCCTGAAGCTCCCGGCCAGGCCTGCCTGCACACCGCTAAAAACAGCACAATAACTCCAGCATCATGGGCAAACCTCGCAAGGCTAAAGAAGCAGACCTCAGGGGACATGCTACAAGGTTCTCTTCGGCACCCCACCTTTCATAACAGAGTATTTTGGGCACGGAGCTCCGGTGGGACAGCACGAGGCCAAGATGGCGCCGACGCCGGCTCCAGCAACATATGCAGCGGCCCTCTCCTCCACCACGGATCTCTCCAGGGCATAGGACTGACAGGTATGCTTCTGAGAGGGATCTGCTGCTTGATCGCCCCCCAGCCCCTCCAGCCACCATCCTGATCGGTCCCCCTGCTCCCTCTGGGGAACATATGCTGGGAAGCCTGTCGCAGACGTTCCCCCCCTGCCTCGTGGAGCCCCTGTCATCTGCACTTACCAGCCAGACGTCTCCCTCCTAGGAACCCTCAGCCCTTGACTGGGACCCCCACTCCCTTCCACAAAGACCCCAGGCTTCCAGAGACAGAATCCCCTCTCTATCTCCACAGCACAGGGACTCCTACCAGGCTTCAGTGCCTTACCCAACCCCACAGCTTGCAGAACCTAAGGGGGCTCATTCTCTTGCTGGCCACCTGCATGGAGCAGTCAAAACAGCGAAAATTACATCCACTGCTACCTCACACACACCCCAGAGAGGCTACCCTCCATAAACCGCCCACTCTGCCACAACGCAGGACTTTTATGTCCACGCCACATTAGACTCTGAACCTGAGGCACACACATCATGGAGGGATTATGTCCGCTGTATGCCCACAAAACAGGACTTTCGCTTGCTTATCCAAGAAGTGCGCGATACATGCAGATCTGAAATCAATATGCTTCGTACTGATCTACACCGTCTACCAAAGTCATGTCCCTAGAGGAAGACGCATGTGACACAAAGCTTGAAATCTCGCAAATACATGATCGCCTGACCTCCCAAGCCTCGGCTCTTAGAGATTTTCAACCCCACCTTGAAGACCTCGACAACAGAGGCAGGCGCAACAACATCAGGGTTCGCGGACTCCCAGAGGCTACTCAGGATGAGGATTTGCACGTGACGCTGCAAGCTATTTTCAATAACATACTGGGTCGCCCGGAAAACCAAAGAGTTAAAATGGATCGTGCCCACCGCGCACTCCGCCCTCGGGGACCGGACCTAGACCACGCAATGTAAATACATATAGCATGCTTTGCTTGAGGTTTGGTAAGAAGCAAGTGTTTTATTTTACAGAAATATATTTATATATTCAAACATTGTATACTTATAGGATGTATCTGCCTGTATTTCCCAGTATTAAGGACACCATTGATCGGACAATGTTGAGGACCATTAAAGTGGTTGTAAACTCTTTTGTGTGACTTTGAACTATAGGTAGGCCTAGAATAAGGCTTAGCTATAGGTAGTGGAAATATCTCCTAAAGGTGCGCAGTTTAGGAGATATTTCACTTGTAGTACACCAATGTTGTCATCGGCGCATGCGCTGTGAAGAAACGGACCTCCATGCTGTTTTTTCCCAGCGTGTGCCGTGACTGACGGCTCCTGCGCGCATGCATGGGAGTGACGTCATGCAGCTCCGGACAGTAACAGAGCCAGAGTCTTCAGCCCCGGAAGAAAGAAGGGCGAAGATGGTTGCGGCCTGCACAGGGGTCAGGCGCTTCATTTGCAGGTATGCAATGCATACTAGCCCATATTGCTTTTAATTTGCAGGGAGAAAAAAAGGAAGTAAAACCCATCAGGGTTTACTTCCTCTTTAACACAGTGGTCGACCAAAGAAACATTTACTGTAATGCAGCTGATGAAAGACACATCACGCTTACTTCCCCCCGACATCGGAAGATGTCCAGCAGTGCCATCAGCACAGAACTGGAAGAAACCTGTGGGACTCAGGTACACACATCAACTGAGAAGTCTGACCATAAATGTTCTTCATGGAAGAACTGTTGCCAAAAAGCGATACCTCAGACATAGAAACAAGGCTAAGTGATTCAACTATGCATGGAAAGGGGGTGCAGAAAAATAGCAGCAGGTGCTCTGAACTGATGAGTCAAAATGTGAAATATCTGGCTGTAGCAGAAGTCAGATTGTTTGCCAAATGGCTGGAGAGCGGTACATTAATGAGTGTCTACAGGCAACGGTAATGCATTGTGGAGGTTCCTTGCATGTTTGGAGCTGCATTTCTGTAAATGGAGTTGGAGACTTGGCAGGTGTCAGGGCTGGGCTCAGTCCTCTCTTCTCAGAGCAGGCCACTTAGCTGTCGGTTAATTACCAGCTCCAATCTTTTCCACAGTGACTCACCTGATGATGATATCCTGTCCGTCAGTCCTGCTGGTTACTTAAGCTGTTCATTTCAGTTCCTCTTTGCCTTCGCCTTGGTCAACACATCCAGAGACTCCTGTGTATCTGTTGAAGACTTACTTGGCTGATGTCCCTTCTGGTTCCTGATCCTGCTTGCTGTTCCACTACGCTGAATCTCCGTTTTCCTGATTTCCCTGGCTTGTCCTGAAGTACGCTGATCTCTGGCTCCCTGACGTCCTTGCTTGTCTGACTATCAGTTCCGGTTTTACAGTGCCGGATGGTGGGAGGAGACTTTCCTCTTTTTCCAAGGTAACCTATATAGAGATTGGCATTGTCGCTTTTTGGATGTTTTGATATTTGTATGGAAGTGGCCAGCCAATGTATTGGACTCATTTTTGGCTTATCTCAATACCAATCATCTGACTTCGGAGTTTACCCACACTTCAGATCCGGTTAGTATTGATTATCTGGATTTGACTTTGGTGGGATGTGTGGATAGTGTAATAGTCTCTACCAGAAGCTACAGGAAGCAGTTTGCAGGTAACTCACTTTTGTTGGCATCCAGCGCATACAGTGCGGGCACTGCCAATGGGTGAGTTCAACAGAACAAGGAGAAATTGTTCCTCTGATAAGGATTTTGTTAATGAATGTAACATTGTTTCCAGTAGGTTGAGAGAGTGAGGATATAGTGGACATTTAATAGATAGAGGCAGAAGATTGGCAGAAAATAGAGAATGTGGTGATCTGATTGGGAATTCCTCTTCTATCAGTAAGAAGGCACGGTCCAGTGGGAGGAGAGGTGTTCACTTTGTGACCACTCACTCACAACAATACAATCAGATTGTTTCTATCATAAAACACTGCCTCCCTGTCCTATATGCGGATAAAACGTTGTATCATATTTTAAGACAGGGGTGCAGTTTTTCCAGCAGGAAAGCTCCTACTTTGGGTACTATGCTTTCACCTTCTCTATTTCATTCCACTTCCCCTTGCATTTCATGGTTGGGGACAGTTGGCTCCTATCCCTGTTGTTATAACACCTGTAAACATTGTAAAAGACATAGAAAGAGCAAGTCTGTTATTTATTTTTCAACAGGTAGAACATATACAGTAAAAAAATTTATAAATTGTAACAGATGATTGTCTACCTAATTTCTTGTAGTACTTGTAAAGTACAGTATGCGGGATGCACTATCCACAATCTACGTATTAGAATATCAGAACTAGGGATGAGCCGAACACCCCCTGGTCGGGTTTGCGGCAGAACATGCAAACAGACTAAAAATTTGTATGAACACGCAAACTCCATTAAAGTCTATGGGACTCGAACGTGAAAAATCAAAAGTGCTAATTGTTAAGGCTAATATGCAAGTTATTGTTATAAAAAGTGTTTGGGGACCCGGGTCCTGCCCCAGGGGACATGTATCAATGCAAAAAACAGTTTTATAAACGGCCATTTTTTCTTGAGCAGTGATTTTAATAATGCTTAAAGTGAAACAATAAAAGTGTAATATTCCGGGGGCGTGGCTTGGATGGCTTCCGGATCGGACGTGTTTCCCTGAAGCTCCCGGCCAGGCCTGCCTGCACACCGCTAAAAACAGCACAATAACTCCAGCATCATGGGCAAACCTCGCAAGGCTAAAGAAGCAGACCTCAGGGGACATGCTACAAGGTTCTCTTCGGCACCCCACCTTTCATAACAGAGTATTTTGGGCACGGAGCTCCGGTGGGACAGCACGAGGCCAAGATGGCGCCGACGCCGGCTCCAGCAACATATGCAGCGGCCCTCTCCTCCACCACGGATCTCTCCAGGGCATAGGACTGACAGGTATGCTTCTGAGAGGGATCTGCTGCTTGATCGCCCCCCAGCCCCTCCAGCCACCATCCTGATCGGTCCCCCTGCTCCCTCTGGGGAACATATGCTGGGAAGCCTGTCGCAGACGTTCCCCCCCTGCCTCGTGGAGCCCCTGTCATCTGCACTTACCAGCCAGACGTCTCCCTCCTAGGAACCCTCAGCCCTTGACTGGGACCCCCACTCCCTTCCACAAAGACCCCAGGCTTCCAGAGACAGAATCCCCTCTCTATCTCCACAGCACAGGGACTCCTACCAGGCTTCAGTGCCTTACCCAACCCCACAGCTTGCAGAACCTAAGGGGGCTCATTCTCTTGCTGGCCACCTGCATGGAGCAGTCAAAACAGCGAAAATTACATCCACTGCTACCTCACACACACCCCAGAGAGGCTACCCTCCATAAACCGCCCACTCTGCCACAACGCAGGACTTTTATGTCCACGCCACATTAGACTCTGAACCTGAGGCACACACATCATGGAGGGATTATGTCCGCTGTATGCCCACAAAACAGGACTTTCGCTTGCTTATCCAAGAAGTGCGCGATACATGCAGATCTGAAATCAATATGCTTCGTACTGATCTACACCGTCTACCAAAGTCATGTCCCTAGAGGAAGACGCATGTGACACAAAGCTTGAAATCTCGCAAATACATGATCGCCTGACCTCCCAAGCCTCGGCTCTTAGAGATTTTCAACCCCACCTTGAAGACCTCGACAACAGAGGCAGGCGCAACAACATCAGGGTTCGCGGACTCCCAGAGGCTACTCAGGATGAGGATTTGCACGTGACGCTGCAAGCTATTTTCAATAACATACTGGGTCGCCCGGAAAACCAAAGAGTTAAAATGGATCGTGCCCACCGCGCACTCCGCCCTCGGGGACCGGACCTAGACCACGCAATGTAATTTGCAGAGTTCATAACTATGCCCTGAAAGAGGACATAATGAGGAAAGCGCACAATATGCATACCATTGATTTTGATGGCGCCTCCATACAGCTTTTCCCGTACTTGTCCTGGATCACCCTCCAGCAACGACGCTCCCTGCAACCGCTCCTCACCTCCCTGAAGGAACATGACTTTCACTACCATTGGGGTTTTCCTTTCAGTCTCACAGCTAAGAAAGATGGGAGGTCCAACAGCCTACGGTATCCTAAAGACTTCCATTCTTTTTGCAGAGAGCTGGATATCCCGGTTCCACCTACCCCTGGTTGGGACCCTCTTCCAGCCCCTCCACCTCGCCCGGAACCTTGGATCCAAGTAAATGGGAGAAAACGCCCGAGACCGCATCCTGCCGATCCTCCCTCGTCCTCTTACCAGAGATAACTCTTCACTTCTTTGAGACACCTAACCACACTGCTGCACAATTATCTGGGTCTCTTTTTCCAACTACCTTTTTAGAGCTCAAGGACTTACCCTGTTTGTCTACTTACCTAAGTAATAGCCGGGTTATATCTACCAAGCATTCAGGTTTATGGTTTGGATACGTAACCTGTTAAGATTACACCTAATTGATAGTACTTAACTTTTCCAAACTTCAGAAGGTACCCCCCTTCCCCTCCCTATCCATCTTCCCCTCCTATCCTACCCCTTTCCTTCCTTCCCTCCCCCCTCCCATTTCCTACTTTCCCCCTTCCCATCCTATACCAGAGTAATGTTTTATACCTAGGAGGACATCCTCGCCCCTCCTGGGTTCCTTTATGGGACACCAGGAAGGATGACATGCTTCTATTCTGATGTGAGATCTCTCAACTATGGTTGTCCCCTGAGCAAATTATCGTACCAGTTTCCCCTATTTGAGGTCATAGTTTTGGTTAAATGATATATCAGTTACCAGTTGATATATGCAGGTTTTTTGTTCTACTTCGTTGTGCTGCAACTCTAATTAAACGCAGGCAGGCCTGGAAGAGGGTCACACCCATCCTGGGTCTATCCTATCCTCCCTCAGGAGATCTTCGAATGGCTTCCTATCCAACCCCCTTTGGTGGTACTTTTTTTACCTCCTCTGTACTGGGGGGCCCTTCAGAGATCTCCAACCCATAACCTTTTTTAGGTGGGTTAAATTGTGTATGGTTACTACCTAATTTTGTACTAAATCTTGTTTTTTTTTCACCTACCTTTCTCTTCTTTTTTCTACTACCGGAACCCCTCTCTCTCTCTTTCCCTACCGTCCCATTGATGTTTCCTGCCTCTGGAGCCCAGACTTCATTCATAGAATCGGGAATCTTCGATATGAAACCCCTCGGTGGATTCAACTGCTCCATTTTCTAAATATCAAGCTTCCGTTCAACTGGTTGGGTAAGCTACTGCCTCTCCTCCCTACCCATCCACCATGATTGACATACTATCTTTAAATGTGAAAAGCCTCAACTCCAACACCAAACGTAGCTTAGCACTACGGTAATTCAAGCAGTCCAAGGCTGACATAATTTTTATATACATCTCACTAAAACTGACAACATGTCATTTGCATCCAAACATTACCCTCAAATATACCTAGCCTCTAACCCACGTGAACGAGCTGGGGTGGCAATTCTTTTCAAACAAGGTTCATCTTTCCAGTTACAATCCATATTTTCTGACCCTCTAGGGCACTATCTTATTTTATGAGGTACATGGAAAGGTGCCAATCTCACTTTATGTAACATTTATGCCCCGAACACTAACCAAAACTCCTTCTTATCTAAAATGTATAAACGATTATTTGCATCTCCCCACCAATATCTGGTCATTGGAGGATACTTCAATTTGACTTATTCCTCATGCCTGGATAGACACCCCCTAGGGCATGGGCAGACCCCCAAGGCCCTTGATAGAAGATCCGCTCTCTTCCGCCAACTAACTAGGAAATATGCCTTGTTTGATTCTCTGCGCACTATTTATCCGTCAGCTAAACAATTCACCTTCTACTCCCACCCGCATAAATCCCATTCACGCTTGGACTACTTTTTCGTAAATGCTCCGACCCTGAGAGCTTGTACAAGCTCAGACATTCAGGCTATCTCATGGTCGGACCATGCCCCGATCAAACTCTCTCTTGCACTCTCCCCGGGAACCTTTCGCACCTGTCATTGGCGCTTGAATGACTTTCGGCTCAAACATGACCCTTCCAGGGTGGAACTGGAACAAACCTTGAAGCTATATTTTGCAGAAAACCACTCTTCTGAGGTTTCCACTTCCTCCCTGGGGGAGGGCCATAAAGCAGTCTTTAGAGGCCAGTGCATCTCACTCTCCACTGCTCTTAAAAGGAACGCTAACACAACTCCCCGGGCTCTATTGGATAAGCTCAAGCTTTTGGAAGCACGATTGCTTTCTTCCCCATCCCTACACATCCTTAGAGAACTTGTAAGCGTCAGGGCAGGATTGAGGGATGTAGATTTAGGTAAGATCGAAAAGGCACTACTATGATTAGACAGACCTACTACGACAAGGCTAATAAACCACATATGCTACTAGCGAGACAACTGCGAGAATGAGTGGCGACCGCCTCAACTTCTCATCTTAAGGATGCGAGGGGCACTCTTCAATCCCACCCCGCCAAAATTGCCCAGATCTTCCATGATTACTACTCGACGTTATATAATGATCCGACTGTCCCACATAACCCTTCCCCACCTGACCTATCCCAATCGATTCATTCCTACTTAGCGGACTGTAATTTACCTCAGCTCTCCCCTTCTGCCCTAACGACCCTAAACGCATCCATTACAGATGAGGAAGTCACTGATATGATTAAAACCTTGCCGAATAATAAAGTCCCAGGACCTGATGGACTACCGCACCACTACTACAAAACCTTTTTATCGCACTTACTTCCCCATATGACAACCCTGTTTAATACATTTCTGTCTGATACGCCTGTCCCGAGGGATATGCAAACTTCCTATCTCACGTTGATTCCCAAACCGGGAAAAGACCACACTCTGCCATCTAATTACAGACCTATAGCACTCCTCAACACAGATTTGAAAATTTTTATGAAGTTATTGGCAAATAGGCTAAACAATTTTATGCCATTGCTGATACATAAGGATCAGGTGGGATTTATCCCTCTTTGCCAAGCAGGGGACAATACTCGAAGGGTCGTTGACCTTGTGGAGGTTGCCAAAAGGACCAAGTTAGAGGCACTTCTGCTTAGTCTTGATGCGGAAAAAGCTTTTGATAGGCTGAGCTGGCCCTTCCTGTTTGCAACTCTCCACAGAGCCGGCATTGAAGGCCCTTTTCTCAGAGCCATTTCCCACTTCCCCCTCGACATTAGTCCGCACCCAATTCGCTTCATCCTCCACCTTCCCAATATCAAATGGAACCCGACAGGGCTGCCCACTTTCCCCTCTCCTTTATGCCTTGTGTATTGAACCCCTAGCAGCCCATATAAGGGAGAACCCAAACATTCACGGCATCCCAGTTCGTACCAGAGACTTTAAGATTTCCTTATACGCTGATGATGTCCTCCTCACCCTGACACAACCTCATGTTTCTCTTCTGAACCTACATTCAGAGTTTGATCGTTTCAGTGCCCTCTCAGGGTATAAAATTAATAACTCTAAAACTGAAGCCCTCCCCCTTAATATACCTCTTCAGACATTAGCGACTCTTTCGCAAACATTTACTATTCCTGGAAGACCTCCTCCTTAAAATACCTCAGGGTCCACCTCACTCCCACATATGATACCCTTTATAAGGCCAACTTTCCCCAGTTATACACCTCTATTAGAGCCTCATTGGCCAAGTGGAAGTCCCTGAAGTTGTCTCTTTTTGGTCGCCTAGCGACCCTGAAGATGACAATTTTACCCCAGCTCTTATATCTCTTTGAGACGCTTCCTATACCCATACCATCTCCACACCTCAAGAGGCTCCAGGACGACCTGATAAACTTCTTCTGGAACTATAAGAGGCATCGAATTGCTAAATTGGTTTTATATGCTTCCCGCAGCCAGGGCGGATAAGCATTTCCTAATATAGCCAAATATTACCTTGCTACCCAGCTACGCCCTGTGGCCTCTTGGTGCACCCTTCATGCTTTCAATCGCTGGACGCAAATTGAGAAGTTGTGGTTAGCTCCTATTCATCCGAACTCCATGTTATGGAGCTCCGATGTGCCTACCGATGGCTTGCATTTATTAGGGCCAATGTCCCTTCTATGCCTGTTGTGGCGACGAGCCAAATCGACATATCCGCTTACCACCTCTTCTTCACCAGTTACGTCCTTTCTATTTACACCTAATATTCCAGACAGCTTGACCTCACAGATGTCACACTTCTGGATGGAGAAGGCCTTATTCCGCTATGGCCAGCTGATAGACCCTAGAACCCGATCGTTGAGATCTTTCCAGGATCTGCAAAACGACTTTGATATTCCTAAACAGGCTTTTTTTAGTTACCTGCAAATACCTTGGTACCGAATCTTCAATTCTCCCCTTTAACTGAATTTGAAAAACTGTGCTTAGAGGGCTCGTCCCCTAAAGGCATGATTTCGTGCACCTATCAGCTTTTAGCTTTGGATTTGTCGCCAACTGGACCACGTCATGCATATATGAACAAGTGGGAGTGGACCCTAGGTGTGGACTTGCCTCTACATGCGTGGCAGCTCATTTGGTCTCAGGCCTCTAAGAGCTCTGTTTGCACGCTCTATAAAGAGAATCAATATAAGATTCTGTTTCATTGGTATCAGACCCTGGATCTGCTCCACTCCATATATCCATCGGCTGACTCTCGCTGTTGGCGATGCTGCAAAGATAGGGGGACGCTATTTCATATCTATTGGACCTGCCCTTTGATCAGTCCCTATTGGCAAATGGTGCATTCCCTGCTCCAGTCCATCTTTGATGCTGAAGTGCCCTTTGATCCGAAGACCTTTTTGTTGGGTCTCCCACCGATCTCTCTCTCTAAAATGTCCAAATGTCTAAATGTCCAAAAAACTGTTGTCACACATAATAACTGCTGCACAATGTTTGGTGGCCTTAAAATGGAAACAGAGAGAATCACCTTCATTATCCGAGCTGCACTCCAGGATCAGAGATATCAAGAGAATGGAATATCTGACAGCCTCTCTGAACTATACTCTTGAGAAGCATAATCGCATATGGGAACTATGGGTCCTCTTCAAAAACCCCATAACTTAATGCTCCTTATCCTTTATTGCATCTGACTGGTTCCCTTTTCTCTCTCAAGAGATTCCGGGCTCTGGAGGCGGACGGCTACTCTTCCCTCTTCTTCGCTTTCTACTACTCTTCTTCCCTTTTTACTTTCTTTATTTTACTCTTCCCTCTTGTATATTTATTTTTTGTTTAATAACACAAGGTATAAATGCTGTACTATCTGAATAATCATCCGATGATGCTGCCACTTGACGGTTGTTTAGTTAGACGGTTGTTTATTTGTTCCATCAATTATCTGTCTGCTGATTCTATGCCAGAAGTACTTTTGTTGCTACAAAACTGTATTTCCTTGTATCTTATGTTGTCAATTCTTTATTTCCTTGGAAAATCAATAAAAATTGTCAATTTTCAAAAAAAAAAAAAAAAGTGTAATATTCCTTTAAATATCATGCCTAGGGGGTGTCTATAGTATGCCTGTAAAGTGGCGCATTTTTCTCGCGTTTAGAACAGTCCCTGCACAAAATGACATTTCTAAAGGAAAAAAGTCATTTAAAACTGCTTGCGGCTGTAATGTAATGTTGTCCCTATCCCCCAGCTCATTACCAGGCCCTTTGGGTCTGGTATGGATATTAAGGGGAACCCCGCACCCAAATAAAAAAAAAGGTGTGGGGCCCCCAAGCCCTATATACTCTGAACAGCAGTATACAGGCGGTTCCAGGGTTACAAACAAGATAGGGACTGTAGGTTTGTTGTTAAGTTGAATCTGTTTGTAATTTGGAACAGGTACATTTTTTAAGTGTAGCTCCAGCCCAAAAATCTATTATTAAGCTTTTTGGATAATATAGGGCAGGGTTATCACCCCTGTAACATTTTTTTTTTGCTGTCTGTGCCCCTGTTCAGAAGATTTCACCTCACTTTCTGTCCCAATGACAATTGGATTTTGAAAATTTTGAGTTATTAGGGAAACAAGGATTGGTGATAAAGCATCAGTGGAGACACCTTTTTCCCATATTAACTCTTACAGGAGAGAATTTCCCTTCCTAGGGGTAGATTTCTTCTCACTTCCTGTTGTCTCCCTCTGTTTCTAAGTAGGAGTCATTTGTAAGTCGCATGTTTGAAAATAGGGGACCGTCTGTATATACTATACAGCCTGCCCTATACAGTCTGTGGAAAACTGGGCCTTAGGTGTTGGTACCAGAACACTGTAAGCCCTCACGGTTACTCTTGGTGGGTGCTGGAACCGGACCTGCTGTAAAATATTAAATCAAGAATTGTAATTACATGCCCCTGTTAAACAGGGGCTGAAAAATTGGGCCTTAGGCGGTGGTGGTGGTGGCACAACACTATAAAGCCTCACAGATACTTTTGTTGAGCGCAGGAACAGGCCCTGCTGTGAAATATTAGATCAAAAATTGTAATTACAATACAGTGCAGCCGTAGTGCAGTTGCTACTACTTTTCTGGTGGTGTACACAGTACACAATACAGTGTAGTGCAGTGTTGCAAAACAAAATATACATCATGTCCAGAAGGCCACCAAGGAGAGGCAGACGCTCACATGCCACTAAAAGAGGGCAAGCAGGCTCTGTGTCCACAGTCAACAGTGCTGGTCATGGACATGCATCCTCTGCCAGTGGCCGTGGGCACACTTGTCCTTTTTTTCTGCTGCTGGCCGTGGTTTTGAGCCTGAATATGCAGAAGAGTTGGTGGAGTGGATAAGAAAGCCGTCCTCATCCTCCTCATCCTCCTCATCCTCTGTCACCCAGGCTCAGAGTAGTTTTCCTTCCTATGCAGCTGTCAAAGCGGTCTATTCCACCGGTTCCTTGTCCACAGTCACTCCTTCAGTAGCCCAACCATCATGCACGGAGAAATCCCCCAACTATTCGACCACAGTGTCGGGTACATGCTTCTGGAGGATGCGCAGCAATTTGAAGGTTCCAACGTTGGTTCCCAGGTTGAGGAAGGGAGTAATGTGAGCCTAGAGAGAGGGGGTGCCCTAGAAGGACAAGAAACTGGCAGTCATGTTCCCCCAGCTGCAGCATAGTGCCAAGTTTGCTCCAGTGACGAGGAGGAAGGGGATGAAGAGGTCACTGACTCTACTTGGGTGCCTGATAGAATAGAGGAGGAGGCACAACTCCTATGAGGCAGGATGTCCTCTAGGGGGCAGCCTAATGGCAGCCACCCTAGTGCATCACACTGCAGGGCTCTGCAGGTGCACGGTGCTGCTGACTCCCCGCTGATTTTGAAAAGTTCCTTGGTGTGGGCCTTTTTGGACATGTGTGCAGTGGATCGCACCGTTGCTGTTTGCAACCTATGTCTAAAGCGCATCAAGCATGGCCACAACAGCAGCCGCTTGGGCACCACATGCTTGACCAGACATATGACGACCTCCCATGCAGTCTTTTTCCCGTATACTATATTTGAGATTTAATATCTCTCAGATATGATTTGTGTTAAATGAGAGTTCTTTGACCATGAGTGAAAGCTTTAACACAATAACAACATTTATTGGTGAGTAGTTGAAAGTCTATCTAATACACAACCATCTATCTATAGTCTACACCAAGGAAGAAAATATTAGGTTAAAAAAAGAGAATCACATGAAGGAATACAGAGTATATTCCTGAAAACATTAATCTGCAAACATATTTAGTTAAAATGCAGACCTTTCCCATAATTACCCTTTGCACCGAGGTTCCATTCTGATGGTTGCTCTCCCATAAAAGTGTGTTTCCCTCCCATCTAGTCTGTGTATATCATTACATGCTGATGCCTCATTGGTTGGCATCGCGTGGCTCTGATTGGTGAGCTACCCTATTCCTGGTTAAGACAAGTAAAAAGGCGCAAAGCACAGTTACCTTGAAAGTAAAACCGATTAGTCCAGGAACTGAAAGCTGTAAAAATGCATGTGTAAGTTCATGCATATATACTGGGGGGTATATACGAGAGGTCAGTCAGGGCGGCCACCAAAGGAGCCAAAAGCATTGTCCAGAAAACTAAAACAACAACAAGGAGAGGGGTGCCTCTGAGTATAAATCATAAATACATTTTATTAAAACAACAATATCCACTCACATGGAAGTTGGAGAAGTTGCATTAGGGTCAGTTGGCTGGGCTGGAGAGATGCAGTGGAACTACAGGTCACAGCGGTTCCTGCAGGGCATGCCAGGTCCAGAGAGGATTAGTTCTTGCAGCCGGGTGCAATCTCTTGCAGCAAACAGTCCAACATAAATCCTGCTGAGTTGGGAGCCAGGTTATATCCCAGATGCACAGATAGGGGTTCCAGGGAGGGGGAGGGAGAGATGTGTAGGACGCCAGAGCATCCGTTCAGCCGTGCTGCTGCTCACTGGTTGAATAGTGTAAAGCCTCTAGGAAGGGATAAGGCCGGCCGAGCCGAAAATCACAAACGAGGCTTGGAGAGCAAATACAGCGTGGCGCCCGGTGATGACGTCACACGCATGCGACGCGTTTCAGAATAGGCTTGCCATTGGTGGACGAATGGCCGCATTCCTTTCTCAAGCATAGGGAGAGGAGGACACAGTGGGCTTAAATAAACTGAAAAAAGGGGAGGGGGCGGGGCCGGAAAGTCCGTGATTTACATAACAAATAGGTAATGGGCGGCATAGAATGGCAGGGGGGATAAAAACAAAGGACCTTACAATGACATAGTGCAAGAAAATATAAAAAAATATGTGTATACTTTTACAACAGGGCTCCAATTGAGACAAAACATTGTTAGTAAAACCAGGTAAGGTAAGATAAATTAGGAAACAAGCATTTAAAACATCATGAGGAAATAAATCATAAAGTACACTATTCAACCAGTGAGCAGCAGCACGGCTGAACGGATGCTCTGGCGTCCTACACATCTCTCCCTCCCCCTCCCTGGAACCCCTATCTGTGCATCTGGGATATAACCTGGCTCCCAACTCAGCAGGATTTATGTTGGACTGTTTGCTGCAAGAGATTGCACCCGGCTGCAAGAACTAATCCTCTCTGGACCTGGCATGCCCTGCAGGAACCGCTGTGACCTGTAGTTCCACCGCATCTCTCCAGCCCAGCCAACTGACCCTAATGCAACTTCTCCAACTTCCATGTGAGTGGATATTGTTGTTTTAATAAAATGTATTTATGATTTATACTCAGAGGCGCCCCTCTCCTTGTTGTTGTTTTAGCTTTCTGGACCCTGCTTTTGGCTCCTTTGGTGGCCGCCCTGACTGACCTCTCGTATATACCCCCAGTATATATGCATGAACTTACACATGCATTTTTACAGCTTTCAGTTCCTGGACTAATCGGTTTTACTTTCAAGGTAACTGTGCTTTGCGCCTTTTTACTTGTATTATCCTCTTTTCAGAAGCTTTAAGTGCCGCATGCACAATTTCCAAAGGAATATACGTGTGTATATATATGTATATGTATGTTTTTTACCGTGTCCATCAATATTAATCTGCACTACCACCATTTTTGTTATTTTAATTCTGTGTATATATAATTTTGTGTATACCTGCAACAAACGGTTCCTTGTTGTTTATCGTATATTGAAACTGCACTTGTATATCTGTTTATAAGGTAAATTTTCCTTCTAACACTACCCCCACAGATATTGATCCCAAGTGCCTTCCCCCCTTTTTTTGTTTTTTTCTCTTGATTTTGATTTTCCTATTGCCCCATCCCTCCGGCCTATTTATAATAATCCCTTATATAGTTGAACATACCAATATTTTACTGTCAAAGTTTATTTTTTACATTATGGACCTTCTTAAAGACATAGAGACATATAGACACAATGTCTTGGAGGATATGTACACCATCCTCCCATCTACTATTTTTTCTAACGATATAAAATTAACAGGTGCCACTAGATATACCCTTTGCGGGAAATTTAAACACCTGGAGAGAATCATCAAAAACCTGAATCAGCAATGGTGGGATAAGTTTTTCTTGGAAAAATATATCTCGACCAAAATCTCCCCTCGAGGCCTCAGAATTACAAAAGACTGCCCATTTTTAGACCCCACCAGTAAAAAAGAATGGGAAACCATATCTGAATTTTGCACATCCAAATGGATGGAAATACTCATTGAGCATAGATTACATCTCTTCGAGAAACTTAAACTTGAAGCTAATACTATAGCTACAGAGATTACAGATCGTAGGGTTACAGTCCCACTTTCTTGGCTTGATGTCCTCAAGAAAAACACCAAATCTGATGAGGACTATATGATTCAAACAAAATTGGGCAAATTCAAAAGAGATCTAGACAACTTTAATTTGAATAGAATTTTCAACTGGAAATCTAAATCTCAACAACCCCCTCCCCCATCTGACACCAGATTACCCTGTCCCCCTCCCTCTCTTTTCCCCCCTGCGTCCACTACCAACCAACCACCTTTTGTACCCTCTTCCTCCCACCCCCCCTTGGCCCTTTCTTCCCACAGACCCACTTGTCCCCCCCGCCCCCGCCCATTACTTCCCACCACACCCCTGTCCCAAAATCATCCGCCTCCATCCCTTATGAGCATTTCTATTCCCCATAGAAATCCTTCACTTGGTTCTGTTCCTATGACTCGTATTAGTCATCAAACCAACAGAATCCCAACAACCAAATCCAGAAAACTGCTTAATGATCTTAATAATTTTTATAACAGGCCCTCCCATGTAGGAAGGGGACATGACAATATCACAAATGATATTACCTCTGTGCCCAACCCTGTTTCCAAAATGATGTCTACATCCATCTCAGTCAGGAAATCACTAGATTTAGCTATGGATGTCCAATCCGCCTCCAACACCCCCACTGTTACTATTGAACCTTCGACTGAAGGTCCTATACCTCACACATCGGGTTCCTCTATCACCACAGACTTCAACACTTTTTTAGTCCCCAGTCCTCCTCGAGCCAACCGGAGAAAACGAAAACTCACCGGAGAGGCTGCAGAGGAGGACGAAAAAAATCCCGAAACAAATACACCGAAGCTCCGCAAACTGTAAAAATCTTCAACCTATCATCTCTCGAACTTTCCCCAGCAGACATTAGCCTACTCAGTAGAGGCCTTAATTTTGCCCCTATCAATAAGCCTAATCCCTTCCTTTTATTTAAAGATTTAAACAGATACATTCGCAACTTGACCCTCAAAAGGTTTTTCCATGCCAAACCACACAAACCTACTGAAGTGTGCCTGGACCCTCTTCCCACCAGTCCTTAAACAGATATGTTTGAATATGATGGCGACATCATAGACATATTAGATACCATAACTAATGAAGGAGACACTCTTAGTCTCTTTACTCAACACCTTGCTACGTCACCACCTATTTTACACTCATCACTGAAACCTAAATCTATCTTCTATCCGGCCCAGTCTAAAGGCCCCTACCTGGAAAGTTTTTACAGGGTAGTATATGCTGACTTCCTGAAACTTTGCCAGACCTCTACCACGATACCTTCCCATATACACAACCTTTCCGCTTCTGAAATCCAGGCTCTGGATTCCCTAACACATTCGGCTGACATTATCATCAAATCAGCGGATAAAGGGGGAGGTATTGTCCTGCAAAACAAGGCAGATTACATTAACGAAGCCCTTAGACTCCTCTCAGATGAGACTACATATAAAAAACTCTCCAAGGACCCCACCATTGAATTTGCTGCTGAAGTTAATGTTTTGGTAAAATCAGCTTTTGATGGCGGAGTGATTGACAAAACGGAAGCTTCCTTCTTCACCAAAAACTTTTACCAGATCCCATATTTCTATCACTTACCTAAAATCCACAAGAGTCTCACTTCTCCCCCTGGCAGGCCCATTGTGGCTGCCATGGAGAGTGTTACTACCGGTTTTAGTCAATATATTGATCTGTATCTCCAGCCCATTGTTAAACAATTACCGTCCTATATCAGAGATGGTTCACACTTGTTGGAACTACTTGCATCTTACAAGTGGGAACCATCTTACCTCTGGTTATCTCTGGACGTCACATCACTTTACACTTCAATCCCACACTCATTTGGTCTACTTGCGCTAGAATTTTTTCTCGCACAAGATCCCTTTATCAACCCCAGACAAGCTGCATTCATCTTGGAGGCAACCAATTTCTGCCTCACCCATAACTATTTTGATTTCAATGGCGATTTCTACTTACAAACTAAGGGAACTGCGATGGGAGCGAATTTCGCTCCCTCCTACGCCAACCTGGCAATGGGCTATTGGGAAAAGAATTTCATTACACAAAACAACCCCTACTGTGCCAATATTGTATTCTTTGGCCGCTATATTGATGACATAATCATCATTTGGGATGGCCCTGTTGACCTAGTTTCCCTTTTTGTCAAACATTGCAATTTCAACCCATACAGCTTGTCTTTCACTCACGTTGTCGATCCTACTAACCTGGCCTTTTTAGATCTAGATTTGGGTCATTTAGACAACATGATTATCGCTAAAAACCATATCAAACCTACCGCCGGCAACTCCTAATTGCACTATAGGAGTTGTCATTATCCAAAATGGACACAAAACATACCTAAAGGTCAGTTCTGCCGCCTACGACAGAACTGCACCCTAGACAGTGACTATGACACCATGAGCATACAACTTAAAAAGAAGTTTGCCGACAAAGACTATCCTAAAGATCTAGTTGACCAAGCTTGCAACCATTACGCTAAAGGCAAACCTGCCAAAAAAGAAAAAGAGATAACAGATCATTCCACTAGGTTTATCACTACCTTCAACTTTCAGTACAAAAAAAATGGAAAATATACTAAAGAAACACTGGTCCATTTTGTTACAGGATCCACTTCTGAAAACCTCCCTTCCACTTATACCCAGAATCACGTACCGAAAGGCTCCGAGTCTCAAAAATAAGATTGCCCTGAGCAAATTGCCCATTGACACGCCCACTTCCAACCCCACCACCCTCATACCATTAGTCGGCATGTATCAGTGTAAGAAAGCCCGCTGCAAGACTTGTATGTTTGTTGAACATGGCAAAAAATCTTTTCTATCCAAAGGCAGAATTTATACATTGGAACAATTCTATAACTGCTCGTCCAATTTTGTAGTGTATGGCCTCACGTGCCCTTGTGGGTTAATCTATGTTGGGCGAACTATCTGCCCACTCAGGCAGCGGTTCGGCCAGCATCGACGACTCATTGAGGTTGGTAAGGACAAACACAGTGTCCCTCGGCACTTTGCCGAGTTTCACAACAAATCCACCACTGGTCTGTCAGTTTGGGTTATTGAACAAATCCCTAAACACATGTCAGAAGCCAGAGAGACTTTCTGGATATACTGCTTAGATGTACTCTCCCCTGGCGGCCTCAATGAAGGAATAGAGATATCCACAGTCCTATAATAACCTTTCCTCTTACCACTTTATAGCTATCATTAAATTTTGTCTCATTTGCAGGTCTGTGTGCACGTATACGCAGCTCTCCATATGTGCGCTTACATGTCCATATTTATATAGGATTATATCTATCATGTTTACTATTTGGTTCTATGTAGATGTGTATGTATGTGTATGTATGTGTATATGTATATGTATGTATATGTGTATGTGCATATGTGTGTATATATATGTATCTCTTCTAATGCTATATTTAACCCTTGTCATCATCTGTTTACCACAGGTCCTATGTCTCTTTTTTCTAAACATGGGGGTGGTGGGTTCGTCTTTCTAGTAAGTATCGGTGCTATTCTAGTGGTCCCCTTTCCCTTTCCCTTTCTCCCCCTCCTTTTCTCAATATACCCCCCCTCCCCTTTCCCCCTTTTTCTCCTTTTTTTCCCTCTCCCCCTCCCCCCCTCTCCCCCCCCCCCCACATTTCCTCCCCCCCCCTCCCCAGGGGAATTACCTTTGCCCTTCCCTTTTTCCTCACCTTTTCCTTCCCCCTTCCCTTCTTTACACCCTTCTTTACACATACATACAATCAGTCTTATATAACTCATCCTTCATGTTTCCCCTAGTTGTAGCTATGCGTGTGTGTGCACGCAAGAATGTGGATGCACACACGTTTATATATATGTATATATATATATATATGTGTATGTATATGTGTGTGTATATCTCCCCCTCACGCATATATATATATATATATATATATATATATATATATATATATATATATATATATATATATATATATATATATATATATCTCCCCCTCAAACCCCCCCCCCCACACTTATCCTGAAATACTAAAATCCATCAGTTTTTATATATAATAGTTTTTATATATAATTCTCTTTTAGTTTATCCCCATATTCTCTGTAATCATAGTCCCGGGATTAATTTATTATTTAATTTTATATTGTTTTATTCCATTTTGCACGCTAGACGGTGCAGACTACAACTATCAATCCCCTATCCCTGACAGTCACCTCCCACTCTCAATACATAACATCTTATGGCAGTCTATTGTATTTACTGTATATTTATCTATATTTATTTTGATTTATTTTATTGCACTGTACTTTATGATTTATTTCCTCATGATGTTTTAAATGCTTGTTTCCTAATTTATCTTACCTTACCTGGTTTTACTAACAATGTTTTGTCTCAATTGGAGCCCTGTTGTAAAAGTATACACATATATTTTTTTATATTTTCTTGCACTATGTCATTGTAAGGTCCTTTGTTTTTATCACCCCTGCCATTCTATGCCGCCCATTACCTATTTGTTATGTAAATCACGGACTTTCCGGCCCCGCCCCCTCCCCTTTTTTCAGTTTATTTAAGCCCACTGTGTCCTCCTCTCCCTATGCTTGAGAAAGGAATGCGGCCATTCGTCCACCAATGGCAAGCCTATTCTGAAACGCGTCGCATGCGTGTGACGTCATCACCGGGCGCCACGCTGTATTTGCTCTCCAAGCCTCGTTTGTGATTTTCGGCTCGGCCGGCCCTATCCCTTCCTAGAGGCTTTACACTATTCAACCAGTGAGCAGCAGCACGGCTGAACGGATGCTCTGGCGTCCTACACATCTCTCCCTCCCCCTCCCTGGAACCCCTATCTGTGCATCTGGGATATAACCTGGCTCCCAACTCAGCAGGATTTATGTTGGACTGTTTGCTGCAAGAGATTGCACCCGGCTGCAAGAACTAATCCTCTCTGGACCTGGCATGCCCTGCAGGAACCGCTGTGACCTGTAGTTCCACCGCATCTCTCCAGCCCAGCCAACTGACCCTAATGCAACTTCTCCAACTTCCATGTGAGTGGATATTGTTGTTTTAATAAAATGTATTTATGATTTATACTCAGAGGCGCCCCTCTCCTTGTTGTTATTCCTGGTTAAGGACTGGCTACATCTTCAATCCCTATACTTTGCATAAGTCTATATTTAAGTCTGTGTATTACCGCAGACTCATGATCTAGCAGGAATGGGCAGGGATGTTGCCTTTCCTTCACGGCACACTGGGGAACTCTGCTGGCACCTGGGAATGATGCAGGACAGGGTTCAGTATTGTTGGAGCTTGTTCCACCATGACGCCTCCAAAATGCTAGTGGTGATTCTGCCACATCTCTCTCCTCCACCCCTCCTCTTCTTCCTCTATGGCCTCTTCTGCAGATTTGTTCTCTGAACCAGCTGTGCTCCATAAGCATTCAATGCCATGCGGTGCATGAGTTACATAGTTACATAGTAGGTGAGGTTGAAAAAAGACACAAGTCCATCAAGTCCAACCTATGTGTGTGATTATATGTCAGTATTACATTGTATATATATTGCGGTCATTCAGGTGCTTATCTAATAGTTTCTTGAAACTATTGATGCCCCCCGCTGAGACCACCACCTGTGGAAGGGAATTCCATATCCTTGCCGCTCTTACAGTAAAGAACCCTCTATGTAGTTTAAGGTTAAACCACTGCTTAGGGGACAGGAGCCACACTGGGGCAGAGATCCTGTCAGCTCTGCAGGGTCAGGCTCAGAGGTGGTTGATGCCACGCCAGCTTCAGCTAGGAATGGTTGTATGCGACAATGGCACCAACCTTCTCTCTGCCCTCTGCCAGGGACACTTGACCCATGTTCCATGTTTTGCACACATTCTGAATTTGGTGGTGCAGCGGTTCTTGAGCAGGTACCCAGGCTTACAAGATCTCCTGAGGCAGGCCAGAAAAGTCTGTGGTCATTTACAACGGTCATACAATGCCAATGCTCAGCTGGCTGACATTGAAAGGGAATGCAACCTGCCCACCAACCGCCTCATTTGTGACTTGTCCACCAGGTGGAAGTCAATGTTGGCAATGCTGCAGCGGCTGTACATGCAGCAGAGGGCCATCAGTGAGTACCTGTTTGAGTATGGCACCAGGACAGGGTCAGGGGAGCTTGGTTTCTTTTCACCACACCAGTGGCTACTGATCAAGGATGCATGCACTGTCCTGTCACCATTTGATGAGGCCATGAGGATGGTGAGCAGCGACAATGCATGCATCAATGATACTGTCCCTCTTGTCTTCCTGTTGGAGCACACGCTTCATGGAATAATGAACATGGCACTTGAGGCAGAACAGTGTGAGGAAGAGGAGAACTTCCTTACCTCTCAAGGCCCCTTTTATCCAGATATTATTCCTGCAGGCCCGCCAAACACACAGGAGGAAGAGGAGGAGGAGGATTGTATCAGCATGAACGTGGAGGATAACACTCAGCAGCAGTCTTTAAGGGATGGTTTTCAGTCCCCAGAAGCCCAAGGAGTTGTACGTGGCTGGGAGGAGGTTGTTACAGATCATGTGATCCTTAGTGACCCAGAGGACTCAGAATCGAATGCCTCTGCAAACTTTCGCAGGCTTTACAGAATCGGGGAGGCCATGCAGCATAAGGACCCTAGGATTCGTGGTATCAAAGAGAAGGAATCATGACTGGCTGGCAACCCTTCTTGATCCACGTTACAAGGGTAAGTTTACAGAACTCATCCTGCCTTCGCAGAGGGAGCAGAGGATGAAACGTCTTCAGGAGTCCTTGAAGAAATGCATTTCCAGACCCTGTGAGGTTACAATTTCCTGGTGCTGGACAACGTGTTGCTGAGGCTTCTGTCAGGTCACCTGAGGCCAGGTGACAGATGCACACCGTTGGGGTCAGGAGTGCACTGCAAATGTAATGAACCCTACGTCTGACTGTTGCGGATGGGAGTCTAGGTGGTTAAGGAAGGCAGGTCCGCTGGAACACCAACACGGATCCCACAGGGGCTAGAGCGTAAGATTCCCCAGGGCTCGGAGTCTAATGCCCCGTACACACGGTCAGATTTTCCGATGGAAAATGTTCGATGGGAGCTTTTTGTTGGATATTCCGACCGTGTATAGGCTCCATTGGACATTTTCCATCGGAATTTCCATCACACAAAGTTTGAGATCTGAATCTCGAATTTTCCAACAACAAAATCCGTTGTCGGAAATTCCGATCGTGTGCACACAATTCTGACGCACAGAATTATATATTATATATATTAAATACACTGCAGCTAACTGAATCACCTGCCTGCCAGAAGTATATTAGAAACAGTACACCAGGAACGGCCTGCAGTGAGATATAGCTAAACTGTATGCAGTGGATATATATATATATAAATATATATATATACAAGATTATCTGTATATACTGTATGTATTAAATACACTGTAGCTAACTGAATCACCTGCTTGCCTGAAGTATATTAGAAACGGTACACCAGGAATGGTCTGCAGTGAGATATAGCTAAACTGTATGCAATGGATATATATATATATATATATATCTATATATATATATATATATATAGATATATATATATATATATATATATAGATATATATATAGATATCCATATCTATATATATATATCTATATATCTATATATCTATATAGATATATAGATATATATATATATATATATATATATATATATATATATATATATGTGTGTGTGTATATATATACACAGTACACCAGGAAAAGATTGCAGTCAGATCTAGCTAAACTGGATACAGTGGATATATATATATATAGATATATATATATCTATATATATAGATATATAGATATATATATATATCTATATATATAAACATAGATATATATATCTATATATATAGATATATATATATATATATATATATATATATATATATATATATATATCTGTATATATATAGATGTATATATACTAGATTGTCTGTATATATATTAAATACACTGCAGCTAACTGAATAATCTGCCTGCCTGCTCAATCTAAATGACGATCTCTCTCTGTCCACGCCAACGACACACTACACGAGGCCGACGTGCAGGCAGCCTTATATAGTGTGGGGCATGGACTTGGCCCCCCTGCAGGGTGCCTTTTGCCAATCATGGCTCTCTTAGCTGAGGGCACTGTGATTGTCCAAAGCATGCATGTCATGGTGCATGCTCTGGCCAATCATCATACAGCAATGCACTGCGCTCCCGCAGTGAATTATGGGCCGTTACGTGCCGCTCGAATTTGGCGCGAACGGCCCATAATGTTCGGTTTTCGACGAACGGGCGAACAGTCAATGTTCGAGTCGAACTCATGTTCGACCCGAACAGAAAGCTCATCCCAAATCAGAACACTACAATGACACTTTAAATAGCAATGCAAAAAATATTTCAAATGTATCTAAACATTTTAGAACAGTTCATGGTGGTAATCTGGAGTCTTTTTCTCTGGAACAGGTGAGAAGATCTGTTGGGGGGGATACACACCATACCCTACTTCAGCGGGAGGTGTGGTGGATACACAGATTGAATACTCGATTTCCTAGTGGAATGAACAGTAGAATGGATGTGAACTTGTTTTTAAAATAATATAATTTGATTCCACAGGGGGTTAATAATTGTTTGCCCAAGAGTTTTCAGTCTGTGTTTCCATTCTTTCCCTCCCCCTTTTCTCTGGTTCTACCAACCTCACATGGGCCGTTACTTGCCGCTCGAATTTGGCGCGAACGGCCCATAATGTTCGGTTTTCGACGAATGGGCGAACAGTCAATGTGTGAGTCGATCTCTTGTTCGACCCGAACAGAAAGCTCATCCCAAATCAGAACACTACAATGACACTTTAAATAGCAATGCAAAAAATATTTCAAATGTATCTAAACATTTTAGAACAGTTCATGGTGGTAATCTGGAGTCTTTTTCTCTGGAACAGGTGAGAAGATCTGTTGGGGGGGATACACACCATACCCTATTTATGGCATTTCCCAAATTTATACACAGTTCCATCCTTCTGTTCCCTGTGGTTGCAAATTTTTGGCCGCATTGCAGCCCCGGTTGTGGTGTGTACGCGCTGTGTTTGACGAAGCTCTGTGTTGGGTCAACATGGGGGTAAGCATCACAATTAATGCTGGTTCAGTGATGACAAAGCGTAGTAGTTTGTGTGTTATATTTTTTATGTCTTTTCTTTAATATAACAGTACATGTCAATTATGTAATTTCTCTATCTTTTAGAATCAATAAGAGTGTCGGATGATATCACTACCAGTTTGCATACCCCTTGAAAAAGCGACAATGCGAAACATGTCGGGCTAGTATGCAATAAGTATCATCTGCCAAACTATAATACACACTCCTATCCCATCTGACCACCATGTTTTTAGAAATGTAAAAAAATTTTTTGATACTATGTATAATTTGTACGTCCTTTTTTAATGGTTGGAATAATAAACAGTTTTTTTAGAAAAAACTCTTTTCTCTATGCATAGTTTGCTTGCACCGTTAAAATCCCCTTAGTCTTTTTTGTATTTACACCATACCCTACTTCAGCGGGAGGTGTGGTGGATACACAGATTGAATACTCGATTTCCTAGTGGAATGAACAGTAGAGTGGATGTGAACTTGTTTTTAAAACAATATAATTTGATTCCACGGGGGAATTGTTTACTGTAATTGTTTACTCAAGAGTTTTCAGTCTGTGTTTCCATTCTTTCCCTCCCCCTTTTCTCTGGTTCTACCAACCTCACATGACTTTAATTGTTAATTGATTTTAAATTGGATTGTACTGCTCCCCTTTTTTGGAGGAATGGACACCTTTTCCTATAGAAACTTGATTTTATTGTAAATCTGTATGCTAGGAGGAAGGCTTTTGCCGAAACATGTTAGCTTTTTGATGTTGCACTGCTGTTTGTGCTCAGTAAAGAATTAAGAAGAAGCAATCAAGTTGCCGGCATTCTTTTTGCAATTTTGATGTATGTGACACAATGGCCTGAGCACCGTTATTCAGCTCATCATCCTATAAACATGCGGTAGAGCTTGGGTGAGTCTATATTATCCATTCCGGTTACCGAACTCTGGCTATGATTTGACTAAGTTTCTCTGTTTACCTTTTATTATTATTATTAAACAAGTGTGATTTTAACGGCACTTCTGTCTCGGTCTGATTCATGGTTTCTGACTGTAGGCGAAGGCCATGAATTCAGGAGATGCAGTGAATCCACTGGTTGGTAATATTTTTTTCAGGTTGGATGAGTGGGATCACCGTATGGATCAGTTTGCCTTAGCATTACAGATGCTTCTGAATCGCACGGCTCACCTGAAATCTCCCACTGTGGCTGTTCTGGCACAACCTGTGTTGCAGGCTGACTCTGCTGTTGCTCCAGTCTCTGTGCGGGCACCCGCCTCAAGTATTACCTCTATAAGAGGTACGTCTGGTTCTGCTCCGCTTCCCCAGTAATTTGGGGGTGATCCAGCTCAATGCAGAGGGTTTCTCAATCAGGTTGAGATATACTACGAGATGCTGCCGCAGGCATTTCCCACGGACAGAAGCAAAGTAGGTTTTGTGATATCTTTGCTTTCTGAGAGAGCCTTGGCCTGGGCAAACCCTCTATGGGAAATGCAAAAACCCATTGTCCTGAGTTACCCAGAGTTTGTGGCTTCCTTTTAAAAGAGTATTTGACGTTCCCACCTGCTCCGCTTCTGCTGCCAAGTGCCTCATGTCCATCAAACAGAGTACGAGAACTGTTGCCGATTATGCCATTGAATTCTGTACTCTGGCAGCTGAGGTTGCGTGGAACAAGAAGAATTTTTTAAAACCATACTGCATAGCCAGCAAACATAGAAGGTCTAATAAGGGGGTTTTCGGATGAGTTTCCCCTCTCACTATAAAATAGGGTGGCATAGGGCAACCAAAGTGTCAGTGAATTAGAAGCTGTTGTAGGAAAAGAATAAGGAACTCTGACTAACTACATAGATACAGATTGGGGTCAGTAACGAAACTGTACTTTAATTCTGATTGCTAGCCTTTGAGCATTTATTGCTGCCTTTTGCTTACTATTGGGGACATTGCTGTCTTTCATTTTATTTTGTGGCTGACTTGAGGTCAGCAGTCACTCTTATGCCGTGTACACAAGAGCGGAATGTCCAACAGAAAAAGTCAGACGGAAGCTTTTCATCGTCTATTCTGATCGTGTGTATGCCTCATCGGACTTTTTTTTTCGAAAATTCTGAGGGACCTAGAAATGGAACATGTTCTAAATATTTCCGACGGAACCAATTCCTATCGGGAAAACCGATCGTCTGTATGCTGTTCCGACGAACCAAAAACAACGCATGCTCTGAAGCAAGTACGAGACGGAAGCTATTGGCTACTGGTTATTGAACGTCCTTTTTCTAGTCCCATTGTACGTGCTGTACGTCACCTCGTTCTGGACGGTTGGACTTTGGTTTGACCGTGTTTAGGCAAGACTGCTTAAATGGAATTCCGTCGGAGTTCCGTTGGAGAAAACCTTCGGAGTTTATTCCGACGGCAAAACCGGTCGTGTACAGGGCATTAGCTGTTGTCTCATTCCTACCAAACTTTTGTACTGCACAACTTCCTTTTATATGGGGCCAATTTTACACATTGCTATCTCATCTGCAGTCTTTTAATTCTTGTAGTAGAACACCTATGTGTACATGTGTTCTTTAGTAAATTGCAGCCAATTACCCCTCATTTAAAATGTCCTACTGCTGGCAACTGCTGTGTTATCTGCAGTCTCTTAAATCTTAATGAGATAATGGACAACTTCTGTCTTTGGTCACATCAGGCCTATTACCTCTAGGTAAAAAAATTTCGTCAGAGGCTTTTTTACAGTGATGAAAATGAAACTAAAAGTACAGCACATTTTCATCAACTGACGAAAACTATGACGAAAATAGAATCCATTTTCGTTAAGTAACGAAAATGGGACGTTAATGGCAAGGAGGGACTTATGCTGACTTCAGCCCTGCTTGCACATTTACCTCACTCAGCACAGCTGATGCAGCGTGCACGGTGACAGGCAGCACAGCTCCAGGAGCTGTAAATTTTAGCCCCTCCTCCTCCTCTCTCCCAGTCAGATGCAGGGCAGATGATGGCCCTTCATTTCTGACCCCCCCCTTCTTTCCCCCCAGCCCGCCCTATGACCAATCCCCTCCCACAAAGTCCCACCTCCAGTCTTGCATTTTACCATTCAACTGAAGGAGAGTGAAGTGGGGGGAGCCTGGGAGGAGCTGAGTAACACCAGAGGGAGGCGCTGAGTGATACCGGGGGGGGGGGACAGCAGGCACAGGATCTGGAATGGCATAGCACAGATGACAATCGTCAGTGGAAGGTAGGACTTGGATTAGATGCCTCATTCTATGTGATTGTATGTTTTCTGATTATACAGCCTGCAGTTGCTACATGTACATCATGGGGACCCTCATGAGGAATAGTTGGGGACAGAAAAGGGGACATAGAGCAGGGAAAAATAGAAGGGGACATGGGGACAGAGCAAAGGAGATGGGGACAAAACAGAAGACATTGACAATAAGGCCTCTTTCACACAGGGTGGGCTTTACTTAGTGAGGGATCTGTCCGCTGATCTCCTGCTGAGTGTGGGTGGATGACAGGTCCGTGTCTGCTCAGTTTCTACAGAGCGGACATGCCCCACTCTACTCTATGGGCAGTCAGATTTAAACAGACTCCATTGTCTGTTTACATCCTACTACCCTCCGATCTGCCTAGATGGAGGGGAACAGATCTGTTTGTTTTGGTCCATTGGCTGCTCAATAAAGGAGAATGGATGGTCCACCACTCGGGTCCACCTGACAAACAGTTGAGGGGACCCAATCAGACCGCTCATGTGAACGTGCCTGTGATAGATATCAAGAATAATTTATATATGTGTATATATATATATATATATATATATCTTTGTGAGCTGTATGCCTGGGGACCCTTGAGGTGGTATTACTGTGGATTCGGGTCCTGGTCCCCAGGACACACAGACTCTGGGGACCCTGGATTTGCCATATTGGAATTGGGACTCCTACTGTTAAATGCTAATGTCATCAATTCCAGCTACCTGTCTGTTGTCTCCTAAAATGTGTATTGTAAATAAGTCTCTAGTATGGGATCTAAGAGTCATTAGATCCCCATTGTTGGTTGTGTTTAATTAACTCTGCTATTGTGATAATGTTGATTGGGGATTCTAAGCTACAAGACGGCAAGTCTGGCCTAAAGGTCATGTCTGAGTCATCTAGGCTGTCTAAAGGGATTAGTTAATTAGCCCATGTTAATTAGGTTAATTAGGTTACAGGTGGGGGGCGTGGCCTGACCTGGCATGAAGAAGGTCGCTTGATCCCTGAGCTCCAGCCGCCACTGGAGAAAGCTATCAAATAACGGAGGTATTTATTCTACCGACATATCTCAAACGATGGGGACAGCTTCCCGGACCTCTTCTGCCTCCCGTTCTCGCTCACCCAGGGCTCTCTCAGGGACACAGAGCCATAACATCCCGGAGATGTTCTGGTCGGGCAGGGGCAATATGGCGTCCTCTCAGCACGGACCCTCCCGCTCCCAAACACAGCCGCTACCACCGATCGACCCTCCACTCTCAACCCCTCCGCATGTTCTCCCACATGAAGGGGGAATCGGTCTTGAACTTGGTCCTCAACCCCCTCTAAACTTACAAGACCTCCGCTCCATTGCGGATGACATTAAGGACACCCTTTCCGTGGCCATATCCGAGCTGAGGCTCGACTTGCGTGACCGCCATGAATCGACCCTCCATGCTACCACCTCCCGCATTGACTCGCACACACTGCAAATGCGGGACATGCAGAGACACCTCGAGGACCTCGATAACCGGGGCAGGCGCCACAACCTCAGGATCTGCGGTATGCCGGAGACAATAGAGGGAGATCAAATCCCTCATGCAGTCACAGACCTATTTCAACAACCTACTCCACAGGCCCCCTCAGACCCCCATTAACATGGAGAGAATACATCGCGCCCTGCGCCCTAAAGGCAGAGAGAGCGACCCCCCACAAGACATCATATGCTATCTGGTAGATTTTAAATTAAAGGAAGAAATAATTCAACAAGCTAGGGGAAGACAACAAATTCTCCATGATGGCACACCCATTCAAATCTACCAAGATTTATCTGGCATTACGCTGCAGCACAGAAGAGACCTTAAACCCCTACTGGACACCCTGCGGGAGAGGAACATTCCTTATAAATTGAAGTTTCCATTCTGCCTTTCAGCCTCCGCACATGGCCGCACTGCCCTCCTCAAGGTACCCGAGGACCTACCACACTTCTGTGGCTCACTTGGCATACCACTGATCTCAGTTCCTAACTGGTATGCAGCGTACCGCCCAATGACATCCAGCAAGGGCTCAATGAGGGAAGAACCCATGGAAACCCAGACCACCAGATTCTGTAGGAGACGCTCTCCTTCCGCCCTAAGAGGTCAAGCCAATCCCCGTAATGGCTACAGGGGCCACAACTCTCCGGAGTCGCCTAGGTCCAGGAGAGCCGGCAGAGATCGCTGAAATGTGGGTGCTGTTTACCAGCTTCTACTTTAAGTTAGCCCCGTTGGGCCCCTTTGAAAGACACACTTTCTGGACTTCCTTAAAACTGTTTAAACATATTTGACGGTTCCAAGTTTTTTCCTCTGTTTTTTAATCTTTATTTTTTAACTTCATGCACTCTGCACAATTGACGATCGGGACCCCCCCCCCTCAGTCCTGCTTCTCCTCATAACTCTCTGGTTTCCCTAGCAGCATACAAGATGGCCGAACATCTCCTCTCCAACCTCGCAGCATGAACTACTGCTTTACCACAGATCATTCCCCCTATTCGACGCATTACCGGCTCTTCCAAGTACGCTGCCAGAATCTGCCCAGCAACACACTCTTCTGTCTAAACTTCAACTACCAGAACTCCAGGCGGCATGTAACTCCGCCCCCCCGCAGACAAAAAAAAAAAAAGAGAAAAAAAAAGAAAGACATGCTAGGCGCCGTTCATCGCCTCAAGAAACAGTGCCAAGCTTCACTCAAACTTACGTGAAAAACTCACGGACAGCACGGATCACTCACAAGGCTATATCCTTTTCTTTCTACAATAACTGGCCCCTCCCAATGCACCACTGAGACTCCAGCTACAATGACACAGCTCGAGCAGCATGTGAAGCTGGAACCGACATCTACAGCCCAATTATCGATACCGCAAAATAGTTCCTGACGTGAGTCCGAGACTGCGAATCTTCTTGCACAGCGGCCAACACATGCCTTAGCCTGGATTAATGCAGAGATCAACAGAACAGGTACCTGATGACTGAGGATCTCTTTCGGCCTGCAATAGACACAACCTACTCCTTCTGTGTTTCTCTTCCTCACTTATGTATGGCATCTAAGGTACCTAATACTGTGGTTCTCGATATCATCTGTTTAATACATTATTGCACTGAATGATTGTGTTGTCACCTTATACTGGACGGTCTCAAGTCCACGCTAGCAAGATGCTTCCTCGGACTTCCAGGGTTTCATACCTTTCCTACACCTCTTTGCTATGATATGCATGTTAGTGTTACAATAGTTTTTTCTGTCGTGACACCAGTTTTTAGCTCAGGCAATAACAATTACCATTTCTGGTACCTCTTGCTATCCTGAGGGGGCTGGCATGGCAGGTAATATGCTGGCCTCACAAACTAATTGTTACCTGTTAACGGTGCACTTTCCTTAGGTGACACAAACGCCATGCTCCAGCCTGCTCACCCCCAACTTACACTTTAACACTTACCTTCGCCAATACTATATACCATCCTGTGGCGGCGGACTTTGGAATATACTTTATTCTTTTTTAGTTTCTGGTTTTTGCTTCACTTTTGCACTTTCTTCACTGCTTTGTGTTAGACCAACCCTCACACAGGTATGTGTCGGTGCGCTGTACCTTTTAAAGGGACGAGCACACCGTATACGTCCTGTACCTCACTGATACACTATATCTCTGAGGCCTGTGGACAAACCTCTCCACACCTCATCGGTTTCCTCCCAGTGACCAGCACGCCTCACTCCCACTATCCACGCCCGCCGGAGGCACTTCCCCCCCAGTATCTCCCTAATCTCGCCCCCCGATCCCACGACATGGCAGTCACAAATAAAACCAACCCCCCGATGAATGACACACAACCCCACCTGAACTCCCTTAAACTATGCTCACTCAACATTAGGGGCCTCAACACTCCTGAAAAGAGGTCTAAACTTATTTACTGCCTGCGACAATCTAAGACCCAAATAGCACTTATACAAGAGACACACTTCCGAACAGACGCTATCCCTAAACTACAGAATAACTACTTCCCCACGGTATATCATTCCTCCAAGAATGAGGCAAAATCAAAGGGTGTCTCCATTTTGATTTCCAAGAATTGCCCCATTGTGGTTACTGAAGTTCAAAAAAACCCATATGGCAGATTCCTCTTTATTAAGGGCTCCCTTTACGGTAAACCAATCACAATCGCCAATATATATGCCCCCAACTCTAAGCAAGTGGCCTTTTTCCGCACCACACTCCAACATCTTACCAGTTTCCAAATCGGCACACTAATAGTTGGAGGCGACTTTAATGTGGCTCTTAACCCTGCTATGGACACCTCCAACGGAACCTCCGGGCTATTAAAATGCAACTCAATAACTTGCTACTCCATGACACGTGGCTCACACTACATCCTAAAGTGAAAGACTTCACTTTCTTTTCGGCCCCACATGGTAAATATACAAGACTGGATCACTTCTTTATTCCCCAGAAAGATTTGACCTATCTCGCCAAAGCTACCATTGACCCTTCTCTACTCTCAGATCATAACCCCATATCCATGACCCTGCTTCTGCCTATGGCGCCTCCCAAGACCCACATATGGCGGCTCGATAGTTCCTTACTGGCTGACCCCACTAACACACAACGGATAACCCAGTGCCTCTCTAACTTTTTTACAGAAAACTCCTCCGAAACTGTTGCACCATCGATCACATGGGCCGCACATAAATGCGTCGTACGGGGAGAATTGCTGTCCATAGCAGCGCAACGGAACAAAGACAGGAACGCTCGCATTACCGAACTGACTACACGCATTCGCACATTAGAACAGGCACACAAAGCGTCCCAGGCGGCCTCCTCCTTTGCAGACCTCACTATGGCAAGGGAGGAACTCCTGAAAACACTCAATAGTAATCTGAAACCTAAATTTGCACTGACACGAAAGCTATATTATGAATTTAGCAACAAAGCAGGCAAACTCCTGGCGAGAGCTCTCCAAACCAAGAGGGCCGCCCAGACGATCCACAAAATACATCGCCCATCTGGCGACGCAGCGGTTATTAATGAGGATATCTCTGACCAATTTGTTCATTATTTTTCTGAACTTTACAACCTCCCAACTGCACGCACCATTCCAAACAACATAGATCGTAAGACAGCTATCACAGACTTTTTAACACATGGCCCTACCCCCCTCTCTTTGGATGACTATCAAGGGCTGGACCGACCCCTCTCCACAGAAGAAATCCTTCTAGCACTAAAACAAATGAAAACAGGCAAAAGCCCTGGCCCGGACGGTCTATCGGTCAGCTACTATAAATCATTCCCAACTATTCTTGTCCCCCATCTCACCAAAGCCCTCAATAACCTCTCACCCGACTCGACAGCCCACAAAGATATTCTTGAAGCACACATCACTCTTATCCCCAAACCTGGCAGGGATCCCACGCTAGTATCAAACTATTGCCCAATATCATTACTTAATGTGGACTTAAAACTCTACGCCAAAGCTTTGGCGAACCGCATCCTACCCCTCATCACGAATCTTGTATCACTAGAACAGGTTGGCTTTGTCCCGGGCAGAGAGGCTCGGGACAACACCACCAAGGCTTTTAACATCCATTACTGGCTCTCCAAAACCTCCACTCCAGGGTTCTTCCTTTCCCTCGATGCAGAGAAGGCGTTTGATAGGGTGGCCTGGGATTACATGGAGGCCACGCTACGGGCGATAGGCCTGCCACCCCGTATGCTACAAATGATCCTGATCCTAGCCCTCTACTCCTCTCCAACGGCGAGAATCAGAATTAATGGTAACCTGTCAAATGCCTTCTCTGTCTCCAATGGAACCCGGCAGGGCTGCCCCCCTATCCCCACTAATTTTTATCTTGACCATGGAACCCATGCTCCGCAAACTCAGAGATAACCCCTCCATTAAAGGTATAGAAATTAATCGTAAACAATACAAAATGGCCGCATACGCAGACGACATCCTACTTTTTCTTACTGACCCCATCACCACCATTCCTAATCTGCTGGCAGACTTATAGTTACATAGTTACATAGTAGGTGAGGTTGAAAAAAGACACAAGTCCATCAAGTCCAACCTATGTGTGTGATTATGTGTCAGTATTACATTACATATCCCTGTATGTTGCGGTCATTCAGGTGATTATCTAATAGTTTCTTGAAGCTATCAATGCTCCCCGCTGAGACCACCGCCTGTGGAAGGGAATTCCACATCCTTGCCGCTCTTACAGTAAAGAACCCTCTACGTAGTTTAAGGTTAAACCTCTTTTCTTCTAATTGTAATGAGTGGCCACGAGTCTTATTAAACTCTCTTCTGCGAAAAAGTTTTATCCCTATTGTGGGGTCACCAGTACAGTATTTGTAAATTGAAATCATATCCCCTCTCAAGCGTCTCTTCTCCAGAGAGAATAAGTTCAGTGCTCGCAACCTTTCCTCATAACTAAGATCCTCCAGACCCTTTATTAGCTTTGTTGCCCTTCTTTGTACTCGCTCCATTTCCAGTGCGTCCCTCCTGAGGACTGGTGCCCAGAACTGGACAGCATACTCCAGGTGCGGCCGGACCAGAGTCTTGTAGAGCGGGAGAATTATCGTTTTATCTCTGGAGTTGATCCCCCTTTTAATGCATGCCAATATTCTGTTTGCTTTATTAGCAGCAGCTTGGCATTGCATGCCATTGCTGAGCCTATCATCTACTAGGACCCCAGGTCCTTTTCCATCCTAGATTCCCCCAGAGGTTCTCCCCCCAGTGTATAGATTGCATTCATATTTTTGCCACCCAAATGCATTATTTTACATTTTTCTACATTGAACCTCATTTGCCATGTTGTCAGGCTCCTACTTACCAGACCGGTGAGTCCGCTTGGGCAGAAGGTAGGCTCCCTTACGCGTCCGACTCGCGGCCCCTGGTAAAGTAAACAGGAGGCTCAGGAGTACCGAGTGGTATGAGAGCCTGTATGCAACAGTCCAGATACTGCAGGATGAACAGGTGAGATGGCTGGAACTGGCTGGAACACAGGCAACAAGACTGAGCAGGATTGTCAGGAGACAGGCTGGCTTCGGCAACAGACAGGCAGCAGAGGTACAGTGGAGCAGGCAAACGGATGGTCAGGAGGCAGGCCGGGTTCGGTAACAGACAGGCAGCAGAGGTACAGTGGAGCAGGCAAACGGATGGTCACACAGGCAGAGGTCAGGTACAGGCAGAGTTCAAGGGGAGGTCCAGGAGACAAGGCCGGGTCGTCAGGTAATCAGGAACAGTTCAGATACAAGGGTCAGGCACTAGGACGGCAAGCTGTTGATCAGGCAGCACTGATCACAGAGGGACGTCGGCTTAAATGGGCCATTTGGCGCCAAACGACGTGCACGCGCGCGCACCAGCACACACAGGCGCGCGCACCCGCCAACACCCGCACGCGCGCCCCCGCACACCGGCGTGCACAACAGGCCGACCCCGCACATACACGCCAACACCACGAGGAACCCGCACAGCGGAGTCCACAGGAACGCGTGCGCCAACGCGCGCCGACGCGCCCCGACGCACACCGCCGTGAGCACCTTGCCCGCCGAGGTACGCTCTCTGACACATGTAGTCACCCACCCCATTAATTTGTTCAGGTCTTTTTGCAAGATTTCCACATCCTGAGGAGAAGTTATTGCCCTGCTTAGCTTAGTATCGTCTGCAAATACAGAGATTGAACTGTTTATCCCATCCTCCAGGTCGTTTATGAACAAATTAAATAGGATTGGTCCCAGCACAGAACCCTGGGGAACCCCACTACCCACCCCTGACCATTCTGAGTACTCCCCATTTATCACCACCCTCTGAACACGCCCTTGTAGCCAGTTTTCAATCCATGTACTCACCCTATGGTCCATGCCAACGCACCTTATTTTGTACAGTAAACGTTTATGGGGAACTGTGTCAAATGCTTTTGCAAAATCCAGATACACCACGTCTACGGGCCTTCCTTTATCTAGATGACAACTCACCTCCTCATAGAAGGTTAATAGATTGGTTTGACAAGAACGATTCTTCATGAATCCATGCTGATTACTGCTAATGATATCATTCTTATTACTAAAATCTTGTATATAGTCCCTTATTTGTATATAGTCCCTTATCATCCCCTCCAAGAGTTTACATACTATTGATGTTAGGCTAACTGGTCTGTAATTCCCAGGGATGTTTTTTGGGCCCCTTTTAAATATTGGTGCTACATTGGCTTTTCTCCAATCAGCTGGTACCATTCCAGTCAATAGACTGTCTGTAAAAATTAGGAACAACGGTCTGGCAATCACCTGACTGAGTTCCCTAAGTACCCTCGGATGCAAGCCATCTGGTCCCGGTGATTTATTAATGTTAAGTTTCTCAAGTCTAATTTTAATTCCGTCCTCTGTTAACCATGTAGGTGCTTCCTGTGTTGTGTCATGAGGATAAACACTGCAGTTTTGGTTACTGAAGCCCCCCGATTCACTCGTGAAGACTGAGGAGAAGAATAAATTCAATACCTTTGCCATCTCCCCATCCTTTGTAACCAGATGTCCTTCCTCATTCTTTATGGGGCCAATATGGTCTGTCCTCCCTTTTTTACTGTTTACATACTTAAAGAATTTCTTGGGATTTTTTTTGCTCTCCTCCGCTATGTGTCTTTCATGTTCTATCTTAGCCGTCCTAATTGCACCCTTACATTTCTTATTGCATTCTTTATAAATTCTGAATGCTGAGGATGATCCCTCAACCTTGTATTTTTTGAAGGCCTTCTCCTTTGCTTTTATATGCATTTTTACATAGGAGTTAAGCCATCCACGATGTTTGTTCGCTCTTTTAAATTTATTACCCAATGGGATACATTGGCTAATGCCCTTATTTAATATGCTCTTAAAGCAAACCCATCTCTCCTCCGTATTCTTTGTTCCTAATATTTTATCCCAATTTATGCCTTTTTTTTTTTTTTCAAAATTATTTATTTGTGTCAGAAAACCGTTTCACCGGGATGTGCATAACATGGCATATCTTCATTAACAACATTGATAACATTTCTTCACAAACAGTTATGTAAAGCAAAGGTGTTGGGTAAAGTCATCTGTTCAATCTTACAGTGAATCTCCTATGATCTGAGATAGCATATTCTTATGAATAACTTATATATTATGTTCAGGTATCATAGGTATGGGGGTCGTTTATCCTTGTTCTCTATCTAGCTGTATACCCTGTGTACGAATAAGGATGTTTCTAGAGATAGTATTCTTTCCGTGAACGATTCTCTGTCTTTTTTATTTTAAAGAAAGGTAGGAAAAGAGGAATATTAGCTGATAGAAGTCAGAGTAGAAATGGGTGGGTAAGGTGGGGTGAGGGAAGGTGGGGGGGGGGGGGGGAGGGGGGGGTGGGGGGGTTCAGGTGTGACATCCCACGGAGGTGGGGGTGGGTTGGCATCTATGGATCTCCATCCCTAACCATACAACGTTAGAAAGAGTCATTCACCAAAAAGATTTTTACCTTCTTCCGAGTATTTGAAAATATTCCAAAGTTGCCAGGTTTTGGAGTATTTCTCTTGCCTGTTTAGGCTGGTGAGTATTAAGTCTTCCATCTGGTTTATTTCTTCAACTTTTTGAAGCCAAAAGGCAATGGGTGGTGTTTGGGTGGATTTCCAGAATGAAGGGATACATGCTTTCGCTGCGTCTAGTAGGTGTCTTATAATTGATTTCTTATAGGATCGTGTGGGTATATCAGTGGCGTGTAAGAGGAAGTAAGCTGGGTCCTCAGGTAGTACTCGGTCAGTGAATTTTTGGATTATTTGGCGTACTTCTCTCCAGAAGATCTGAATCCGGGAGCAGGACCAGAAAATATGGATGAGCGTACCCCTTTCCTCCTGGCATCTCCAGCAGACGTCTGTCGTGGAGGGGGAGATTGATTTAAGTATTGTAGGTGTTCTGTACCAGTGTGTGAGAATTTTGTAGTTTGTTTCCTGTATTTTAGAACAGATAGAAGACTTGTGAGTGAAAAGTAAGATTTGTTGACTTTTATTGGTCGTGAAGGTGCAGTTTAGTTCTTTTTCCCATCTGGTGATACTATGAGCTTTGTAATCCCCCAATGGTGTGATGAGTAGTTTGTATGTAAGTGAGAGAACATGTGGCAGGTCTCCTGTCTCTGAGCAAAGTGTTTCCATGGTTGTGAGGTTTTGATTGGACCCCTGTGGTGGTGGAAGGGTATTTAGAAAGTGGTGTAACTGTGAAGCTCTAAGAAAATCTAAGTGGAACTGTCCTTCTGGGTCAGTGAGCTCCAATAGTGTTTTCCATCTCCCTGAGGTGCTGAAATGTGATGCTTGGTGCAAACCCTCATCTCTCAGTTTCAGAAATTCCCTGTCTTGTAGTCCTGGTTGGAACTGGGGATTGCCTATTATGGGTCTGAGTGGTGAGTTGTGTGAGAAGTGGGGAGTGGTGAGTATCAATTGTGAGCAGACCCGAGTTGTGTTACCTATTAGCGGGTGTCGTGTGATTTCTGTTGGAAGGGAGGCGTGACACCACGGAGCCCTGTGTAAGGGTATCTCACTTTGTGCCTGCTCAATTCTTGTCCATAATTTGGTGTTTGTGTGGCGGCACCAATCTATGAGTCTATTCAGATGGGCCGCTCTGTAATAAATTTGAAGGTCTGGCATAGCCAGGCCTCCATTGAGCTTAGGCAGTGTGAGGACTCTTCGGTGCAGACGCGGTTTCTTCCCCGCCCAAAGGAAATGAGTGAAGGCTGTTCTCACTTGGTTAAAAAAGTCTGCTGGGATGCGTATTGGTATGGCCTGCATGATGTATAGGAATTTAGGCAGGATCGACATTTTGAGGATGCTACATCGCCCAAGCCAAGAATGTAAGCCGTTACCCCACTTGACCAGAAGTTGTTTAACTTTGTCTAAAAGGGGTGGGTAGTTGAGCCTGTATAGTTGGGAGAGCTTCGGGGGTATTTGCGTGCCCAGGTACTTAAGGGCTGTAGACGTCCATTTAAAATGGTAGCTGGATTGGAGGTGTTGGATTTGAGATTGGGGGATTCCTATACCCATCGCTTCGGACTTGTTGAAGTTAATTTTCAAATTGGCTAGTTGCCCATAAATTTGGAATTCTTTCATGAGGCTAGGTAGTGAGATGATGGGTTTTGTGAGGGAAAACATCAAATCATCCGCATATGCGGAAACTTTAAACTGTTCTTTGCTGGTCTCTACTCCTGTGATGTCGGGATTAAGTCTGACGTGACATAAGAAGGGTTCAAGGGAAATTGCGAAGAGTAAGGGCGACAATGGACATCCTTGGCGTGTTCCGTTCGTAATTGGGAAAGACTTAGACATTACCCCATTTGCCCGGACTACTGCTGTTGGGTTCAAGTAGGCTGCAGTTATCCAGTTTAACATTCTGTCTCCTAGTCCTATGTGTCTCAGTGTTGAAAACATGAATTGCCAACTAACCCGGTCAAATGCCTTTTCAGCGTCTGTCCCTAGGAACACGCACGGAGTTTTAGTACTGTTTGCTATATGCAATAAGTTAAGGACTTTGGTCGTGTTGTCCCTAGCCTCTCTCGTCGGGACAAAGCCCACCTGGTCTAAATGTATAAGCGAGGGGAGATGTTGTTGGAGTCTTATGGCGATGATTTTTGTGAATAGTTTGAGGTCTGTGTTCAGGAGGGAAATTGGGCGATAGGAGCTGCAAAGGCCCGGGTCTTTACCTTCTTTTGGGATAACTGAAATCTGTGCCTGCAGCGTGGTTTTGTGGAATCCACTTCCTCCGCCCAGACCATTATAAAGTTTGATCATGTGACTTCCTAACGAGGGTAGGAAAGTTTTATAGTAAGTGGTGGTGAGGCCGTCTGGGCCTGGGGCTTTCCCAGTTTTAGAACTTTTTAATGCAGTTTGAAGTTCCTGTAGTGTAATGGGATCATCTAAGAGTGATTTGGCTTCTTCTGGGAGGGACGGCATTAGGGAGGTCGCAATGTATTCTGTCGTTGTTTCTGAGGAGGTGTTTGTCTCCGTAAGGTTATACAGGGTCGAATAATAGGAGCAAAATTCCTGAGCAATCTGATGGGGTAGGGAGATTTTCTGGCCTGTGGCAGATTGGATGTGTGGTATGTAAGAGGCAAGTCTCTGTTCTCGGAGGGTCTGGGCTAACAATTTCCCGCATTTGTTGCCTGATTCATATATTCTCCTTCGAGAAATCTGTAACGTGGCTTTTGCTTTGAAACGTAAGAGGTCTGTTACTTGCATTCTAACTAAGTTTAATTCTGTTTCTAGTTGTCTCGTTGGTGTTTGTTTGTGTTGTGTCTCTATTGTTTCCAGTTTCTTTAGGAGTGCGTTCAGTTGTGAGGTCCTCTGCTGTTTAATACGTGATCCATGTTTAATGAGAATCCCCCTGACTACAGCCTTGTGGGCCTCCCAAATTAGACCAGTGTCACAATCAGGGGTGTCATTCGAGGTGAAATAATGACCTATTTCTCTGGTGACTTCCGCTAAGACATCTGGGTCTTTCAGTAGACCTTCATTTAGTCTCCATGGTGGTCTCTGATTCCGCCGGGGATCAGAGAGGGCGTAACGTAAGGTAATCGGGGCGTGGTCTGACCACGTAATTGAGCCTATTGTTGTCTCTTTAATTGCCTGAAGCTGTCTGTGAGGTATTAGGAAGTAGTCTATCCTAGAGTATGACTGATGTGGTTTAGAGAAGAAGGTGTAGTCTCTCTCGCCTGTGTGAAAAAGACGCCATACGTCAATTAGTTGTAGAGAATGTAGTGTCGCGTTAAGTCGTTTACGTAAGTCCCGTGGGGACGAAGACGTTCCAGAGGAAGTGTCTTCAGTGGGTGTGAGTGGGATATTCAGATCTCCGCCTATGATCAGTTGACCTTCTGAGAAATGTAGTAGTAGGTCTAATTGTTTTTTCATAAATGAGTCTTGGTGTGTATTGGGGACATATAGGTTGGCCAAAGTTATTTTAACTTCTCCTATATGGCCCTTCAAGTAAAGGGATCTCCCCTCTCCGTCTAATTTAACGTCTGTGTGTGTCCACGGGACTTTTGCCGAGATCAAGATCGATACACCCCTGGATTTAGCTTCTTTATATTTCGAGTGATAAACAACCGGGTAATATTTATTTTGGAGTGTCGGTAGGGACCCTTCTCTAAGGTGAGTTTCTTGGAGGAGTACGATGTCAGCGCCTCTACGGCGTAAATCATGTAACAGAATTCGTCTTTTCTCTGGTGTATTTAGGCCCTTGACATTGAAGGAGACTATATTCAGTGTGTCCATCTCCGTGGGATGTTGGAGGGAGTGGAGGGAGGAAAGGTTGGGGAAGGAAAGAGGTGGTGAGGGGGGGGGGGAGTGGTGAGGGGAGGAGAGAGAAAGAAGAAAAGGAAAAGAGAAAAGAAAAAGGAAAAAGGGGGAGGGGGGAAGGTTAGTGGATAAGTACGGAACGAGTTCCTAATAGATTACAGAAAGGATTGAAGAGGTTTAGAGGCAGACACAAGAGAGTGTCGCTAAAGTGAGAAAATCTAATGTAGCCCAAACGGCTGTTACGCTCCTCGGTCAAATGCCGTGTACGGAGCGCAATCCTAATTGGGGTGCGGAATAGACAGAGCCGGGCGAAGAGTCTCTCCGGCTCTCCTTCCAACCCCAGCAAACTTAAGTTGTCATTGAAAATGAACAAATTACTGTAAATAAGGCTAGCAATCATTTAAGAAAAAACCTGGAAAAGCAAATAACGTTGTCAGACATGTGAACTAATACACGTATAGGTAGGAAACCGCTACGGGTAGCTTAACCGTGTGCTGTCGAAGAGTGCGATGATATGGGCATCCACCGCATCTTCGTCCAGGGTCACCTATTTCCAAGGCCACATCCCCAGCCACATCACAGGGAAGTATGCGCCGGGGGTGTAGACCAAGGGCGAGCCACTAGGTCGGTTGCGTTAAACCTAAAATAAACTAAAACATATTAAAACATGTGGTAAGCAACCGAGGCTAGGTAGTGGGTCAGTTGTCTCTAGTGCAAAAGATGTCCCTTGGGGGATGTAGCTCAGGAGCTCCGATTAATATGGCTTATCAGTTTCCAGTATTGTGTTGGAGAGGCTCCTTCCGTCTCGTGAGGCTGAGCATCTAAATTGCTCCCATATCCCCCTAGTGGTATGAAGAGGAATTGTTCTCCAATTGAGGTGTCATTTGTAAAGATCAAGGTTAATGTTTAAGATGTCGTTCCAATTTATGCCTTTTAGCAAGGTTTGTATTTTAGGGAAGTTGGCTCTTTTGAAATTCAGTGTCTTTGTGTTCCCTTCATGTTTCCTATTTGTGTGATTTATACTGAAACTAATTGACCTGTGATCGCTGTTACCTAAATTGCCCCGTATTTCCACATCTGTGATCAGGTCTGTATTGTTGGTAATCAGTAGATCTAGTAATGTTTTATTTCTAGTTGGTGCGTCTACCATCTGACCCATAAAATTGTCCTGCAAGACATTAAGGAACTGGCGAGCCTTAAATGAATGCGCGGTTCCCTCCGCCCAGTCTATGTCTGGATAATTAAAATCCCCCATTATGATAACACTTCCCATCCTTGCTGCTAATCCAATTTGTGATAGGAGATCCGTCTCCACTTCCTCCCTCAGGTCAGGGGGCCTATAGCATACTCCCAGTATTATTTTCTCCTTAGCTTCATCCCTTTGGAGCTCTACCCATAAAGATTCCACCTCCTCCCTAGCCCCCTCAGTGATGTCATCTCTCACATTCACTTGTACATTATTCTTGATATATAGGCATACCCCTCCCCCTTTTTTACCCTCTCTATCCTTGCAGTATAGGGTATACCCTTGAATGTTTGCCAGCCAATCAAGAGAGCTGTTGAACCAGGTCTCTGAAATTCCCACAAAATCCAAATCCTCCTTGTACAACAGTATCTCTAGTTCACCCATCTTGTCCGCCATGCTCCTGGCATTAGTGAACATGCCACATAGTTTAGACCGGTCGCATATTGTCCTCGTATTGGGTGTTTCAAGATTGCAACTAGGACTTGCTACTATACTCACCTTGTGGTTTTGTGCTTTGGTTAACCTACCACTAATGCCCCCAATACTACCCTCTGGAATATCTTCCGCGCTGGCTATCACTGTCTTTGGACCCTCCCCCCCATCGCCTAGTTTAAAAACCCCTCTAACTTTTTGGCCATCTTCATTCCCAGCAGATCTGCACCCTCCTTATTTAGGTGCAGTCCGTCCCTTCTATAGTACCGGTTACCGACTGAGAAGTCGGCCCAGTCCTCCAGGAACCCAAACCCCTCCTTACTACACCAGATCTTCAGCCACTTGTTTACTTCCCTAATCTCCCTCTGCCTTTCTGGTGTGGCTCGATGTACCGGTAGTATTCCTGAGAACACTACCTTGGAGGTCCTTTTCCTCAATTTAGCTCCTAAGTCCCTAAAATCGTTCTTTAGGACACTCCATCTGCCTCTGACTTTGTCATTGGTGCCAACGTGCACCATGACAGCCGGGTCTTCCCCAGCCCCTCCCAGTAATCTGTCCACAAGATCCGTGATGTGCCGAACCCGAGCGCCCGGTAGACAACATACTGTTCGGCGCTTCAGGTCTTGGTTACAGATTGCCCTCTCTGTCCTTCTAAGAATTGAGTCCCCTACCACCAGAATCTGTCTTTCCTTTCTCTTTGCTGCCCCCCCCACTCTCACTGGAGGAGTTCTTCCCCTGGCAGCTAGGAGAGTCCCTCATCTCCAGCAGTGCTGGTCCCTGACTGGTTTCACCAATGTCACTCAATGGAGCGTACTTATTGGGATGCTCCAGTCCTGGATCGGCCTCTCTGGCACTTCCCCCTCTACCCCTCCTGACTGTCACCCATCTACTCTTTGCTAGTGCCTGCACCTCTTTGTCTCCACCCGCCTCTGTGCTGGCCCCTGCTGGCACCTGCCGTGTACGTTCCTGGCTCACCTTTAGTATGGAGGGACTTCTCAGTGCTGACAGTTGCTTCCCCAGATTCAGAACCTGGGCTTCCAGGGACACAATGTGCTTACATTTTGCACAGCAGTATTCATCCTCGATCGGATGATCAAGGAACGCATACATGCGGCAAGATGTACAAAGAGTCGCCTCTCCACACCCGCCGGGCATCGTACCTATTAAATTTAGTGAGGATTTGGGGATTTTACCCTGTCCAAGTTACCTAACAGCTAGCTTCCTGGCACTAATACTCAAGACAATACACAGGTACACGACAATACAATACACAGGTACACAACAAGACAATACACAGGTACACAACAAGACAATACACAGGTACTCACAGACCTACGTGCACTCGCAATACACAAGTACTAACGATTCACACACACTACTCAAACAACACTCAGATACTCACACTACACAGGTACTATGACCCCTGTTATAACCTCCTGTTTTAAACTCTGGTTTTTAACTCCCACTTATTCCAGCTCCATTTACACCAAGCTCCACAGCTTCAGACTGAGCACGCTCAGACTGAGTCCTACAACCAGTTAAATAGGCACCTGTGAGCAATTAACCACACCCCTTAATTGATAGACTGATGAAACCAGAGGGGAAAAAAAAAGCTATTTAAAAAGTGACAGCAAAAGGCAAATTAAAAACTAAAAGGAAAAGCCCCAAAAATGCAACCCAGCAAACAAACAGCAAACAAACAGCAAACAAACAGCAAGACTTGTACACTCTAACTCTGGTTTTTAACTCCCACTTATTCCAGCTCCACTTACACCAAGCTCCACAGCTTCAGACTTAGCACGCTCAGACTGAGTCCTACAACCAGTTAAATAGGCACCTGTGAGCAATTAACCACACCCCTTAATTGATAGACTGATTAAACCAGAGGAAAAAAAAAAAAAAAGCTATTTAAAAAGTGACAGCAAAAGGCAAATTAAAAACTAAAAGGAAAAGCCCCAAAAATGCAACCTCGCAAACAAACAGCAAACATACAGCATACAAACAGCAAGACTTGTACACTCTAACTCTGGTTTTTAACTCCCACTTATTCCAGCTCCACTTACACCAAGCTCCACAGCTTCAGACTGAGCACGCTCAGACTGAGACCTACAACCAGTTAAATAGGCACCTGTGAGCAATTAACCACACCCCTTAATTGATAGACTGATGAAACCAGAGGAAAAAAAAAAAAAAAAGCTATTTAAAAAGTGACAGCAAAAGGCAAATTAAAAACTAAAAGGAAAAGCCCCAAAAATGCAACACAGCAAACAAACAGCAAACAAACAGCAAACAAACAGCAAGACTTGTACACTCTAACTCTGGTTTTTAACTCCCACTTATTCCAGCTCCACTTACACCAAGCTCCACAGCTTCAGACTTAGCACGCTCAGACTGAGTCCTACAACCAGTTAAATAGGCACCTGTGAGCAATTAACCACACCCCTTAATTGATAGACTGATGAAACCAGAGGAAAAAAAAAAAAAAGCTATTTAAAAAGTGACAGCAAAAGGCAAATTAAAAACTAAAAGGAAAAGCCCCAAAAATGCAACCTCGCAAACAAACAGCAAACATACAGCATACAAACAGCAAGACTTGTACACTCTAACTCTGGTTTTTAACTCCCACTTATTCCAGCTCCACTTACACCAAGCTCCACAGCTTCAGACTGAGCACGCTCAGACTGAGTCCTACAACCAGTTAAATAGGCACCTGTGAGCAATTAACCACACCCCTTAATTGATAGACTGATGAAACCAGAGGGGAAAAAAAAAAACAGAAAAAAAAGCTATTTAAAAAGTGACAGCAAAAGGCAAATTAAAAACTAAAAGGAAAAGCCCCAAAAATGCAACCCAGCAAACAAACAGCAAACAAACAGCAAACAAACAGCAAGACTTGTACACTCTAACTCTGGTTTTTAACTCCCACTTATTCCAGCTCCACTTACACCAAGCTCCACAGCTTCAGACTGAGCACGCTCAGACTGAGTCCTACAACCAGTTAAATAGGCACCTGTGAGCAATTAACCACACCCCTTAATTGATAGACTGATGAAACCAGAGGAAAAAAAAAAAAAAAAGCTATTTAAAAAGTGACAGCAAAAGGCAAATTAAAAACTAAAAGGAAAAGCCCCAAAAATGCAACCTCGCAAACAAACAGCAAACATACAGCATACAAACAGCAAGACTTGTACACTCTAACTCTGGTTTTTAACTCCCACTTATTCCAGCTCCACTTACACCAAGCTCCACAGCTTCAGACTGAGCACGCTCAGACTGAGTCCTACAACCAGTTAAATAGGCACCTGTGAGCAATTAACCACACCCCTTAATTGATAGACTGATGAAACCAGAGGGGAAAAAAAAGCTATTTAAAAAGTGACAGCAAAAGGCAAATTAAAAACTAAAAGGAAAAGCCCCAAAAATGCAACCCAGCAAACAAACAGCAAACAAACAGCAAACAAACAGCAAGACTTGTACACTCTAACTCTGGTTTTTAACTCCCACTTATTCCAGCTCCACTTACACCAAGCTCCACAGCTTCAGACTGAGCACGCTCAGACTGAGTCCTACAACCAGTTAAATAGGCACCTGTGAGCAATTAACCACACCCCTTAATTGATAGACTGATGAAACCAGAGGAAAAAAAAAAAAAAGCTATTTAAAAAGTGACAGCAAAAGGCAAATTAAAAACTAAAAGGAAAAGCCCCAAAAATGCAACCTCGCAAACAAACAGCAAACATACAGCATACAAACAGCAAGACTTGTACACTCTAACTCTGGTTTTTAACTCCCACTTATTCCAGCTCCACTTACACCAAGCTCCACAGCTTCAGACTGAGCACGCTCAGACTGAGTCCTACAACCAGTTAAATAGGCACCTGTGAGCAATTAACCACACCCCTTAATTGATAGACTGATGAAACCAGAGGGGAAAAAAAAAGCTATTTAAAAAGTGACAGCAAAAGGCAAATTAAAAACTAAAAGGAAAAGCCCCAAAAATGCAACCCAGCAAACAAACAGCAAACAAACAGCAAACAAACAGCAAGACTTGTACACTCTAACTCTGGTTTTTAACTCCCACTTATTCCAGCTCCACTTACACCAAGCTCCACAGCTTCAGACTGAGCACGCTCAGACTGAGTCCTACAACCAGTTAAATAGGCACCTGTGAGCAATTAACCACACCCCTTAATTGATAGACTGATGAAACCAGAGGGAAAAAAAAAAAAAAAAAAAGCTATTTAAAAAGTGACAGCAAAAGGCAAATTAAAAACTAAAAGGAAAAGCCCCAAAAATGCAACCCAGCAAACAAACAGCAAACAAACAGCAAACAAACAGCAAGACTTATACACTCTAACTCTGGTTTTTAACTCCCACTTATTCCAGCTCCACTTACACCAAGCTCCACAGCTTCAGACTGAGCACGCTCAGACTGAGTCTTACAACCAGTTAAATAGGCACCTGTGAGTAATTAACCACACCCCTTAATTGATAGACTGATGAAACCAGAGGGGAAAAAAAAAAAAAGCTATTTAAAAAGTGACAGCAAAAGGCAAATTAAAAACTAAAAGGAAAAGCCCCAAAAATGCAACCCAGCAAACAAACAGCAAACAAACAGCAAGACTTGTACACTCTAACTCTGGTTTTTAACTCCCACTTATTCCAGCTCCACTTACACCAAGCTCCACAGCTTCAGACTGAGCACGCTCAGACTGAGTCCTACAACCAGTTAAATAGGCACCTGTGAGCAATTAACCACACCCCTTAATTGATAGACTGATGAAACCAGAGGAAAAAAAAAAAAAAAAGCTATTTAAAAAGTGACAGCAAAAGGCAAATTAAAAACTAAAAGGAAAAGCCCCAAAAATGCAACCCAGCAAACAAACAGCAAACAAACAGCAAACAGCAAACAAACAGCAAACAAACAGCAAACAAACAGCAAGACTTGTACACTCTAACTCTGGTTTTTAACTCCCACTTATTCCAGCTCCACTTACACCAAGCTCCACAGCTTCAGACTGAGCACGCTCAGACTGAGTCCTACAACCAGTTAAATAGGCACCTGTGAGCAATTAACCACACCCCTTAATTGATAGACTGATGAAACCAGAGGAAAAAAAAAAAAAAAGCTATTTAAAAAGTGACAGCAAAAGGCAAATAAAAACTAAAAGGAAAAGCCCCAAAAATGCAACCCAGCAAACAAACAGCAAACAAACAGCAAACAGCAAGCAAACAGCAAGCAAACAGCAAACAAACAGCAAACAAACAGCAAGACTTGTACACTCTAACTCTGGTTTTTAACTCCCACTTATTCCAGCTCCACTTACACCAAGCTCCACAGCTTCAGACTGAGCACCTTCTCGCATTTCAAATCTCTATCCAACCTTAAAATTAATTTCGAAAAATCAAAAGCTCTCAATATTACACTGCCGACTGCCACGGTGTCACAATGTAAACTTAACTTCCCTTTCGGTTGGGAACGGCATGCCATATCCTATCTTGGAATTAAGATCCCATCCAATTTAAATGACCTATATGTCAGCAATTTTCCACCGACACTCCTGTCAATCCAGGGTGATCTACAGAAGTGGCATCTGAGATCCTTCTCTTTGATGGGCAGAATCGCCAAAATCAAGATGAACGTCTTACCCAGACTTCTATACCTTTTTCAAGCGATTCCCATCAAATTACGTTCTCTTTTTTTCAGTCATATAAACGCATGTGCAGAATCTTCATCTGGGCTTCCAAGACCCCACATCTAAGCTGGGAAAGGCTAGTCCTACCCAAACTTCTGGGAGGCTTAGGCCTCCCTGACATTCAAAAATATCATTGGGCCTGCCACCTGACACGGGTGGTGGACTGGCATGTACACCGTCTAACCAAGGATTGGATAACTTTGGAAGACTCCTTTGCAAATCTACCCATACCAAATGCACCGTGGATCAAAATCTCTTCTATACCCAAAGAATACACGTCTCACCCACTCATTGGAGCCACTCTTTCCATTTTAAAAACAGCTAGTAAAACACTTACTATCACCCCTTCCTTGGGTCCTATGACACCCCTTGAAAATAACCCAGAATTCCCCCCAGGACTTACACTTAAAGACCAAACTCTTGATGCACGCACATCACATGCCAGAGCACAGCGTTTTTTCCAAAATGGGTCACTCCTACCACACCATGAGCTTTCCGACCTCAATCCCAGAATACAACATCCCCTTTTATAAATATCTTCAATTACGACATTTTTTTACCTCTTCTAAGCTTACCACTCACTGGCACAGAGATTACTTGCATTTTGAACTCCTCTGCACCAGCACGGAACCTCAGGGCCACTTAATCTCCTCCATATACTCTCTCTTTCACTCAGGACATAAAGTGAAGGAGGATAGGATAGTCTGACAATGGGAGTCAGACCTCTCTTTAGATCTCACTCCCACTGAATGGGAACGCATCTTTACCCTCCTACATAAAGGCTCAATAAACGTTTCAACACAGGAAAATAGATACAAACTGCTTTCAAAATGGTATAGGACTCCCGACAAAGTTCACCGCTTTCACCCAACCGTACCCCCAACTTGCTGGCAATGCAACGCAGCTCGTGGCACCCTACTTCACATTTGGTGGGACTGTTCCTTCATTCAACCATTTTGGTCAGAGATCCACCAACTAATCTCGCAAATAACCACCTACACTCCAGCCTTTTTTCCCGCACATTATCCCTTACACCATACCCAGGTTCCCCTTGATTCCTATAAAAAATCATTCTCGCTACACCTCATTAATGCTGCCAACCTCTGCTTTCCACTCCTTTGGAGAACTACTACTCCCCCAACGGTGAATGATTGGATCCGTCGAGTAGACAGAATAGCAGACATAGAAAAACTCATAAGTCAGGCTAACGATAATCCGAACAAATTCACCGCCACGTGGGCATGCTGGTTCCACTACAAACATTCCACGACGCAGACCACACCACCTACCACCTCCTCACCTCTACCTGGAACTCCCCAAAGTGTTTTATGCTCTAAGAACTCATGACCCCCGCTCACAACTCTCGCGTATGCCCACCTCTAAATCACCTAAGCTGACCACACCCTGCTCTCACCCTAATAGTTCACCACTAGCCAATAATCCCTCTCACAGCGACCACTGATGGACCCTACACACCTTACCTCCAAATCCCATGGTCTTCTAGCATAGACGCGCTTCCTTCCTTAGCTGAGTTAATTTTACAATGGTACTCCCCTATGAGACCAGACATTCTACTCCACCACACCGTTCTAAATTTGACACTGTTTTACCTGCCTCCAGAAGCCCTCCCATCCACAGTAAGCTCCCTTTAGGGGTGGATGGTTCTTGGGCCAACCTCTGATGGTGTGGACCTAACATAACATCCTTGTTTGCCCCAACTTTCATACTAAACTCCTACTCTTATATTGCACAACATCAGCCATCACCGACGTGATGCATATCACTCTCCATATCTCTCACCTAGTACACTAAATGTGTTCCATGATGTTCATGTGCACCTAATGACTTCAGTTCTTATTTACACCTGTGACTACCTATACTTCTACTGATGAGACACATATTCTTGCTGTTTTCATGTTGGGCTAATCGGCCTTTAAAATGTCTCTGCCTTTTTGATTCTTGTGTAATGTATATTGATATGTATACTGATTAACCCCTGTATTCATGTAAAATTTAATAAAACTTGTTTGAAAAAAAAAAATTAGGTTATAGGTGTATTGTTAGAGTAATATGAGCCGGAGGTATGCACCTCCACTGTTAGTGTATAAAAGATTCCTGGTTGAACTTACATACAGCCTGCCTGGGGTTTGTTCTGAGCTATCACAACTGGGTTAGAACGGCGCATAGCTGTAGTTCTAATCCCAGAGCATTGGATGACCGAACAATCAGATGTTGCGATCTGCAATCTGATTCTATAGCAGCAGAGGAGTGTCGGGAGAGTGGAACCGAGCGAGCAAGGGGCTCATTACATATATATGTATATATATATATATATATATATACACACACACACACACACTATACATACATATTCAAAAGTGCCAGTAGATTAAATAATATGCATAAAATGTAAATTTCAGACAAAAAGTTAAATAAAATTGTGTCATGATAAACATGTGCAGATCCACTGCAAGCTGTTTGCACCAACTTCAGAATCCCAAGACAGAACACACATCATTTGCTTATCAAAAAATTTGACCTCCTAAACTTTTGCACTATAGTGTACTTTATGCTTTGCATATATGGGGTGCCTGTGATTGGTACTGGACCAGACAGAGTGGTGAAAGGCCGCTCTGGGGAGAGAGCTACTATACCTGTATTGTTACTTTCTGTGTGAAGTGGATGCAAATATCCAGCAGAGGACAAGCGCATGTGACCTCATAAGTTTAAGAGGTTACATTTTTGATAAGCGAATGATATATGTTCTGTCTTGTGATGGTATACTGCAGTTGGTGTTTAGTTTAGTTGACTAAAATATGATGACTAAAATGGGACTAAAACTAAAATGCCATTTTAGTCAAAGACTAAGACTAAACCTAAAACACTTTCAGAAGACTAAAATGGGACTAAAACTAAAATGCCATTTTGGTCCTAAGACCAATGCCCCATACACACGATAAGATTTGCAGACGGAAAATGTTCTATGGGAGCTTGTTGTCGGAAATTCCGACCGTGTGTAGGCTCCATCAGACATTTTCCATCGGAATTTCCGTCACACAAAATTTGAGATCTGGATCTCAAGTTTTCCGACAACGAAATCCATTTTCCTAAATTCCGATCGTGTGTGCACAATTCCGACGCACAAAGTTCCACGAATGCTCGGAATCAAGCAGAAGAGCCACACTGGCTATTGAACTTCATTTTTCTCGGCTCATCGTACGTGTTGTACGTCGCCGCGTTCTTGACTTCGGAATTTCTGACAAGATTTGTGTGACCGTGTGTATGCAAGACAAGTTTGAGCCAACAACTTGGATTTTGTTGTCAGAAAAACCTATCGTGTGTACAGGACATAAGACTGAAACTGAATCGAAATTTGCTGCCAAAATTAACACTGTTGCTACTAAAACTACCCAAAAAATACTTTTTTTAAAATTCCATAAAAGTTCTAATGTAACTTCACAAAGATACAGTTCAGGCATAGATCGATCAAGAATACCATACATGCCTGGCACAGAAAAACAGCCAGTACTATACACACAATAAGATTACAATACAGATGAAGTATGAATAACATAACAGCATAAAATCAACAATCAGGAACAGCAGAAGAAATGGCCACATTGGAATATAGGCAACATATCTGAGAGTTATTCTGCATATATGTTCACTCTAGGGGTTGTGCTGATTCAACCTAGTGGCTCTGTTAAGAAATTGTTGGGTAGGTGACTAGTGGTAGGGAGAGCAGGTTGGTTTAAATAACCTGAGCCTGAGGGAAATAAGCAGTGTGGAATAAGAGAAAGGGGAAAAAAAGTGTTGGGGGGGATATATAACTATTTTAGACAGGAAGAAGGGCTTGGGGTATATGGATCCGTTTTTTTCATAGAGTTGGGTGAACAGTTCAAGCCAAACAAAAGTTTGGCCTGAATATCGCCTGTTCGCCCATTCAGCGAACACCCAAGTTTGCAGGACGCTCGATGGGATTGTCGCCCACTGAACGCCCCACAATGCACTGCGTGCTGCACAAGCTTTGCCCAATCAGGGCACGGTGACTAGCTGGTTGTTAAGGAGCAAGCCAGGAAGCCAGCCGCGGCGTCCTTAACTGCTGACAGCTGAATGAAAAAAAATATTGCCGGAAATAGAAAAATGTAAAAAAAAGCGGTGTGGGACCCCCCTGCAATCCATACCATGCCCTTTTGGCTTTTTTTTTTAAAGAATGGCATGAGGTTCCCCCCCCCACCAAAATCCGTACCAGACACCTTATCTGACTATGCAGCCTGAGCAGGAAAGGGGGGAACGAGCAAGTGCCCCCTTCCCCTCCTGAACTATACCAGGCCACATGCCCTCAGGGGGGTGCTTTGGGGCAGCATGCATCGGTCTGTGACATCACATGGGGCGGTGCCACCAGGTGACATCAGGTGGCCCACCCCTTACCTGTCAAACAGCGGAGCCTGCAGTCAGCAGAGCCTGCAGTTGGCAGTTAGCCTTTGTGGCGGGCGGAGTTTTTTTTTTCTTTTTTCGGGTTCAGTGGTGGCGGCAGGCATCGAGATTGATGATGGATCTACATCGGGGGACAGTGTTTTTTTTTAATAAAGGGATTGTCAAAAACTGTGTGTGCGTGTTTTTATTTCTTTTTGACACTATTTTGGTGAATGGTTGGAATACTATGTACCCCATACTCAATCACATGGGGGGGGGGTAGGATTTGGGCCCCCCACCCCTTTCCTGGCCTGGCAGGCTGCATGCTCGGATAAGGGTCTGGTATGGATTTTGAGGGGGAACTGTGGAGCATGGAGCCTATAGTTGGAAGCTTCAGTAATGTGGTAGGAATAAATTGTGGTAATATCCAGGGTGTAATGGCCAGTGGCCAAGGGGGAGAAATAACTTTCTAAGGTCTCTCAATCCTTCAGGTTATCATGGAGCTTCCAGTCAACCACCCTGGAGAGCTAACATGCCCAGAAATATTTTCTAAGGTTAGGAAGACCAACACCACTAATGATTTAGGTGACACCAACTATGCCTAACTGATCTGAGGAGTTTTCCACTGCCAGAGGAATTTAGTACATATCTTCTTGTAAGTTACAAAGAAAGAGGGTGGCTTTTTAATGAGGATCATCTGCAGTTTGTATAGAAACCGCAGGAGAACTGTCATTTTCAGGATGGCTGCAGGAACAAATCAAGTAAAGCAAGGTTTATTCCAGAGCAGAGATCACATTGCAATTCTGGAAGGAAATTAGTTCAGATAGGTCAGATAGGAGCTGGATCCCCAGGTTGATAGCATCCGATTTCCATAGGAAAGGAAAAAAATCTCAGTGTTGGATCATCTCAGACGATAAATAAACTTTCAGAGTGCAAGACTTAATTGACTGTAAGATTAGAAATATTTTTAAAAAATGTTCAAGGTCCTGTATGAGATTGAGTAGTGTCGTGGTAGCTTTTGTCAGGAAAAGAAGGATGTCATCCGTAAACTCCTTTCCACTGGCCGAGATCCCTTTGATGTTCAAGTTCATCAGCAGACATTGTAGAAAGGGCTCTAATAACAGCACATATATTATGGGGGACAGAGTGCACCCTTGTCTGGTCCTGTTACTGATGAGGAAGGCATGGAATAGGTGGCTGTTTACTTTAACTATGGCCTGTGGATTAACATATAGCAACATTGCTCATATTTTGTCTGAGCCCCAGGGTCTGTAATACCGCAAACATGTAGTCCCAGGTCACTCTTGAATGCCTTCGAAAGTCTTATCAAAAGACAGAAAAAGGCCCTTGTGGCAGTGGGAGGTAAGCCAGTGGGGATTAATGGCTTTGACTGGCTTTGACTGTGTTGTCTCTGGTATCTCAGCTAGGAATGTGGCTTACCTGGTCCAGAGAGATCCAGGAGTGGAGGAATGGGGTCAGGAATTTTTGCAAAGATTTTTGTATTGACATTTAGGAGCAAGATAGGCCTGGTAGTTGGATACCAGGGCCGGTTCTTTTCCTTCCTGTCTGCAATGAAAGCTTCCAGGAGACCCTCAGAGGAAGGTCTCAATATTGCAAAAGTCAAAGAGGAGCTCCAGGCTCCTGCAGAAAAAAATTAAAGTTTGCAGCCTCAAATACTGTAGCTGCTGATTTTTAATATTAGAACACTTACCTGTCCAGGAATCCAGTGGTGTCTTCACCAGAGCCAATTTTTATATCAGCTATCGGGTGCTGCTGCCACCATCCCCACTAAGGGAAATTGGCAGTGAAGCCATACCCCATAATCATTCACATGGGGGGGGTAGGATTTGGGCCCCCACCCCTTTCCTGGCCTGGAGGCTGCATGCTCGGATAAGGGTCTGGTATGGATTTTATGGGGGAACTGTGGAGCATGGAGCCTATAGTTGGAAGCTTCAGTAACGTGGTAGGATTAAATTGTGGTAATATCCAGGGTGTAATGGGCAGTGGCCAAGGGGGAGAAATAACTTTCTAAGATCTCTCAATCCTTCAGGTTATCATGGAGCTTCCAGTCAACCACCCTGGAGATCTAACATGCCCAGAAATATTTTCAAATATTTCCTCATTGTATATGGTTTCACAGCCAGTTCCCTGCTGCGCATGTGTGAACCATGCTGCGCTCTCTAATTGGACCGGCTGGGGTAGGAGGAGGGAGAACAAACTCAGCCGGAAGTGGGTACCCGTCAAAACCAGGTACCTGCTCCCCCCTCCCTCCTAAAAGGTGCCAAATGTGGCATTGGGGGGAGGCAGATAAGTGAAGCTTCCTCTTTTGGGTGGCGCTCAGCTTTAAAGGCCATTAGGAAATGTGGAGATCAGAAAATGACTTATAGTATTGGAGCATGCACCTGTCAGGTCCCAGGCCTTTGTCAGGTTTCATCTATTTTAACGCTACGTTCCTCTGGTGAAAGTGGGACCTCCAAAGTTTTAGCCACAATGCAGGAAATAGAAGAGTGACTATATTGTTCCAAGAGGTCCTGAATTAGTTTAGTCCTGTGCTTGTTTAGCAGCATAGTATCATCTCGGTGGACGAGATTGCACAGATGGTTATAGTAGGACACAAACATACTTCCCAACTTTTTGAGATGGGAATGAGGGACACCTATCAGCAAAAGTATGCAGGCATAGGACACACCCCTTGCCACGCCCCCGTAAAGGAGAATTGTACAAAAATACAAGATTGGTTAAACCCACAAGGGCTTTTTTTACCACTACTATTCCTTTATATTGGCTTTTGGAATTTACAAATTCAGCAATTTAGAAATCGGATGAAAGGTTTAGCACTGGGAAACCCTTTTTGATAGATAAAAAGTGCATTTTATATACATCTGTATAGATCAGACCAAAATGAGGGACAAATGAGGAGGAATGAGGGACAGAGGGACATTGCTCCAAATCAGGGACAGTCCCTTCAAATCAGGGACAGTTGGGAGGTATGCACAAATTGAAGAGCTATGTTTTCATTTTTAGAGTAGAGAATGCCTGTCGAATCACAGATGTGATGTATCATTGCTGATGCCTTTTGTTGTTGCAGGGCTCTAGCCAGGAACCTACCAATTTTGTTTCCATGCTCATAGAATAATTTTCCTTTAGTTCTCTTATCTTGTTTCTCCAATAACTGGGCCCTAGCTTGCTGGAGCTCTTGGTAGATGGGGTTGGTTTGGGACCATTTGTATGGCAGTTCCTGCTCCACTATATGGGCTGAGAGCTGGTGAATCATGGCCTGGTGTTCTCTTTTACGGCATGCAGCTAGGTCCAGGAAAACTCCCCGCTTTGTGCATGGGTTTCCTATTGGAGCAATGGGGATACTTTGGGAGTCTCACTGGTAGTAAAATGGTAGCAAACGTGATCCAGGTTGAAGCAGTCATTTAAAGGCAAGGAGTCCAGTCTCTAGATCCTAGTGTGTGCTTCTGTCTCAAGAAACATCAAAGTGAAGGTGATAGGCTGGTAATCTGATAGAATCATATTGTTGATGGTTGCCTCCTGTAGGCAAGAGAGTTCTGGTAATCTAGGTGTCAATACCTTTGATGAGGGATTGAGAGGAATGTGAAATCGTAGTCAGAATGGTGCAGTGTAGGGATGAGCTTCGAGTTCGAGTCGAACTCATGTTCGACTCTAACATTGGCTGTTCGCAAGTTCGCTGAACAGCGAACAATTTGGGTTGTTCGCGGCAAATTCGAATGCTGCGGAACACCCTTTAAAAGTCTATGGGAGAAATCAAAAGTGCTAATTTTAAAGGCTTATATGCAAGTTATTGTCATAAAAAGTGTTTGGGGACCTGGGTCCTGCCCCAGGGGACATGGATCAATGCAAAAAAAAGTTTTAAAAACGGACGTTTTTTCAGGAGCAGTGATTTTAATAATGCTTAAAGTCAAACAATAAAAGTGTAATATCCCTTTAAATTCCGTAGCTGGGGGGTGTCTATAGTATGCCTGTAAAGGGGTGCATGTTTCCCGTGTTTAGAACAGTCTGACAGCAAAATTACATTTCGAAGGAAAAAACCCATATAAAACTACCCGCGGCTATTGCATTGCCGACAATACACATAGAAGTTCATTGATAAAAATGGCATGGGAATTCCCCACAGGGGAACCCCGAGCCAAAATTAAAAAAAAAAAATGACGTGGGAGTCCCCCTAAATTCCATACCAGGCCCTTCAGGTCTGGATATTAAGGGGAACCCCGGACAGAATTTAAAAAAAAAATGACGTGGGGTTCCCCCTAAATTCCATACCAGACTCTTCAGGTCTGGTATGGATTTTAAGGGGAACCCCGCGCCAAAAAAAAAAAAAAAAAAAAACCGACGTGGGGTCCACCCAAAAATCCATACCAGACCCTTATCCGAGCACGCAACCTGAACTTTTTTCCTGTTCGCATGTTCTGGTGTGAACCGAACAGGGGGCTGTTCGGCTCATCCCTAGTGCAGGGTCCACCAGGTATCGTGTGGAACCAAAGCCTACACGAGGCTAGAGTTTGATCTAGTTGTTCCAGTAGTAGGAATGGGGTCCACTTGGAGATCAGGATGGACACACCACGCAGGACCTAAAGTTGGTGTTAATAGCATGGAATACCAAAAAAATAACTTTTTAAACTGAAATATATAAGATTAGGGTGCTACTGATGTATGTTAACCAAGCTAATTGTAGAAGAAAAAAATGATTGCATAGCAAAATACAGTATATGTTGCCAGTGTACACTGTCACTGAGACTGACTGTTAAAATTTTACTGTTCCATAACAACATGCACAGATTAAAGGCATGCCCTAAGTATAATATTTAAAGGATTTGTGTTGTCAATGTTTCCCTTGGAGCCGCATGAAAATATCCTCTTTCTGCTGTATGATTTTTAATACATGTTTTGATACATATTTCCCATGGCAGTGTGCAACTTCCCTTGTCTTTTTTTTAAGTAGTTTGCATATTAGCTCTGAAAATGGCCAGAATTTAACAAGATTTGTCCTGCTTTGACCTCAATGGGTTTCTCCTCTGCAAAGTTTGGGTTCACAAACTTTCAAACATGATTCGCTGAACCCTTGGTAATCCTAACTTGGGCAGATTTGCCCATCACTAGCCATATTATGAGAACCAAGGGAAGAGGAATGTCCCAGTACTAGAGTAACTTACGTGAGTGTGGCAAGTTGAGAAGACCTCACTGTTTATGATGCTGCATTTTTTATTTGCCCAAGCATTTCTGTATGGATTTAGTGAGCAAGCATCTCGGTAGACTTTGCCATCAGCACAAGTGGGGGACAACCTCCAACTGTTTGCAAACTCTTCTGTATTTGCAACAACAGCATTGTTGCGTGTAGTGAAATCATTATTTCGATTTTCATCATAGGTTCCGCATAACCCACAAAGTTTCCCCTGTGAAATAAAGACAAAAATTAGGCAGTGGTAAAAAATGTCTATTTAATTAGGCACATACGGTATCTGCCTTTCAGCTTCCCATACACAAAGATTCGGGAATGCCCAAAGCTTCTCCTTATTGGTAATTAACTCCATTTGCAGCAGACATGGTCTTTCATATTGATGGAAAAATCTGATCAACAAGTCCATTTATATGATGAAAGAGTCTTATATGATGCTGGGGGTACTTGAGCTGATTTGGAAAAAATGTTGTACCTTTTTATCTTGCTTGAATCATACCTGGGCAGGCATTTTTTTGTAACTCACACATAATTCAACTTTCAGCAGAGGAGGTCTAAGAAAAAGCTTTCTCTGTAGATAGTCTTCACATGTATGTGCAGCTTTGGCAATGGAAAGGTATTTTGACCCTGTCCTGTTTGAGCACAGGACAGAGTGTCTCAAAGTGATACACAAGCTACATATAAGGGCAGTGCCCTTCTTATCTTTCTAGGGTAGGGGATCCTAACAGTAAGACCCCCTCTTGTAGTTTCTGTGTCAACTCTGAGATTTCTCTACTGGAATTCATTAAAGATACATAAAAGGGGTAGGTAATACATTTACACCATTTACCAGAAGCTAAGATACTGTACCAGTTAGGGATTGCATTAAAGTGGAGAAAGCAAACTTTTTGTCTTCTCAGAATCCTAATAAGTCTTTTTGTGAGTCCCGAAGGACATAGGGTTTGTAGAGCTTTGAATGGGATAATGCCTCCTCCTAAGCCCAGATCTTACCTTGTAGTTAAATCCTCTGATTAGTACGAGACAACAGATGCCTAAGGCTCTCTCTCACTCTTTCTGCTGTGGGAACTCATTGCTGTTTGAAAAGGCTGACTGCTGAAAGAACACTAAAAAGGTACAGATGTTTGTTTGTTTTGGGGAAACCATTAGAGGGAACTCTGTTATTCAGGAACCATTTAAAGTAGAATTCCAGGATAAACTTATCTAGTCCTAAAAATGCTCCATCCCCTCTCCTAACACCTATGCTGAGTAACCGGTGTAAAAAGATGTATATGTACTGATTTTCATTCCGCTGTAGTCTGGTCATGTGATCCATCTCCCCTGTGTCAGTCAGTTGTGGCTGCAGCGGAGAGGAGTAGGCACAGGCCACGGATGGGCCATAGGAGCCTATGGGTGACATAACCACTCCAGGCTTTACCCGCCATTATTGAGTTCTCCCTCTTCTCCCCTGCAGTCACCGCTGGCTGACACACAGGATCACATGACTGGACTGGAGCTGAAAATACTTAAGTATGAAAATCTTTGTTACATAGTTTACTCAACATAGGAGGGGGGTGTCACGGAACGTCCCACACTCCGCTTGAGTGCTTCCGTCATATACCACTTCCTCCCAGTCTGTATACAGATATCAGATATTCCAACCTCTCTGAGCAGAAAAACAAGGCGACACTTGCTTCACTGCTAACATGGACTGTTTATTATGAATCAAAGTTACAAGACTTTATATGCCGTTGGCACCTCCTCTAACAATACAACTGTAACTTAATTAACATGAGCTAATTATCTAATCCTTTATACAGCCTAGGTGACTGAGACATGACCTTTCGCCCAGACTTGTGGTCACCGAGCTTCATACAGTTAATTAACACAATAGCAGTCGTCCCGTCTCCTACATTGTATAGAGGACAATGTCATTAGCTCATTCATATATTACATAGTTACATATTACATAGTAGGTGAGGTTGAAAAAAGACACAAGTCCATCAAGTCCAACCTATGTGTGTGATTATGTGTCAGTATTACATTACATATCCCTGTATATTGCGGTCATTCAGGTGATTATCTAATAGTTTCTTGAAGCTATCAATGCTCCCCGCTGAGACCACCGCCTGTGGAAGGGAATTCCACATCCTTGCCGCTTTTACAGTAAAGAACCCTCTACGTAGTTTAAGGTTAAACCTCTTTTCTTCTAATTGTAATGAGTGGCCACGAGTCTTATTAAACTCTCAAATTCAATTCAATTCAATTAACATAAACACAGGTTGATGACACCAGCATCTCCTCACAGGATGTATCCCAACAGAATGAATCCATTGAAAATCCAGGGCCCATAATCAAAAGGCAACAGGCTTGCATACAGTCCTCTCCAACAGCCTCTGTCCCGGCTAGGTCTGTGACATTTCTCCCCTTTCGGCAGGAGACTAACACAGGAGGAGACCCCAGACGGGTTGACTCCGAAGTTAGTCCATAGTTCCAGTCCTCTACTGCCTGTACCCACACAGTACCCCAAACAAATTGTTCCAAACAGAGTATTACTCACCCAGCCAACCTCTGCCTCTCTCAGAGAACATATCTGCCGCTGGGGAGAGGCCTGGACTGGCTCTTCTCCCTGGAATCCTTTCTGCTGCTGGAGAGAAGACAGGGTGTCTGGGCTCACTCTGTCATGCTGTTGGGGATCGGGGCCCACTGCCCAGCATCCCTGGGGTATACAGGTGGAGACTGAAGTCCCATCCACCTTCACAGGAAATCCATCCTCTGTTAGTTGAGGACAGAGTCCAGCAGTCCTCGGCCCTGTTGCCAGCCCTTCTGCTGGAAACCCCACACCATCTGTTCCGGCTAACTGTTGGAGAGGGAGGCCGACTGCCCCGCCTCCCTGGAACTCTGTAGTTGTTGCCGGTGCTGGGCAGAGGTTGGTAGCACTCTGCCCTGTTGCCAGCACTTCTGCTGGGGACTCCGCATCCTCTGCTCCGGCTAACTGTTGGGGCAGGAGGCTGGCTTCCTCCACTCCCAAACTGTGTAGCTGCCATTGGGGAGGTGAGCCAGCTGCTTCCTTTTCCATTCCCTCATCTGGCTGCTGGGACGACATGTCGATGGTACTGTCTCCCAGGTACACGGATCTTTGCTGGGGACGAAAGCCCACTTCCTCCACCCTGGCCAACTGTTGGGGAGGGACAACACACACCTCCTCTCCCTTCTCCCCCTGTATCTGCTGCTGGGAAGTGATTGCCATCTTCTCAGCCTGAGCCTCCACAATTGCTGCAGGTGTGGGGCAGAGGTCTTGGACCCTCTGTCTGGTTGCCAGCACTTCTGCTGGGGGTTTGCCAGGTGGTCCCTCCTCTACAGAAACGTCTATTAAATCCCCAGTCTCTGGAATTGGTAAAAGTGTGGGACAGAGGTCTTGGACCCTCTGTTCAGTTACCAGATCTTCAGCTGGAGAAGTTTGTTTTAACTCCATAGATGCTGCTGGCGGAAAATCACATGTCCCTGTCAGTGTTGTGGGAGAAAGGCCGACTACCTCTTCTCTCAAGAAGGCCGAAGCCACTGTTGGTGCTGGGCAGAACACAGTGAACTTTGGCCCTGATAGCAGCTCTTCTGCTGGAGGCTCATCAGGTTGTTCTTCCTCAGCAGAAAAGTCTATTAAATCCCCCGTCTCTGCAACTGGTATCTGGGGATGGAGGTTCACCATCTCCTGTCCATGGAATCCAGAAGATGCTATCAGTGCTGGGCAGAGGTTAGCAGAGCTCTGCCCGGTTGTCAGCACTTCAGGTGTGGGGATGGCAATCTCCAGATTTTCCGCTGCAGATTCTCTGGCATGCTGCTGGACAGGCACATTCCTCCATCCAAGATCATCCCATGCAGAAACAGGATCATCAAGGTCAGTCAGCACTTGCTGCATCCGCCATAAGACCTCCGCCTCCATAGCTGCGGGGGCAGGTTGGCACACTATTGCTCTGCCACATTGCCGACTCTTCAGCCAGGATTTCAGGGTTGTCAGCTGGTATTTCCTGATAGTCCCAGGCAAAGGGAGCCCAGCCCTGGCACTGAGCAATGTCTAGCAGCCATCTGTAGGCGATCTCTAGCTCCCATTCCTGAACGGCCAGAAACTCCAAATCTTCCTGTGCCCAGTGCACTTCCGAAATGTTCAGTAGCCCTTCTCTGAAATCCATGATTTCGTCCACCCGCCGCTCCAAATCACTCCCAAAGTTAGGGTCCCCTGTCAGCTTCACAAACAACAGTCCCAAGCCGCTGTAGCTTAAGCCTTCCGTTGGGCTGTCATCCGCTATCCAGGGACATTCTTGGGATACATGCCACCGGAGGGCTCTGTAGCTCTCATCCAGCTTTATCTCTGCCCAGACCAGCCTGCTTAATTCAGCTGTCTGCTTCTTGTGTGGTTTTTCTCCCAAAAACCGCACCCGCAGTCCGTACTGCGACCAGTACCTTTCCTCGATGGAGGGGAGAATTTTTCCCTGGTGTCGCTGCTCACGGGCTAGCGCTTCCTTCCAGAGTTTGCAGCGAATAGAATCACACCATCCCAGCAGGACCTGCTCCGATACTGGTCCTCTGTGCTGTATCTGCATCTCTCGCAGCCTCCTTCTGAATTCCTCATCCATGGTGGCTGGTATCTGTACCTCTCCTCTCCTCTCCTGCTATCTGGACCTTGGATCCAGATGGAAGTTTGGATGTCCCAGACTGTAGGAAGCTTTCCCGCTGCTTGCCACCAATGTCACGCAACGTCCCACACTCCGCTTGAGTGCTTCCGTCATATACCACTTCCTCCCAGTCTGTATACAGATATCAGATATTCCAACCTCTCTAAGCAGAAAAACAAGGCGACACTTGCTTCACTGCTAACATGGACTGTTTATTATGAATCAAAGTTACAAGACTTTATATGCCGTTGGCACCTCCTCTAACAATACAACTGTAACTTAATTAACATGAGCTAATTATCTAATCCTTTATACAGCCTAGGTGACTGAGACATGACCTTTCGCCCAGACTTGTGGTCACCGAGCTTCATACAGTTAATTAACACAATAGCAGTCGTCCCGTCTCCTACATTGTATAGAGGACAATGTCATTAGCTCATTCAATTAACATAAACACAGGTTGATGACACCAGCATCTCCTCACAGGATGTGTCCCAACAGAATGAATCCATTGAAAATCCAGGGCCCATAATCAAAAGGCAACAGGCTTGCATACAGTCCTCTCCAACAGCCTCTGTCCCGGCTAGGTCTGTGACAGGGGGTAAGAGCATTTTTAAGACTAGTTAGGTTCAGCCTGAAATTCTAGTTTAAAGCAGTAGTAAAGTTTTAAAAAAAAGTATTCAGCCCCCCTGCAAGTTATTGCAGTAATGTGCTAGTATGTACCACATACTAGCACGTTATGACAGACTTACCTTTTGAATGAGACCCTCCAGCGGCATGCTGTCACCACTGCCAAGGCTACCATCTTCACCCTGTCTTTCTTCTGTGTCTGTGTGCTCCAGCTGTTTGAATGGCTGAGCTGTGATGATATCACTCCTGCACATTTGCACAGGAGCCACAATCACGGCACAGCACTTTGAATTGAGTGCACATTCATTGTGCCCTCAATACAGAGTGCAGTGCCTATGAGCTGGTGAACTCACTGGCTGCTGAAATTATGAATATCTCCTAAATGGTGCAAGTTTAAGAGATATTCACTGTATCAACAGGTAAGCTTTATTCTAAGCTTACCTGTAGGTATAGGTTTTAATGCGGATTTCACTACTGCTTTAAGTTTAGTTGGTGGCTTAAATGAGCAATTGTTTTGTTTTATGCCACTGTTACGAACCTAGGATAAGAAGTGTGTTACTAGTAGGATCACCAGGTCCTGAAAAACAAAGTAAAGAAAACTAACACAGACATCACATCTAAGGCTCGATTCACACCTATGCATGTTGCTTTTGAGCGTTTTTGGAGGTTTTTTTTTCATGCTTGCCACGTTTTTGAGCCGCGTTTTTGCCGCGTTTTTGCCGCGATTTGCGTTTTGCGTTTTTTTTTTTTTTTTTTTTTTTTTCATTTTTTTTTACAGTCTTACAAAAAAATTACAAAAAAAATAAAAATAAAAAAAAAAAAAAAAAAAAACGGCAAAAATGCACCAAAAACGCACCAAAAACGCATCAAAAACGCTGCAAAAACGCTGCACTTGCGTTTTTGATGCTTGTCCATTGAAAACCATTACATGCAAAACGCTGCTTTTTGCATGAAAAAAGTCCCCGACCCTTTCCAAAAACGCAGAGATACAAAAAAGCATTGATGTGAACATGTTCCATAGGAACCCATGTTAAAAAATTCCCGTGCATTTCTGCAAAATGCAAAATGCATCAAAAAACGCGCTAGTGTGAATGGGGCCTTAGGACTGGTAAGCTAAACTACAGTATATTACATCTTTGTTCCTGGGCTTAGGTAAACTTTAAAGCATATCAGTCTAAATTTTTAATCTTGGATTCCTGAGGATATGAAGAGTAAAGATTAAATAGTTGTGTTTTTAAAGGCTGAACTCGGTGAAAATATGTTCTATGTGAGCACTAATTATATCCCACACACCAGCTAAAATTAAGCCCTGGTTCATATTTAGAATGCTTAAAGCCGCTGAAATTAGAAAGAGAAGGTGGATATAGAGAGTGAGTAAGTTGAAAATGTTCTGCCCCTCTCTATCTTGTATTACTTTAAAGCCTAATTGAACTTTTAGGTAAAATTAGCTGCAGAGCGGGACCTTTGCTATCTGGGGGGAAGCAGTGATCTCTTTGCAGCAGTTTGACATACACCCACTGCTGCCCAATCAGCGAGAAGCATGAGCTTAACTAATTTCAAAACTATAGGTCTGAACCAGTAGCAGTGTGTTATACTGCCGTAGTTCTTCCCTACCAAGAACAACCAATCAACTCTGCAGCTGCTAGCGAAATAAAAAAATTCTACTTAGGCTATAGAAGCTTTAGAAAAAGAACTGTAAAATACTAAACACCTTTTGTTCTGATGAACCTGGAATGTATCTTGATTACTTTAAAACCACTTGCCGACCAGCAACGTCCCTGTATGTCGTTGGACTTCAAGCAGTTATACCGGGATGATCCCTGCAGCTGGTACCATTTTTTTTTTAGAGCCGGCGTTCCACTCTCTTGTAAAAGCAATCCTAGCAGAGCCATGAAACCTCAACTCCTGGAATTGCAGCGCCATCACATAACCTACCAATGGGGTTTCGCTTCGCCTATTAAGGTTCCAGTCCCAGCATATTATCTACGGCTCCTGCAGAAAAGAGCGGCAATGTTTGTCTGGGACAGGTTAAAACCCAGGGTACCAGAAAACACGCTTTATCTCCGTAAACTTTGGGGTGGCCTCAGCTTCCCTAATTTCACAACATACTATAAAGTGGCGCACATGGTCAGTCTACCCAAAAATCATGCCACTCATGAGATTCCCTTATGGGTAGCAATTGAGTCGGTCGACTGCAACCTCTTAGCAGTCTCTAACCTACTATGGCTATGCCCAACTGACCAATCTAACCTACGTAATCCCGTAACAGAGCACTTTATCTCTCTCTGGGATAGACTGAAATTGCACCATTCACCCCACAACCCCCCCTTTTCTTCCTCAAAAACCCAGCCTTTTGTCCAGCTTGGGAGTCTCCAGCAGCGTTCAATAGATGGGCAACACTAGGACTGTTACGACTGCATAACTTAGTCACTTCTTCCACATTTCTCCCCTTCTCAACCCTAAGTGAATCCTCCAATTTACCCCCGTTGGAAATATTCCGATATCTCTGTAGCACTAACTCACGGTGGAGCTGCTGGTTTAAAGCAGGCTGTTCCCGTCACCTTTGTTACCTCAATTTCACCGGAACTGGGTCTAGGGTCCCGTTGAGTTTAATACCAGACAGTGTAGACACCAGTCACTTGAGTATCTTTTCCAATGCTTTAATAAAGGGGTAACTGAAGGAAGTAGCAGGAAAGAGGTAGAAGAAAAGTTTCAGGGAAGTTCAAATACCTTTTCTTGATATAATATTAGGAATTGGAATCTTGTAGATGAATGTACTCTCCTTTTAGAGTTGAATCTTTGCCCGCCCGGATAGGTTTCTCTCACTAACCTAGCAACCGGCACGTAGCACAAACAAAAGTCTCTGCCACAGACTTGAATGGAATAGAAACCCTTACGATCCTCTGCCACAGGATGTAATGGTTTACGATGGATAGCAAACACAGCATTAGAACCTTTAAGCCGACCCGGCAGTACTATGCGATAGGTTAACTTAAGGATGCGTCCTCCAACTGAGTCACCAGGCCCCTCTCCAGACTAGCACTCTGCATGATCCTTCCATGACGGGTCCTCCCCTGGGATCTTCTCAGTTGTCCAGCTTCTTCCTGTAGGACAGACAGCACAGGACCATTCCCTCGCCGCTGTGGTAGGCCCCAGACAGGCTTCTGGGCCCACCCACACGCTGCAGCAACGTGGTCCTCCCGGTCAGAGGACCACGCAGTAGTTCTCTTAACGCATACCTGTCGGCCAGGAGGGCCAGCAGGTGGAACGAAAACGAACCCTAAAACATGGCATCTGTCCCATAAATACCCTCTCCAGAATGCAACTCGGAGGACCACCTCCACCGAGTTATCACTGGGACAGAAGAGCACCCATACGCTTCAGCGCGTTGCCTTTCCAACACCGACCTATGGCGACAACGACACCCACAGGTACAGTGTAAAACTACATGCAACACAGCCAAACTGGAACAGAGGCTAAAATCTGACTATGTGTGAAACAGATAACCCACAAAATTTACCTATAAGCGGTAGATGAAGATCTACCAGCGCTACATCTCCAAATTAAAAACTTTTATGCCGTGTACACACGGGCAGACTTTTCAGCATCAAAGGTCCGACGGTCTTTCCGACGGACTTTTGACGGACTTCCAACAGGCTTTCGAACGAACGGACTTGCCTACACTCGATCACACCAATGTCCGACGGATTCGTACGGGATGATGCATGACCGGACTAAAATAAGGGAGTTGATAGCCAGTAGCCAATAGCTGCCCTAGCGTCGGTTTTCGTCCATCGGTCTAGCATACAGACGAGTGGATTTTTCGACCGGACTCTAATCCGCCGGAAAGATTTGAAACATGTTCCAAATCTAAAGTCTGATTTTCGACCGAAAAAGTCCGCTGCAGGTCCAATGAAGCCCACACACTGTCGGATTGTCTGACAGATTCGTCCCATCGGACCAGTCCGGTCGAAAAGTCCGCCCGTGTGTACACGGCATTACACACCGAACATCAATACAGACACCCTCCTCAACCAACTTTCTAACTTTGAATCCAAATGTAAACACGATCCACATACCAGGGGGCTCATCTCATCCCTTTACTCCCAACTCTTATGCCCCATACACATGATCGGAAATGCTGCCAGGAAAACTCAGATGAGAGCTTTTGGTCGGAAAATGCAACCGTATGTATGCTCCATCAGTCTTTTGCTGGCGGAATTCCAGCCAGCAAAAGATTGAGAGCAGGTTCTCAATTTTTCAGTCTGAAAAAGTTCCTATCCGAAAATGCGATCTTCTGTATGCAATTCTGACACGCCAAAAATCACCC